>NC_090447.1:531992396-532306690 GCF_031143425.1 Pleurodeles waltl | reverse complement strand
TGGCGCCAAAAAACAAATCCCCGGTGCCTAGTGGTTTCTGCCCCCTTGGGGGCAGATTGACCTAAAATTGGCCAATCTGCCCCCAGGGAGGCAGAAATGGTCTAAATACAATTTGCCCCCCCCAGGGGAGCGACCCTTGCCTGATGGGTCGCTCCCCATCTCTAAAAAAGAAACAACAAAAAAAAAAAACACACAAAAAAAATTGCCCTGGCGCCTAGAGTGTTCTGCCCCCCCCCCGGGGGCAGTTCGGCCTAATAATAGGCCGATCTGTCCCCCGGGGGGGCAGAAATGGCCTAAAATAAATGTGCCCCCCCCCCAACCCCCCCCCCCCCCCCCCCCAGGGAGCGACCCTTGCCTACGGGGTCGCTCCCCCTGCGTGACATTGGCGCCAAAAAACAAATCCCCGGTGCCTAGTGGTTTCTGCCCCCTTGGGGGCAGATTGACCTAAAATTGGCCAATCTGCCCCCAGGGGGGAGAAATGGTCTAAATACAATTTGCCCCCCCAGGGGAGCGACCCTTGCCTGATGGGTCGCTCCCCATCTCTAAAAAACGAAACAACAAAAAAAAAAAAACACAAAAAAAATTGCCCTGGCGCCTAGAGTGTTCTGCCCCCCCCCCCCCGGGGGCAGTTCGGCCTAATAATAGGCCGATCTGTCCCCCGGGGGGCAGAAATGGCCTAAAATAAATTTGCCCCCCCAACCCCTACCCCCCCCCCGGGAGCGACCCTTGCCTACGGGGTCGCTCCCCCTGCGTGACATTGGCGCCAAAAAACAAATCCCCGGTGCCTAGTGGTTTCTGCCCCCTTGGGGGCAGATTGACCTAAAATTGGCCAATCTGCCCCCAGGGGGGCAGAAATGGTCTAAATACAATTTGCCCCCCCAGGGGAGCGACCCTTGCGTGATGGGTCGCTCCCCATCTCTAAAAAAAGAAACAACAAAAAAAAAAAACACAAAAAAAAAATTGCCCTGGTGCCTAGAGTGTTCTGCCCCCCCCCCCCCCGGGGGCAGTTCGGCCTAATAATAGGCCGATCTGTCCCCCGGGGGGGCAGAAATGGCCTAAAATAAATTTGCCCCCCCAACCCCCACCCCCCCCCCCCCGGGAGCGACCCTTGCCTATGGGGTCGCTCCCCCTGCGTGACATTGGCGCCAAAAAACAAATCCCCGGTGCCTAGTGGTTTCTGCCCCCTTGGGGGCAGATTGACCTAAAATTGGCCTCTGCCCCCAGGGGGGCAGAAATGGTCTAAATACAATTTGCCCCCCCAGGGGAGCGACCCTTGCCTGATGGGTCGCTCCCCATCTCTAAAAAAAGAAACAACAAAAAAAAAAAACACAAAAAAAAAATTGCCCTGGCGCCTAGAGTGTTCTGCCCCCCCCCCCGGGGGCAGTTCGGCCTAATAATAGGCCGATCTGTCCCCCGGGGGGGGCAGAAATGGCCTAAAATAAATTTGCCCCCCCAACCCCCACCCCCCCCCCGGGAGCGACCCTTGCCTACGGGGTCGCTCCCCCTGCGTGACATTGGCGCCAAAAAACAAATCCCCGGTGCCTAGTGGTTTCTGCCCCCTTGGGGGCAGATTGACCTAAAATTGGCCAATCTGCCCCCAGATGGGCAGAAATGGTCTAAATACAATTTGCCCCCCCAGGGGAGCGACCCTTGCCTGATGGGTCGCTCCCCATCTCTAAAAAAAAAAAAAAGAACAAAAAAAAAAACACAAAAAAAAAATTTACCCTGGCGCCTAGAGGTTTCTTCCCCCCCTGGGGGCAGATCGGCCTAATAATAGGCCGATCTGCCCCCAGGGGGGGCAGAAAAGGCCTTCCCAAAAAATTGCCCCCCCTGGGAGCGACCCTTGCCAAAGGGGTCGCTTTGTAGCGTGACATTCGCGCGCAAAAAAAAACTCCCTGGTGTCTAATGGTTTTGATTGGCCTTATCAAAATAGGCCAATCTGCCCCCCAAGGGGGGCAGAAATGGCCTAAATATATATTGCCCCGTAGGGGAGCGACCCTTGCCTAAGGGATCGCTCTCCACCTAAAAAAAAAGAATTCATCACAAAAAAAAAAAAAAAAAAAAAATGGTCCCTGGTGCCTAGAGGTTTCTGCCCCCCCCTGGGGGCAGATCGGCCTAATAATAGGCCAATCTGCCCCCAGGGGGGGCAGAAAAGGCCTTCCTAAAAAAATGCCCCCCTGGGAGCGACCCTTGCCAAGGGGTCGCTCCCTTTTGCCAATTTCAAGAAGAAAAAAAAAAATCCCTGGTGTCTAGTGGGGTTTCAAAAGCCGGATTGCAAGCAATCCGGCTTTTGAAACCTGTGAGAGACTTCAAAGGGAAGGAAATACATTTCCTTCCCTTTGAAGCCTCTCGGGGCCTCCCCCATGGGATTGAAAAAGAAATGCAAAAGCATTTCTTTTTCAATCGCGCTGGAAGCTCTGCTTCCAGCGCGATGGGGGAGACCCTGTGACTAATCAGCGCGCACTCGCGCGCTGACGTCACAGGGGGGGTTGGGGGCGTCGGGGGTGGGAGGGGAAGGGCTTCCCCTTCCATCCCTGACTTGGGGGGGGTGGGGGGGAACCCCACAGAGGGAGCGAGAGCGCTCCCTCTGGGCTCTGTGCACAGGACGTAATGGTTACGTCCTGGGCACAGCAGCACTGTGCCTCAGGACGTAACCATTACGTCCTGGGCACAGAAGGGGTTAAAGGATGAGACATCTAGATGCACTTCTCTTGATTTTTTTTTTTTTTTTTTAGAGACTTCCAGGATATGCCCTTTGAAAGAGCTAGATTCTTTTGAGAGATATCCAATGTGGCTCTGGAGTGTTTCAAGAGTAAGAGAACAACAGCTCACTTATTTTGATTATCCTCCCCCATCTGCCAGTCTCAACAGCAATAAAGGAAGCTCCAGAACGAATCTAGGTGCCTTGTGTTCAGCTATCGCAACGCATTCAGCAATATATGCAGATTTTTCATGGCACTAGAGGCAGAGGGAGTGCTAAGGTTTGCAGGTAAGTCAATCCTCTCATTTTTCGTACGTGGCCAACACTTCCATACCCATTTAGTTTGCCCTCAAATGTGCACTGGAAACAGTGAAGGAGCCAAAAAAGGTAGTGCTTACCCCACTTGCACTCAATCGCTCCAGGACCTCACACTGTCAAAGTTGATTATGCCCTTCCTTTCCTGGATACTGCCCTCACTTTCTTCCTGTTTTCAATTGGGTGTCGATAGACCACACCAGTATCCTTTCCAAGGAAGTATTGATGTTGGTCCTCAAGTGAGTTGTCAAGCTTGTACCCGAGCCAGAGCCAGGAATGGGTTGTTACTTTTGTTACTTGTTTCTGCCCAAAAAGGACTGGGGCTTGAGACCAATCCAAAACCTCAGACTTCTGCACTCTTTCCTCAAGAAGTTGTTCAAGGTGAAGGCCGTGTAGCAGGTTCTGCTGGCCTGGGCGTCCCTGGTCCACAGGACACATTCTTCCATGCACCAGTCCTGCAGTCCAGTAAGAAGTGTGTCCGCTTTGTGATGGGTTCCAACCCCTTTCAAGTCACTGATTTCCCTTTGAGCCATAAAGCCACCCCCTTGAATCTTTACGAAGGTCATATCAGTGGTCATGACCCATCTTCACAAATTGGGGATGCCTCTTATTCCTATACCATGACTGGTTGGTGAAAATAGGTTTCGCGCAACTAGTCTCAGACCACATGAAGAAAATGATGATGTTGTTTCCCACCCGGCAGTTTGTCATCAACAGGCCCAAGTCTCATCAGTCTTAACAGTATCTGTCACTTATCAGGGCCGTTTTGAACATTATTGCCTTAAAAGATTTCCATGTCCACAGCAAATCTAGGTGAATTCAGTCTATGATCCAGAAGTTTTTGACGAGAGCTGCTGTACAAACCTTGCTGGTTCTGAGGCTCACCAGCCTAATAGAATCCTAAAAGTGACACATGCTGGCACTTTATGTACCCTGCATCTGCAGTGGACCCAGCTATGGGGGAACCTCTCGGACAAGATTGGTGTCTCCCACAAGGCAGCTCAGGACTTACAGTATTGAATGAGAGATGCCAATCGGAACTGCGCAGACTGTTCTCCGTACTCCATCTGAAAGTCACCTTGGTAACAGGTGCACCGTCTCTCAGTTGAGGAGGTCCCCTGAACAAGATGGTGATCCAAGGTCTCTCATCTCAGGTGGAGCAGCACTATAGTGTAAATCTTTTGGAGCTTTGTGCCATCAGGCTCTGAAAGCCTTTCTGCCTTTCATCACTGTCCGATCAATCCAGGGGCTGACAGATAATGCTGCTTCCATGTGTTAATGCAACAAGTACCTCAGTGTGGGGTCACTGGCCCTCTGTCTGGAGACACTGAGGTTGTGGAGCTGGCTGTTTTTTGTTTTTTTATAGGATCTCCCTGTCACTCATTCAGAAGGATCGTTTAGTCAACAGCCATCATCTTAATGACCACTAGTTGGAAGGCCTTCCGGAGGTGATGCACAGCATCTTCGCACAGTTGGTGCAGACCTGGTAGACCGTTTTGCTATCTGTGAAAGTGTGCAGCATTTTACGCTCTACAGTTTCTCTCTTGCGAGTCTTTAGGAGGTTTGCTCAACCCTCAGTTGGAGTTCAGGCTTTTATACGCCTTGCCACCCTTGCTTTTGATACTGCAGAGGATGAAAACATTCAGGCGTCACTGGACTCAACACATTCTAAAAGCCCCAGAGTGAGCTTGGAGAGTCTGATCTTTTGAACTTCTGTCTGAGTACATGCCCTCAACTTCAGTTGCTTCCTTAGGGCGACCTATGATGGTCTCTGCAGCGGGGCAGAGGTTTAGATCTGACCCTCCATGCATGGAAATTGATTGGAACAACACAGAGGTTTCAGTCTTTCAAAAATCATGAATGTCATTCTGGCTGCTCATTGCTTTTCCCCTGCATCTGGATATTTCGGTCGTTGGGGTAAATCTGACAAGGCAAAGCAGTCAACTCCTTGCAGACCAAACTGTCTGATGTTATGTTTTTTTGTTTTGTATGTAGCCTAGCAAAACTCAGCTCCATGCTCAGTTTAGGGTTACTTATTGGCACATTCAACCTTTCTTCATTTGCCTGCTGTTGGTACGGGAATGCGTCCTGCATGACGTACAGTCCCCTGGCCTACGTGTTCTAGCTTGCATACCTGTGATCCTGGTTTTTGTCTTTTAGTAATGCGACACATTAATCCTGTGTGCATGCATTGACCTAGGTCCGATATGATGAAAATGCTAATTTCTGGACCTAGTCCGGAACCGTGTAGGGCTCATCAAGTGCAATCTCATAGTGTAGCAGAACTACCATCCCTATCATGGGATTCATGTGTGGAGTGCAGTTGGTGAATTCTAGTGACCGGCTTTTTACCTGTGAAACATGAAATTGCACTTACGGGTCTATTCATCTAAAGGTCTGCAGCTCACAGTGCATCCTGAATGGGACACCCCATGCTTTATATGTGTAGTATACACTTTAGTGTGGCATGCACAAGTGAAAGAGGCCTGCCAGTTCTAATTTGGAAGCCCGCGCCCTGAACCAGAGTACAGAATGGAGGAGATGTTGCTTTCTCCAGACAGCATATGTGTATTGCTGCCATCTCCTAGGTCGGAGGGGAAGCACCAGATGCTATGGTGAGGAAAGAAGAGGCATGCCTTCCTTGGAAATTACAAGACCCTTCCTGATACACTGGGCTGTAAATAACTATGACTGCAAATGTTATTAGGTAAATGGTACGGGGTACACGGCGCGACGTGCAGTATATGTTAAATTCTGTAAGAAGGAGGCATACTTTCTCATCTATCAAATTTCACTTCATTACTGCATTTCTTCTTACTCCTTATTTTTTGTAAAATCACAATAGTCTTTCTTTATTCATGTCAGATCTGAAAGCACACGGCCAACAAGTTTCAAGGAAACCTGCCCTTTCTCAAGGCATTTGAGAGGGAAATCTTATAGTGTGGATATCCTCCAAATAGTAATTCCATAATTTACAACCATTACATTTTATTTTTAGTTGCCCCAGTAGGAGTATCGGCAACTTAATCACTGGTGCGTGACCTCCCGATTAGCTGCTAAGTTCAACTGCTTGTTAGATTCATAAAGGATATTCAGAAACTGACATTATCAAGATGGATGGTCCTTTAAATCAAAATGTGTTATGCCTTAGCCCTGAAGGACCCTTATAAGGGCTGTAATGCTACTTTTACCAGGTACCAGCAACCACAAGAGCACTGGCTTGTGTTACTGTTTTGGATATCTGCCAAGCAGCAACATGGACATGTGTCCATATTTTCACTAGGTACTACTGCATTGATTCTCAAGTCCGTAGAGAGTATCATTTTGCCCACCAGGTCCTGCAGGACTTTCTGGTTTAAGCCCACTACTCAGACCCATCTCTTCAGAGGGGACATTGCTTTTGCACTGAGTCACAAGGTGAGGCATCTCTGGTTAGAAGTATCCATCAGAAGAATGAGTTAATTACCTTTAGTAATGTCCTTTTTAGTGGATACTCTAAATACATATGTCTCATGCCCATTCGCCTCCCTTTTCAATGGAGTGCACTTTTGAGAGTAATAACGTCTCAAGTTAGTTTTTGCACACCATTATTACTAACCGAATCTCGTCATCCATGCTCAGAGTCTGAAGGCATGGAAAAACATAGGCGACAACTGATGTCAGCATGTAGGTGTGGCTGCCATATGCGGCTGCCTGTTGTCCTGTTCAGTGATGTGACAGAGGCTGATGACACCAGCGGCCAGTGACCAGTTCCCAGTGCCCCAGACAGTTTCAGACATTTTCCACATCCAGCTTAGCACCTATGGATGTTCACAAGGTGAGGAACCTGCAGTTACATAAAGTATCCACCAGAATGAATCTTACCAAGTAATTTATTCTTTGGGGATGTTTGGGGGCCTGTATTAAAGAACATTCTCATGCTAAGTCCAAATGTTTTATTTAAGTTCAGAACCAGAAAAGGCTTTTCATATTCCTGTTCACAATTCCCAGTTGCAGGAGGCTTTCCACAATTCTTCTATTAGGTCCATAGGCAAATGCTTGCACACACTGTACAAGTACTCCCATCATTACTGCTTCATCACTGTTCCTCATCCATGAACTAAAGTCCAAGAAAATAACCAGCATTTGTAGAGGGTATTGATGTGGCATGTACCAAGAACATAAATGCAGCACAAATTAATATTTTATTTCAAAATAGTGCAAATCAGAAATCATGTGAAGGAATCACAGTGGAATCAAAGGAAGCACTAGACCCCAACGCTTGGAGCATGTAATGTTGAATGAAAGTTCTTTAGGAGGCAGACGCGGCTGCACAGCAGACATCAAGGATGGAAATCCTAGTGCCCCCGCTCAGGAAGCAATAATGCCCTATTCTAAGTATAGATGCTGAAGGGGAATCATGAGACATGTGATAGTCTATGAAAATAAACTTGTTCTCCCAGTGACTAAGAGTATAAAGAGATGGCTTATAACCCTGGCAGCTAGACCCAAACAGCACAAACAGAGAATTAGAACAAGGGAAACTGAAAGTAAGCTGCACATACATCTTCACATCTTGAGTGGATTCAGGATATGCACCCATACTACCAGAGCCTAGCCTCTCGGAAAGAAAACCATCAACTTCGAACAGATGAGAGAATTGTGAGGAGGTACTGGCCATCAAAGATGGAATTGGATAAATGGAAGAAGCTACTCTGGGTCCACCTCCAGCTCCTTGAGAAGGAGAGACCACAACTATGTTTGCCATGAAGATGCGTACAGGATCACTTGAGCTGTCTGCCACCGAATTCAGAGGTAAATCTTCTGCAACAGTGGAAAGGGAGGAGAAAGGCAACTGGATTCTGACACCAAGGAGCAGGCAGCGCATCTGTTCCTATGGATCTTGTGTCCTACCCAGGTGAAAAGAACTGAGTGAACTGACAGTTGTATGAATCCACAAAGAAATCCTTCAGAAGAACCCCAAGTGTCTATCAGAAGAGTCAATAGATACCATAGCAACTCCCTTTAAAGGGTGAAGTGATGCTCTTCCACATGGAGTAGCTGTGGCTCCCTGACTCTTAATCCGAATTGGCTCTAGACTCATTTAATAAGTTTACAAGATTCCCTTGACTACTCTTCAAGCTTACCCTCTCATAATGTCCCTTCATGCCACAAGCAGTACATTCCTTATTAATAGCAGGGCAGCTTTTATTAAATGCAAGGTGTTCCTCTCTACCACATCTGTAACATTTCCTATGGCCTGCTTTTTTCCATTGTAAATTTGTTAGATTCATTGTTTTTCACCTGTCCTCTCTCTTACTACACGGACAGTCCATGACCCGTGGATCCGTTCTCCTACGAAAATTCTTCCTAGGTTTTTACTCCACTTACCACAGATTTGGGAATCACCACCTTACGAACTACAGTGACACTAGCAAGTTGTGAATCCCCATAAACCCACAGCCATTCTTGGATACTCATTAATCACATGTATTATTTATCTTTTCTGTTTTATTCTATTTGCAGCTAATAGCCAATTTCTTTAGAGATGACACATAATCATGAATAGACTTAGCCTCTGCTTGTTTCCTGTTGAAAGACTTACATTTGTCTCTTGCATCACATGCCATTCAAGTCTCCTAAAGCATTTAAAAACACAATCCCTTCAGTGGGAGGTCCCGTTTTTCCATCCTGATATACACTTTCAGAACTTCTGGACCGGAGAAATGCAGAATTTTCTTTTTCATCTCTGTGGTGATCTCTTCTTTGTTATCAATATCAATATAGTTGATAAAAACTTTCTTCGATCCTTAAAGGAGCATCCATTGGCATGGCAATTCATGACTGTGGAAGAATAAGACTGAATATCTGGGCAGCACACATCGTGAGTTTGGAGCAATTGAAAAATAAAGCTAAATAATACTATGATATTTGAGTCTCAGTGGGTATAGTACTGGTCACCTTCCACTAAGTTCCATAAAGAAGTAAAGGTAAAAACGAAATCTTTAAGACTATCCTGCAGACTAATGTTGGATTCTCAAATTTGCACAGTGGAGAGATAATCTGCAGATAATTGTATTAAGCCCAAATTCTGCAAAATCATAAATTGTCACCAAAAAACAAATCTCTGATACCTTAAATAAAGGTCCTGAAGTCCCTTAAGCCACCTTCTCTGGAACTTAGTTTTCAGGAACCAAACTGTAATCAGGTACTGCCGGATGCTCTGATAGAGCATGTACACAGTAAACAAAATGGGCACCTTCTGGGTGGCGCAGCGTTGGTTTATACTGAAACGTGATGACCCCAATGAAGGCAGCCAAGAGGAGCTTACTCGCTTGTAGCACAGAATGTTCTCACCTGCAAGGCCAAAGTCACGTGCACACGGCCAAGGTATACATTTGTAACAGTAAAAATAAATATTACAACAGATATTACTGCACAATAATAAGTAGGCTAAATGAACGCTTAACAAGGGTGAAAAATTCCTCCTCCTCCTTCCGTCAGATTAATTCCTCTAGAACATGATCCTCCACAATGAAACAGGAATCCAAGTAGCCTCTGACTTCGGAACAACAACACGAAGAACCTCAACCACAAAATTATGCATATCTGGGATTTACTGCTTCCTGGGCTGCAGATTAAAGTGATACTTTCACACAGAGTAAATCTAAGCTTTCATTGCAGCCATGGTGTGCCTGCACACAGGTAAGACTGGTCATTTCAAAGAACAACATTCTGTTTTTGATAGAGACTTCTAGTTGCAGATTCTTTACCCTAGGCATCAGACTGGATCCAGAAATTTTTCCTGAGCAGTACCCTGGCATCAGTGGCATTATCTGTGCCAGAATTGACATGCATGATGCCTACATAGGTGCCACCCCAGCATGCTGACATCAGTTTTTTCTTTCCACACCAGTCAGCACAGGTCCAGGCAGAGTTACCCCCAGTCATTTTTTTGACTGCCCTTTTTTTTCTTTTCTTTTTTTCCAAAGTTTTACAAAATCTTTCTCCTGGTATGGCAAGTATAACCACTAGAAAAGTTAGCTTCAAGGCCTGCAATGCCTGTCACCAAAAGATGTTAGTAATGGACCTGCATATTGTTTCCCTCTGGAGACTGTATCGAGGTCATCATTGGTATCACGCTTCAAAGACCTGCGTCGACTGTTGTGCCTTGCATGCCAAGGTCTGAAGGTGTGGCCTCTCAAGCTTCTTGCAACTCGACGTCCGATGCAGTAGCACCCACAATCCCAGTCAAAAGCAAGGCACTGGGATCAGTCGCAGAGCCTTTGGTCTTCGTTGCAGTCGAAGTCATCCAGGCATTTGGGTAAGTCCCACAAGAAAAAGAAAAGTAAGAAGTCGAAGAAGTCTTCAACTTCACCTCGTCCATCGAAGTTATTTGATGAGACAAGGGTGCGTTGTCTGTCAAGGCTTGGCTCCTCGGTTGAGCCTTGATCTGCTCCATGCCTCCCTGAGTTTCCGAAGCCAGAGCGACCGGTGCTCAACTCTGCAACTTTTATGGGGCCATGTACCTCATATTTATGCAGCCCATCCTCGCTGGCGTGCCCTTGGGCCCCACAGGGTCAGGAGGGGCTCCTACTGATTTCCCTTTGTCAGTTCTACTCCTGGCCCAGTCAGGCCCCTTGGATCCACAGATGGGTCCAAATCGGCACTGCTCGTACCACCTCGACCTTTCCAGATGCCATGGTGGCACGCCCCGGCAACACCACCATTTTCATCCCATATTCCCGACACCAACTCCAGTGCCAACTGGTGCCTTGCCTTCCAGGCCAGAGCCTGAGCCCTATTCCTATGTCTAGGACTTGGGGAAGATTGGGAGGGTCCAATGGACCCTGAGTAATACCAGCCCCTAGAACCTCACATGAACTGGTGTGAGGAATTGGCAGATGCCAGTGGATTTGACACCTCCCCAGACATTGGCATGATCTCTCCTACTGTGGCTAAGGAGGAGGGAGCTTCTTTTGTTATGGGGTGGGAAGTGTGGCCATAGTCCTGGACCTCAGCCTGCCCTCAATGGCAGTTAAGACCAACGTTTTGACACAGATGCTTCAGTCAGATGTGACCCCCTTGGAACGGCTTCTCCCTTTTAATGACTGCAGTGAGACTTGGATTTCCAGTGTGCACTCCATCAGAGGAATCTCACTGACAGTCCAGATCTCAGAAGGAACTTCACAAGATCTGCAGTGGTGGTTAACGCCTTTGGGTCAGCCACAGACCTCTCCCTTCCCCAATCAGGTATGATAATGGTGACAGATGTGTCACTCCTGGGATGGGGCAGCCATCTGGGAGAGGTGGAGATCAGAGGTCTCTAGTCTCTGGAGGAATCCTGACTCAACATCAGTCTACTGGAGCTTCGGGCAATCAGGCTGGCATTGAAAGTCTTTCTACCCTCCATGAAGGGAAGACTAGTGCTGGTGTTCACAGACAACAACACCGCCATTTGATACTGCAACAAATAGGACAGGGTAGGGTTGTCGACTTTTTGCCAAGATGCCTTGCACCTCTGGACATGGCTGGAATGTCAGAGCATATGCCTTGGGGATTCAACACTTGATGGGCTTCCTGAACGCCAGGGTGGACAAACTCAGCCAAAGAATCCTAGCGGATTATAAATGGCGTCTCTACCCGGAGGTGATGCAAGGTCTCTTTCATCAGTGGGGAGAGCATTGGTTAGATTTGTTCCCCACCACCAAGAATGCACAATGTCGGCAGCTCTGCATGCTTTCGCTTGGAGATGCTTCTTCTATCAAGTGGAACTTCAGCTTCCTGTACACTTTTCCGCCTATACCAGTCCTGCCCAAAGTTCTCAAGATGAGGAACAACTGGGCCCAAATCACCCTTATGTCTCTGAACTGGGCTCAGAGAGTTTGATATCCCGAGCTGTTGAGAATGGCCATCGGTCCTCTGATCAGGCTGCCCTATCTGGAGGATCTTCTGACGCAGCAATAGGGAGGGTTCTCCCCCTGAACCTGTCAAGGCTCCACCTTCATGTGTGGAGATTTAGCTGCGAGAGTTCACAGCGTTTGACATTCCTCTCGAAATCTGCAATGTTATCACACCAGCTAGGCCTCCCTCCACCAAGATGGTGTATGCCTTCCAATAGGACAAGCTTATGGCATGGTGTGCAGAGAAGCAAGTTGACCCTCTTTCTGCTCCCCTTTCTCAGGTCCTTCTGTCCATTCTCACTCTTTCCCAGCAGGGATCTGCAGTGGACATTCTTAAAGTGCTTTTTTTGTGCCATCTCAGCCTTCCTGTGATTACCTGATCAGCCATCCTTCTTTAAATCCCCTGTTGTAAATAAGTGTTTTTAAACACAGCTGTGGCTAGAAGACTCTATCAAATCAACTGTAATGTTTCATCTGGTACCGATTTATCTAGCTGCAGATTTCTTACTGACCCACCAATTCTCTTCGCTCTGTGAACAGATTTTTAGGATCTGGTCTATTCTGCTTCAGGCCCCTAGTTTTCCACACCAGATGTCAGTGTTCTTCATGGCTCTGCGCTTCTGACTTAAAGTCATAAAAAGAAACTGACATCAGCACGCTGGAGTGCCGCCTATATAGGCACCGCACACGTGACTTCTGGTGTGGACAACAACAAAATTTATGACTCTATTCCATAATACCTGTAATATGGTGATCACTAATGTCCTTAAAATGTACATGAAAACCTGTAGGGTGGTACCACGAAACAACATCGTACAAGGACAGGCTTGTGCCAAGAATAGTCTTCTACCAGGACTTAAAAAGACTAATAGAATCCACATCCATAGCTAGTGAGAAAATGAATGTGCTATCTTTGGTTGTGGTCCAAGAAGTCTTTCAGATTGATATGGGTAATTAAAGTCAGAAGATAACCTTTTGAGAATTTGTCTACTGAGTAGGCCTGCAACGAAAATCAAGGCAACTACTTTGATCAGAGCTGAAGTTCCCAAAGATTGGCCACAAGTCATAACTGCATTGCATCAAGACTGAAATGCTTTGGTAACTGGCACAGTTATGGTTGAGCTCATATTGCGCAAGTGGGGTAAGCAAAGTACCTTTCAAACCTTTCTCCTGCAACAAACTGCAGACCTTATTTAGGTCCAGGTGGGCCAGCCCCAAGCTGCTCAGGTGGATTAGGCCTGCCCACCATATTTAAAGTTTTCCACACTTTCATCAGGAATTATCCTCTTAATGCATTCCTGTTAACATGGTGGAAGCCTTTTCGCTGAACAATGCTCAGTTCCGCCAAACCATTCCTCACAGGGCTGTCTAGGTGGCATTTGTTCATCTGTTTTTCAAAAGCAAATACTCTAACCTGGGTGTTCATTCTGAAATACAGGGAATTTTCTCTTCCTGCGTAGGGAAAATTGTTCTGTTTTTGACACAGAAAAAAATACAGTCGGAAGGCCTGCCTGCCCTAAATTGGCTGGATCTTTCAGCGCTATGGGTTAGGTGGTTCTCTAGCGTCTGGCTAGCCAGGAAGGTGCAGCTCAGAGCCAGCTGACGGTCTGCTGTCAGAAACCTAGTGGTTCCCCATATTCCCTCTCTGTCATGTGAGGGAACCGAGAGGTGGCCGATCTGGAAACCCGCTGATTTTTGGCAGATTTCAGTTACCTCCCACTTCTAGATGAGGCACTGAGTAATTTTGTAACTGCTGTCAAATTTGAGCAAAAGCTCAATAATTAATCTGTTATGACTTCTTCATTTTATCATGCTCAACTTTTCCTCTTTTTTTCTTAAATTATTAAGAAGGCTTAGCGTTTTCACTGATTATATATGTATGACATTCTTTATTTGTCTGCTTCAAAAACTTAAGGTCAGTGGCATAAACGTTTGTAAAGAAATGCCAGCAAAACTATGATTCCTTCAACTCTGTGGACTTGGCAGCGCACTCTTGTGGCTACTAATATTGAAATGCCTGTTTCGAAAGGATATTTCCTTAAAGCCCCAACTAGCGATATTTTCTGCAGATCATGTTTCATCCGTGGTTTTTTGTTCGTTTCATGTTGCAGGTAATATTGACATCCATTTTTAAATTTAAAAAACAATGAATAATGTTTCACTGTCACAATAGTATTGTTGAAGTTTGATAGTTGGACCAAATGACAAAGCAGTGTGAGTGCAAACATTGCGCTTGTACCTTAGACAGGTTGTACCATTTTTAGTCAGATTTTCTCTTATTTCCGTGCCTAGACCTGAGGAACAAAGAAGCCAATAGGATTGTCACCTCGCTTCATGGCATCAGGATGCTGTTTCGAGTGTTGGGTCTTCATTTGCAAACCTAATGTGATACGAGAATTCTTATTTTTGTTTGATTAGTATGAAGTGATAGGCCTGATATACCTGATAATAATTTGTGAAGGCAAAGCCCAGGAATGGGAACATGGTGGCCTGGCATCATGGAGCAAAGTTTAAGACCCTCCAAATCTGTTTAAGCCACAAGTCTATTAGCAGTCGACTTTACTTTCCTTTAAGCAGGAATATAACTTGTTTATAGTGCTTTAACTGATTGTCTTATTTCAGTGCCTTGTATGTTGTGGATCTGAAGAAGTTCAGAAAGATTGCTGCAGGAGACAGACTCAGGGGACAGTATCAGGCTCTCAGTCAAGATCCAAATAGTCTATCCAACCTCGATCAGGTAAATAAGAAGTACTGTATACTGCATGCATTTGCTTTAGTGTATGTCCGCTTTCTTGTGCTATTCCTTAATATTTGCAAAATTGCAGTTTTGCACACTCCTTATTGCGTATTAGGACAGTGTTTGAATGTTAAAAGCTCTTTTGCAGATAGTTAGGTAATAGAGAGCCAATAATGACGGTAGATCTGGCATTCCAAAATTCCACTGCTGGTCCTTGTTTCTTCATTTTCAGTGTAGGACAATGTATCCTCAGTAGGTGGTGTTTTCTAATAGCAATAGTCTTTCTGTCAGCCTTGAAATGTTATCAAATGCCCTCTATCTCAATATTTTCCTTTTGGAACTCAGGCATGGGACTCAGAAAGAGAGCCCTTAATAGCATAGAACATTGAAAGGCTGGGAGCTCAGTTTAAGACAATAAAAAGGCAGATGGTCAATAGTGTCTGGTACAGGACTTCTGATCCAACATTCCAGTGTTTGTCATTATGTTTTTCCCTGTTTAATTTAGAGAATTCTGGCATCAGTGGTTTGAAAGTTTAGATAACATTGTATATGATAGAGACTTCTAGTTGCAGACTCCTTACCTTAGAATTTCCCCAGGCATCAGACTGGATCCAGAGACTTTTTTCTTCGAGCAGTACCCTTGTGCGCCGTCAGGTGGCGTTGGTTGACTACGCGTTCATCATTGGTGTTGTGGTCGCCATAATGATGTCGGGGGTCATATATAGGTGCCTCCTCAGTGTAGTGATGTCAGTTCTTTTCTTTCCGCGCCACGGGCTGATCCAGAGAGAGCTACCCTAGTCATTTTTGGACCGACTTCAACTCTTTTGTTGAGCTTTTTTGGTGACCTTTGGTGCGTCAAGGATGTCCTTGAAGACCGGCTTCAAACCTTGTGAGGTCTGTCACCGTATGATGTCGGTTACAGATCCACATCAGGTCTGTTGGTGGTGTTTGGAGCGCGACCATAACCCGAAGTTGTGCTCCGAGTGCCGGACCATGCATCTGAAAGCTTTGAGGCTAATGCGCGGCCGAGTGCTCGACTCTGCATTGATGAAGGTCTCACTCGAGACTCAAAGACTTCGGGTCATTCGGGTAAGAAAAATAAGAAATCGAAGAAGACTAGGTATTCTTCATCTTCACTACATCGCTCGTCTGATGCAACTCGTGAGGTGCATCGGCGCTTTATGCCTCTGTCCGCGTACCGTTTTTCTGGGTCTGCTCCGCGCCTCCCCAAGTTTCCGGGAACGACCCCTGCCCAACAAAAAGTATTTTATGAGGCCATGCGTCTCGTATTTGGGCACTCCGATCCCTCTGTGATGCCTTCGGAGCCTGGGGGCTCTTTGGGTTCCACACTGGTGCTTTCAGCCTCAGGTGGCCCCTCCGAATCTGCTACTGGATCCGTGCCGACGCCGGTCGTACCATCGCGACCCTCCCTGATGTTTTCTTCCTCCAGCTTGGCGATGCAGAAGGTGAACACCACATGCCTTTTGGGCCACTGTACCTGCTCTTTGTGGGGTTTAGTCGCGCAAGTTCTCCAACAGATCCTGGAGGAGGGCCGGGCTGTTGTCTCCCAAGCTGTTGCTGGTGGGAGAGATGCAGCTAAGTTCACCATTCAATGTGGACTGGACACGACTGACTCTCTGGGTAGATCGGTTGCATCGACTGTGGCCTTGAGGCGTCATGCCTGGTTGAGGACGTCTGTTTTTCAGGGGATGTCCAAGAGACCCTTATGGACATGCTCTTTGATGGCACCAGTTTCTTTGGAGACCAGGAGGACTCTGCGCTTGAGAGGTTCAAGGAGTCCCAGGCTATGGCTCGGTCCCTAGTCCTTTCGACCCTTTTGTGGTCACGGAAGGGGCTCCCTGTCACATCCCTTTCCTAGCCGCTGTACCACCCACGCTACTCAGCCCCTCATGGCCGGGGATGCGGAATCCCACGGGCTCATGGGACAGGGAACCAGAGGTCTGCCCAGTCCTCCTCTGCCCCTGCTGCAGCCTCCAATCCTTCCTAGTCCATATCCCCATCTCAAACCAGTTGGTGGCTGTTTCTAGTGTTCATCTAGCACTTCTCAGCAAGGAAGTCGCAGCTCCCCATATTCCTGTCCTGCCACTCCCCTGACGCTAGCTACAATTCGTGGTAGGTCACAAGCACTTTCAACTTACCATGCTTCCTTTCTGCCTTACCAACGCCCCTCTGGTGTTCACGAAAGTGAGGTCGGTGGTTGCAGTTTAGCTGCGCAGGTAAGGGGTTTCAAACTTGCCCTACCTCGACGACTGGCTGTTGAAGGTAGACACATCCCAGAAAGTCGTCTCCCACCTTCAGACTACGGCGAACCGCCTGCAGATGCTGGCGTTCACTATAAACATGCCGAAGTCACACCTGACTCCCTCTCAGATACTCCCCTTCATCGGAGCTGTTCTGGACACAGTACTGTTTCGGGCCTATTCTCCCGAAAAGTGAGCCCAGGCTATGATTCCGATGTTTCAGCCTCTATCCTGGATTTTGGTGAGAATGGCTCTGAGGTTGCTGGATCCTCCTATTGACACATGCCAGGTGCCATATGCGGGCTCTACAGTTGGACTTGACGTTTCTCTGGGGAAGCATCATGGGAATCTCTCCGACATGGTCCAGATCTCGGAGGGGACTGTGAAAGATCTGCAGTGGTGGCTTTCGAAACAGGATTGGGTCAATGGCAGATCCCTCTCCCTTCTCCAACCAGATCTCACAGTAGTGACAGACTCCTCGCTCCTGGCATGGGATGGCCACATGGGAGAGATGGAAATATGAGGTCTCTGGTTTTCAGGGGAGTCTAGACTCCACATCAGTCTTCTGGAGCTCCAGGCGATCAGGCTTGCATTGAAAGCATTCCTTCCCTCTCTCAAAGGGAAAGCGATGCAGGCGTTCACCGACAACACTACCACCATGTGGTACTGCAACAAACAGGGCGGAGTAGGGTCCTGGATCCTTTGTCAAGAGGCTCTGTGTGGCTGGACATGGCTGGCACATCAGGGCATTACCCTGGTGGGTCAACATCTGGCGGGCTCTCTCAATGCCAGAGCAGATGAACTCAGCTGTCAATGCATAGTCGATCACAAATGGCGACTCCTTCCATAGAGGAGGTAGAGCAAGGTCTCTTTCAGCAGTGAGGAGAGCCTTGGATAGATCTGTTCGCCTCCTTAGAGAACATGCAATGTGAGCTGTTTTGCGCATTAGAGTTTCCAATGCAGCACTTGCTCAGCAACGTTTTTCTTCTCAAGTGGAACTCAGGCCTCCTTTACGCCTTCCCGCCTATAAGACTTCTGAAGAAGATCAATAATGACCAGGCCCAAGTAACCCTTGTGGCTCAGGACTGGGCACGGAGAGTATTATATCCAGAGCTATTGAGCATGGCCACTGATCCTCCAGTCAGACTGCCTCTTCGGGAGGATCTTCTGTTGCAGCAACAGGGGAGGGTTCTACACCCGAACCTGACCAATCTTCACGTTCATGCATGGAGATTGAGTGGTGGCAGTTGACAGCTTTTGACCTTCCGCCCGAAGTCTGTGATGTTATTTTGACAGCCAGGAATCCCTCCACCAAAACGGTTATACGCCTGTCGTTGCCATAAATTTGTGGCACGGTGTACCAAAAAGTCTGTTGAGCCCCTCTCTGCTCCTTTCTCTGATGTTCTTTTGTTCATCCTTTCTTTAGCCCAACAGGGCTCTGCTTTGGGCACTCTTGAAGGTTGTTAGCTATCTCAGCCTTTCTTAGATTGCCAGGCCAACCTTCTCTTTTTAAGTCTCCTATTGTGAGTAGATTCCTTAAGGGACTCTCCCATTTGTTTCTTCCCAGTCCGTTTATCATGCCTCAGAGGGGCCTCAATCTTGTTCTCACTTATTTGATGTGAGTACCCTGTGAGCCGTTACACAATTATCCTTTGTGGCTCCCTACTCTTAAAACTGCATTTCTTGTTGCCATCACCTCTGCTCGTACAGTGAGTAAGGTTCTGGCACTTTCTTCAAAGCACCCATTTTTGGCTGTTTTCCCTGACAAAGTGGTGCTCTGTATGAGGGCCTCCTTTTTTTCCTAGAGTTGTAACGCCTCTTCATGTAGGCCAATCCATCACTTTGCCTACTTTTTACGCACCCCCACATCCTTCTCCTGAAGAGGAGAGACTCCACCACGTAGATCCAAAAAGATCATTGGCGTTCTACCTCAATCGTACCAAAGAGTTCCAGGTGGACGATCAACTCTTTGTTGGCTATGTGGGTGCGAAGAAAGGGAAGGTGGCGCAAAAGCGTACCATCTCACGATGGGTACTACTTTGTGCTATGCTTTGGCTAAGAAGCGACCCCCTGAGGGCTTGCACGCTCACCCCACCAGAGCAACTGCTGCTACCACAGTGTTAGCACTCAGAGTTCCTGTCCTGGATATCTGTCAACCAGCAATGTGGGCATCCCTGCGCACATTTACAAAGAATTACTATCTCGACAGTCAGGTCAGCAGAGATGGCTACTTTGGTCGTTCAGTCCTGCAGGACTTCCTAGTATGATCTTGGTTTGCAGCCCACCACCGAGAATGGTATTGCTTGGGTCTCTATTCTAGGATAAGGAATCTGGAACTAGAAGTCTCTATCAGATGAACAAGTTACTTACCTTCGGTAACGATTTATCTAGTAGAAACATATTGTAGTTGCAGATTCCTTACCAACCCACCCATTGTCCCAGCTTGCAAACTGATTTCTAGGGACAGGGATTCCCTTTTCAGGGCCTTAGCTTTGGGGCACCATTTTCAGTGTTCTTTGGCTCCGCGCTTTTGCGTGGAAAGTTGTGAAAAGAAACTGACGTCAATACACCAGGGCGGCGCCTATGTACAATCCCGATGTCATCACATCGACCACAACGTCATTGACGGACACGTAGTTGACCAACGCTACCTGATGACGTGCAAGGGTAATGCTCAAACAAAAAATCTCCAGATTCAGTCTGACACCTGGGGAAATTCTAAGGTAAGGAAACTGCAACTGGAATATGTCTCTACCAGATAAATCGTTACTGAAGGTAAGTAACTTGTTCATCTCTTCTGACTCTTGCTATACTGTTTGTAAATGCCCCCTTCCCCATTACAGGGCCTTGGCTGCAGTTCAGGCCTGCAACTCAGATAGTGGATCTTTACGAAAAGCTACAGTATATACTTGTCAGAGTGAGGAGGACAAACATTGTTTTATGTTAACTTTCACAGATACATATCTGAAATTAGTTTTTTTCTGATAGAAACTTCTAGCCACAGATTCCTCACTGTGTGAATATTCCCCTGGTGTCAGACTGGAACTGAAAACCTGTACGTGCTGAAGGTAGGGCTTTGCACCTCCACACTAACCACCATTCCACTCAGGAAAGGATGTGCAGGCATATATAGGCACCACTCCCGCACACTGATGTCACTTCTATTGTTTCCTCACCACCAGACGTTTATCAGGAACTCCCTTTGTGTCTCTCGGAGACTTTATATCCCAAATTTCTCCAATGTGCAAGGTATGTCACCCCCCAAAACTACAGCTTTTGAAGCACAGTAGGAACTGTCGCAGACAAATATCTGTGATGGATCCCCACCAGGTATACTTGTGGTGCCTTGGGTCGAGCTATGAGCGCAAAGCCTGCATGGGTAGTGTGTTGATGAACCCAGAGGTCATCAGGGTAAGTGGGACAGAACCCTACATTGCCAGGCATAAGAAGACGCCACACTGGGGCCATTCCAAGTTGTGGTCCGCATCCAAGATTTGCTCTTATTTTTGTTGTTAGAGCAGCACGAATGTCAGGTCTTCATCGCGCTCCAAGTCTTCCAGTAAATCTAAGAAGAAACACTATAAGTTGAAGCAGGATTCTACTCCCTCACACCACTCGCATTTTCCTGAGCAGTCGTGGTACAGTGCCACTCTTCCTGTTCTCGCTCCCGAAGTTGACTGAATTTAGAACCAATCCCATAACTTGTGCCGACACAACGCAAGTTTCCAGGGCTGAACGCCACGCTGCTTCAGATCAACCATGCTCTGGTTCTAAGGATCCATACCAAGTACTTCTGGTGCACCTCTGTGCCCCAAATAGCTGCGAGGCACTCCATTTGGAGGACCAATGGTGGGTTCACCTTCGGTGCCATTTGGACCCGCTGAG
Source organism: Pleurodeles waltl (assembly GCF_031143425.1). NCBI lineage: Eukaryota > Metazoa > Chordata > Amphibia > Caudata > Salamandridae > Pleurodeles > Pleurodeles waltl. The sequence continues at coordinate 532,285,909 of NC_090447.1, read as the reverse complement.
CCTGAACTACCTCCAGGTCCACTGTCAACTCCATTTCCGGTCCGGAGACCGGTGCCTGCCCCATGTTCCTAGATGCTTATGACGTCTCTGGAGAAGGAGGATGTAGGGTTGCAGCCAATCTGACCTCAGCCAAAGTTGCGTCCAAATCTAACGATGGAACTTTTTCCTTTATTAGATAAACCTGTCTCTCAGGGAAGAAAGCCCACTTTCCACTCCCTCTTTTGCACCAATAATGGTCGGGTGATAAGTTTGCTCAGCTGTACACTGATGAAAATTGGTTTGAACACTTACAGGACACTAGTGGCTGCAATACTTCTCTAGAGACTTCTCTTTTTATTTCTCCCAGACCTGCCACAGAGGAATCTGCTCCGTACGCTATAGTTATGCATAGGGCAGACAAGTTCTCAACCTCCAGGTCCCTACCATGGAGGTGAAAAACAGTGTTCTTATTGAGATCCTACAACTGGGACAGACCTCTGCTGAGCTCCTCCTCCCATTTAATGACACACTGACGGACACTTTTGTAGGGGCCTGGGCCAACCCTTGTTCTAGACCGCCTGTCAACTGAACAATTTCCAAGTGCCATTGTCCTGCTCTGACGACCCTGCTTTCCTCTCCCTGCACCCTTCACCCGACAGCCTTGTTGTTCAGACCTCAATGTGTCAGCCTAATTAGAACATATTTCCTGTCACTCCCCCTGACAGAAGTTAAGTGAGTGGAAACATTCACTAGTTGGGTCCTCCACCAGCTTGGCCCTCCGATTTGTCAGTGCTGGCAGCTTTTTGGGGCCCTACTCTGATGCCCTGTGCCACAAATCCTCCTTGCCTGACAGCCTTCGCCCAGTCCTGGCTTAAGCAATTCAGGATGGCTGTGATGAGACCAAGTTCACGATTCGGTGTGGCGTGGACACCTGCGATTCCATTGGGTGTAATATTAGCACCAGTACTGCTAATCTGACAGACTTCTAGCTGCAGATTCCGTAACATTTTTTTTGTGAACAGTACCCATCGCGCACCGTTAGGTGGCATCGATCAGCTTAGTGTGTGTCTTCGGCATTGTCCATGCCATAAGTGATATCGCTGCTCATATATAGGGGCCACTCAGGCCGCTGACACCAATTACTATTCATGACTTTGCATGCCAGAAGCGCGGAACCATGGAGTGCACAGACCCGTGTGAACAACTAGGGCCATTAAAGGGATCAGCCCTGTCCCTAGAAATATGATGCACAGCAGGAAGGAGTATGGGGGGGGTCAGTAAGGAATCTGTGGCTAGATATAATCTGTACCAGATAAGGCATTACTGACGATAAGTAACTTGTTATTCTGATAGTGACTTCTAGCTGCACATTCCTTACCTTTGAGCAGATACCTCCCCAAAGATGGATCTGTGGACCAATTTCAAATAAGGAAGATCTGCAGGACTGAACGTGCTAAGTTCCAAACCCTATGGTCCTCACTGTCCAGGCAGTAGTGTTTGATAAATGTGTGCAGAGATGCCCACGTTGCTGCCTGGCAGATGTCCAGGACCGGAATTCCGCATGCTAATGCTGTGGTTGCGGCTAGATATAGTCTCTACCAGATAAGGCGTTACTGAAGGTAAGTAACCTGTTCTTCACCACCATGCATAGCTACGATCAGCATCCACAGCAACCTAATGGACATACCCTTAAATGGGAGACACCTGTTCGGGAACAAGACAGATTCAGCTCTCAAGAAATGTAAAAAGAATAGGGCTACTGCTTGCTTTCTGTTCCTCTTCACCCCTCCTTGCCAACCACACCAGTTCAGATTCACCTTTCGTCATTATAGACAAGGCACCACTTAACGCCAGCCTGCCCAACCCCATAAGGGGACTCAGCAGTTTTGCAGCCAAGATAACCCCCACCACCCACACACCCAATGTCAGTGCGACACCCAGTTCACCATTACTCACCAAGCCCCCACCTGCTAAACCTCTTTAGCATGCCCTTGATAGAGCACAGTCACCCAGCGGAAAGCAGAATTCAGTATTTCTTTCCAGGTTGGCAGGTGATCAGTTCAGACACATGGAACTGTGGAGAGTTTGCAGTGGATATGGTCTGTCATTCTTTTCTTCTCTGCAACTCCTTTCACCGTCTCTCCAGCAACTGACAGAGGACCAGCTCTCCATTTTGCGGCTGCAAGTGCAAGCCGTTTGGCCAAAGCAACTGTAGAGAGGGTGCAGGTGCTAGAAGTAACAAGTGGCTGTTGTTCGTACTACTTTCTGGTGCCCAAGAATGATGGAGGCTTTCGACCTGTATAAGCCCTGCAACCTCCCAAAACCTTCCTCTGACAGGAGAAGCTCAAGATGGTTACCTTTGCCCAGGTCTTTCTATCCTTGACTTTGAGAATGAATGGTTGCCTGCAGGATGACTATTTTCATATTCCTGTTCCACTGACCCATCAACGTTACATGCGCTTCAAAGTGGGACAGGAGCATTTCCAGTTCACTGTGCTCTCCTTTGGTCTCACCAGTGTCCCTCAAATGTTCAGGAAAGTGATGGCAGTAGTGGCAGCTCATCTTCAGAGGTGTATGGTGCCTCCCTTACCCCGACATCTGGCTGTTGAAGACGTGCTTGCCCCTGGCACTTGTCCACCTTCGGACTACGGCAGACCTCCTATCATCTTTGGGGTTAACTATTAACATGCCAAATTCAAACCTAACTCATTCTCAGACACTCCCCTTAATCTGTGCCATTCTGGAATCGGTTTGGTTTCATGACTTTCCCTCTGGTAAGAAAGTTCAAGAAATTCAGGCTATGATCCTACTCTTTCAGCCTTAGTCCTGAGTTTCAGTGTGTTTGACTCTGAAGCTCCTAGATCTGATGGCCTCCTGCATCCTGCTGGTCAAACAAGTAGTTGGCATGTGCAGGCTCTGCAGTCGGATCTGTAGTTGCAGTGGACTCAACATCTGGAGTGCTGGATTGTGATTGGGTCAGCAGCAGGCCGCTTCCCCCTCCTCACCCAGAGCTTACAGTAGGGACCGATTGTGCGAAAGTAGCATCTTTCAAGCCTTGTTACCCCCACTTTTGGCCTGTTTGTGAGTATATGTCAGGGTGTTTTGACTGTCTCACTAGGATCCTGCTAGCCAGGGCCCAGTGCTCATAGTGAAAACCCTATGTTGTAAGTGTGGTTGTTATGTGTCACTGGGATCCTGCTAGCCAGGACCCCAGTGCTCATAGGTGTGTGGCCTATATGTATGTGTTCCCTGTGTGATGCCTAACTGTCTCACTGAGGCTCTGCTAACCAGAATCTCAGTGGTTATGCTCTCTCTGCTTTCCAAATTTGTCACTAACAGGCTAGTGACTAAATTTACCTATTCACATTGGCATACTGGTACACCCATATAATTCCCTAGTATATGGTACTGAGGTACCCAGGGTATTGGGGTTCCAGGAGATCCCTATGGGCTGCAGCATTTCTTTTGCCACCCATAGGGAGCTCTAACAATTCTTACACATGCCTGCCACTGCAGCGTGCATGAAATAACGTCCATGTTATTTCACAGCCATTTACCACTGCACTTAAGTAACTTATAAGTCACCTATATGTCTAACCTTCGCCTGGTGAAGGTTGGGTGCAAAGTTACTTAGTGTGTGGGCACCCTGGCACTAGCGAAGGTGTCCCCACATCGTTCAGGGCAAATTCCCCGGACTTTGTGAGTGCGGGGACACCATTACACGTGTGCACTGTACATATGTCACCACCTATGTACAGCGTCACAATGGTAACTCCGAAAATGGCCATGTAACATGATCCCCCGGGTCTCAAGCACAGAACCGGGGTACTGCCAAACTGGCTTTCCGGGGTCTCTACTGCAGCTGCTGCTGCTGCCAACCCCTCAGACAGGTTTCTGCCCTCCTGGGGTCCAGGCAGCCCTGGCCCAGGAAGGCAGAACAAAGGACTTCCTCTGAGAGAGGGTGTGACACCCTCTCCCTTTGGAAATAGGTGTGAGGGCTGGGGAGGAGTAGCCTTCCCCAGCCTCTGGAAATGCTTTATTGGGCACAGATGGTGCCCATCTCTGCATAAGCCAGTCTACACTGGTTCAGGGATCCCCCAGCCCTGCTCTGGCGCGAAACTGGACAAAGAAAAGGGGGATGACCACTCCCCTGACCTGCACCTTCCAGGGGAGGTGTCCAGAGCTCCTCCAGTGTGTTCCAGACCTCTGCCATCTTGGAAACAGAGGTGTTTGTGGCACACTGGACTGCTCTGAGTGGCCAGTGCCAGCAGGTGACGTCAGAGGCTCCTTCTGATAGGCTCTTCCCTCTCTTGGTAGCCAGTCCTCCTTCCTAGGTAGCCAAACCTCTTTTTCTGGCTATTTAGGGTCTCTGCTTTGGGGATCTCACCAGATAACGAATGCAAGTGCTCATCAGAGTTCCTCTGCATCTCCCTCTTCACCTTCTGCCAAAGGATCGACCGCTGACTGCTCAGGACGCTTGCAAAACCGCAACAAAGTAGCAAGACGACTACTAGCAACCTTGTATCACTTCATCCTGCCGGCTTTCTCAACTGTTTCCAGGTGGTGCATGCTCTGGGGGTAGGCTGCCTCCTCTCTGCACCAGGAGCTCTGAAGAAATCTCCTGTGGGTCAACGGAATCTTCCCCCCTACAACCGCAGGCACCAAAAGACTACAACACCGGTCCTCTGGGTCCCCTCTCAGCACGACGAGCGTGGTCCCTGGAACTCAGCAACGCTGTCCAAGTGACTCCCACAGTCCAGTGACTCTTCAGTCCAAGTTTGGTGGAGGTAAGTCCTTGCCTCCCCATGCTAGACTGCATTGCTGGGTACCGCGTGATTTGCAGCTGCTCCGGATCCTGTGCACTCTTCCAGGATTTCCTTCGTGCACAGCCAAGCCTGGGTCCCCGACACTCTAACCTGCAGTGCACAACCTTCTGAGGTATCCTCCGGCGTCGTGGGACTCCCTTTTGTGACTTCGCGTGGACTCCGGTTCACTCTTCTTCCAAGTGCCTGTTCAGGTACTTCTGCGGGTGCTGCCTGCTTCTGTGAGGGCTCCCTACATTGCTGGGCGCCCCCTCTGTCTCCTCTTCCAAGTGGCAACATCCTGGTCCCTCCTGGGCCACAGCAGCACCCAAAAACCTCTACCGCGACCCTTGCAGCTAGCAAGGCTTGGTTGCGGTCTTTCTGCGTGGGAACACCTCTGCCAGCTTCATCGCGACGTGGGACATCCATCCTCCAAAGGAGAAGTTCCTAGTCCTCTTCTTTCTTGCAGAACTCCAAGCTTCTTCCAACAGGTGGCAGCTTCCTTGCACCCTCAGCTGGCATTTCCTGGGCTCCTGCACACTCTCGATACTGTTGCGACTATTGGACTTGGTCCCCTTGTCTTACAGGTACTCAGGTCTGGAAATCCAGTGTTGTTGCATTGCTGGAGTTTGTTCTTCCTGCAGAATCCCCCTATCACGACTTCTGTGCTCTCTGGGGATAGTAGGTGCACTTTACACCTACCTTTCAGGGTCTTGGGGTGGGCTATTTTTCTAACCCTCACTGTTTTCTTACAGTCCCAGTGACCCTCTACAAGCTCACATAGGTTTGGGGTCCATTTGTGGTTCGCATTCCACTTTTGGAGTATATGGTTTGTGTTGCCCCTATACCTATGTGCTCCTATTGCAATCTACTGTAACTTTACATTGCCTGCATTACTTCCTTTTGCTATTACCTGCATAATTTTGTTTTGTGTACATATATCTTGTGTATATAACTTATCCTCATACTGAGGGTACTCACTGAGATACTTTTGGCATATTGTCATAAAAATAAAGTACCTTTATTTTTAGTACTTCTGTGTATTGTGTTTTCTTATGATATTGTGCATATGACACCAGTGGTATAGTAGGAGCTTTACATGTCTCCTAGTTCAGCCTAAGCTGCTTTGCCATAGCTTCCTTCTATCAGCCTAAGCTGCTAGAAACACCTCTTCTACACTAATAAGGGATAACTGGACCTGGCACAAGGTGTAAGTACTTCTGGTACCCACTACAAGCCAGGCCAGCCTCCTACACCGATGCATCATTCCTGGGCAGAGGCAACCATTTGGGAGAGGTAGAGTTCAGAGGCCTCGGGTCTCAGATAGAATGCCAGCTCTACATCAACCTTCTGGACCTAAAGCCCATCCCCTTGGTCTTTAAAGCATTTCTGCCATCCATCACAGGGAGGATTGTGTAGGAGGTACCAGACCACACCGCTGCCCTGTGGTACAGCACCAAACAGGGCAGGTGGGATCACAGACCCTGTGCCAGGAAGCTTTGCGCCTCTGGAAATGTCTGGACCACCAAGGGATTACCCTGTAGTGAACCATCTAGCAGTATCCTTGAATGCCAGGTTGAGTGAGCTCAGCCATCAGCTGCTACCAGGCCACAAATGGTAATTACACCAAGGGGTGATGAAAAGTCTCTTCCACGAATGGGGAGAACTTTGGCTCGAACTGTTTGCCATTCCAGAGAACAAACAATGTTAGCATTTCTGCATATTGTAATTTCCAAGGCATTTCTCAATCAGAGGCTGTTTCATCTGCAAGGGGAACCTGGGGCTCCTGTATGCCTTTTTGCGATTCCAGTCCTGTTCTGAGTTCTCAAGAAGATCAATACTGAACAGACCCAAGTCATTCTAGCAGCTCTGAATTGAGCATGGAGAGTATGGTATCCAGAACTCCTGTGCTTGAGCCTGTGTTCTCTGATCAGGCTGCCCCTCCAGGAGGACCAGCTCTAGTTGCAAAAGGAAAGGGTTCTGCACTTGGGCCTTCACAGTCTCCACCTTCATTCTTGGAGATTAAGCAGCGACAGCTGAACACCTTCAGCTTTCCTCTGGAGAAAGTTAATGTAATCTTGGCAGCCAGGTGTCCCTCAACAAAAACTGTATACAACTGTTTTTGGGACAAATTGACCTGCTCTAGTCTAAGTTATCTGGCGTTCTATTGTTTATTCTGTATCTTGCCCTGCAGGACTTTGCTTTGGGTACAGCAAAGGTTTATCTTTCGACCTTCTTACGTTTGCTCGATCAGCCATCTTTGTTTAAGTCATCAGTTGTTGATGAGATTTTAGAAAGGGCTTGAGTATGAGATGAGGATGTGTGGGTGGTTTTGCTTTGAGGCTACTCCTACAGCCTCTGTTGTCAACCTGTGAATTGGTATCACCTAGTGATGAGAGCATAAACTGCTGCTATAGTGGTTCGTTAGAGGTCTGCTTTACCATTGACATGCATACATGTGTATGCTTAATCCAGGCATTATTCTTTCCCCTGTGCAAGTGTGCACCCACACAAGTTCTCTTTTTTCCACCCAGCATTGTAAATCGGAAGCTGCTTCCCTTGCGCTTGGAGCTTTCCTATAGGGGGTTAGGGCCTGTGTCACCCTCTGCCTTCCTTTCATACATGGTACTCTTCAGTCTTAAACATGTCTTAAGCCATTTGTAACAGCATCATACCTAACCTCTGCTTTGGATGGATACTTCTTCCTGCAGATTCCTCAACTTAGAATACTCCTCAGGTGGCCAGTTTGGATCAGAAAAACATTTTCCATAGCAATGCTCCTGCGTGCCACCAGGTGTCATTGTGCAGCTTCATGCTTACTCCACACCACTCTGGAATAGATACACATATAAGCGCCATCCCTCTGCACTGAAGTCAGTCCTTTTCTTTCTGTGCCTTCTGATGGCGATCTGCTTCCAGATGGTTTCACTACTGTACTATGAAATGATGTTCCCACCCAAAACTATAGGCTTCAAGCCATACTGTGACTGTAGATGTCAATCAAAGACCTTCCTAATGTGTGTTATTGGTGCCTCAGCTCAGGATGTGGGTATAGGTCATGAGACAAGTACACTAAAATGCACCAGATGGCGATCCAACACGTGGAGGCAAAGCTGCATGTCACCAAAAAATAGAAGAAGTCACCGCCTTTGCGTAGGTCCCGACCTTGCTCCATGTCACAGGCCCAAGGATGTTCCCACAACTGCTCAATTTTGTACTGGAAGTTTTCCAGTAAGTCCAAACACAAGCATAAGAAAATGAAGTGGGACTCAACCCCATTCTGCCACTCTAAAGAGAAGGTGTAAGAGCCTCACAATGCCAGTCGCACCCAATGGAGGTCTCAGGCCATGGAACTGATTCCTCAGCTGGTCCCAGCAACCTTCTGATTTTCCCATGCCGTCATTGACTGCACAGCAGGTCAAAGCCATGAGGGAGGCCATGCTTCAAATGTTCAGTGCACTTCCAGGTTCCCAGGTGTGCTTTCAGGCCCCAGCTAACTGTAGGAACTTCCGGTTGGCCTACTGCTTTTGAGCAAGCCCATCCCCTTCATCATCTGTCCCCTTGGGACCCATTACTGGGCTAGTACCGATGCAGTACAGACTTCTACTTTAGCCCCAAGATTCACATGGGTCCATGTTAACTTGATTCAGGTGGCACCAGAGGATGATCCCACACCAGTGTCAGACCCCTTACCAGCTTTGGTTCGAGCCTGACAGATGGTGCGCTACAGAATAACAAAAGCACGACCCGTCATCATGAAATGTGACCAGCCTGACTCAAACCCATTGCCTCTGCCACATCACACCTCCCTGCAAATATACCATTAATTCTTTGGTTCTAACTGATCCTGTCCCAAGATGTTGATGGTGATGATGGGAAAGACATGCATCCCCCCTCACTATACTGATGTTTTATATATTGCTTTACAGAAGGCCAATGGGCTTGCCACCTTGCCTGAGACACATCTTGACTTGGAGGAGAGTGACTCATTTGCAGTGATGGCCCAGTAAGCAGCTTAGGCACTAGAATAGCAGCTACCCTCTATTGAGACCAAGGGAAACTTTATAACAGAGATTTTACATCCTTGGCCAGCAACCTCTGAACCCTTTCTTCCTTTTAACAATGCCCTCTCTGATACTTTCAAGCCAACTTGGTTAAAGCTTGTCTTGCCTGCCGGTGAGTTCACAGACGTCATATACCTGCACCTGGTGGTCCTGATTTTCTCACAAAGCACCTCTCATCAGAGAGTAATATTGTATAGGCCTCGACTGTTAAAGACTCATTTCCAACCACTCTTTCAGGTAGGTAATCCAAGAGGATTGATGCTTTTGGCAATCCCATGTTTTTGTCCGCCAATCTAGCAATGTGACCTGTAACTGCTGTTGTATACTAGGCCATTATGCACATGCCTGTAAGGACATGGCCAGCAAAATCTTGCTAGCAGCGTGCAAGACCTTATGCCTCTTTGGCCTCAAAGCTCCATGCTGGACAAGATGCGGCCAACTATGTAATCATAGCAGATCTGGATACTATGGATTGTTTGTGGAGGAGCAGTAGGTGTCAGTGTTGTCCTTGATCATCACAAGTGTATATGTTTCACAGAGTGTACTGGCGATCGTCAGACGCCCTTCAGGGATATGCATTTTCATTGGTCCCGCCTTTTCCAGTGGAAAGAGGGACTCTACATTGGAGGGCTTTAGGAAATAGGAGATACAGTGCACTTCTTAGGACTGTTAATCACTGACTAACAGATTACACATCATTTCCAAAAGTTTAGAGGCTACTCCAGAGGGTTAGTGTATAGACAAAGACAGTGTTCCCAACCTGCAATACAGAAGACACCACAGTCCTTTCAAGGCCGTGGACATCGGTCTGTCTGGCAGTGTGTAGGCCAACAGGGGCATGAGTCCTCCAATTCCTTTCCCCTGCAGCTAAGTCCTCTTAACCACTTTAGTTTGCCCATGATAGCACATGTCCAACCAGTGGAAGGCAGGATTCAAATTTCCTCCCAGATTATCAGTCCATCCCCTTCAAAGATGGGTCTTACAGATTGTTCAATATGATGATGGCCCTGCCTTTTCTTTCCACCTCAACCACTATTCTCCCACCACCTGTGCGAATTTCTGATAAGCAGCTATTCATTTTGTTACAGGAGGTTTATCTGTTGCTCTCTAAGGGTACTTTTGAGTGAGTGCTGAACTCTGAAAGAGGAGGGGGATGTTACTCTCACTAGTTTCTTGTTCCTAAAAAAGGCTGGGCCCTTTAGGCCTATTCTGGACCTACAGACTCTGTATTATTTCCTATAGGAGGACAAATTCAAAATATTCACTCTAGCCTAGACTTTGTCTGCTCTGACCAAATTAAATGGATGGTGACCTTAGACCTTCAGGAGAATTATTTTCATATACCCATCCTTCAGTCCCACAATGTCATATATGGTTTAAGATAGACAAGAAGCATTTCCAGTTTATTATGCTCCCTCTACGACGAACCCTTGGTGTTTATGAAAGTCATGTTGCTGATTTTTGGCTTTTGGGGATACCAGTGTTCCTGTACCTCAAAGACTGCCTGTTGAAGGTGGCTTGCCTCCAGACAGCGCAGACCTCTTGATATCGTTGGCGTTCACTATTAACAAGCCAAAGCCCACCTGACTTCTTTGCAGAGGCTTCCAGTCATTGGGGCAATCCTGAACACAGTGTGGTTCAGGGCTTTCCCTTCTCCACAACAGGTGAAGGGCATTCAGGCTCAGTCCTGGATCAGTGAGAACAGCTCTGAGGCTTCTTGGCCTCTTAGCTTTATCATCCTTCTCAGCCACTATTCTAGGTGACACATGCACGCTCTGTAATAGAATTGGAAGTCCCACTGGGCCAGCATCAAGGTAACTTGACTGATGCCATCTAGGTCTTGATGGGGTAGCTCAATATTTGCTGTGGTGATTGCTCGAACGTAACTAGTCCAGCAGCTGACACCTTTACCTTCCCCACCCAGAGCTGACTGTGGTGACGCACATGTCTATGCTGGCCTGCAGAGGTAATCTGGGGGAGATGGACTTCAGAGGATTGTAGTCTCTGATGGAGAGACTGGGAATGAAGGGCATTGATATGACCCTAAGGCCTTGCCGCCATCTATCAAGACGAGGCTGATGCAGTTTCTCACAGACTATCCCTCTGGCATGTGGTACTACAAGCAGGGCATACTGGGGTCATTGGAGCGACAGGGCGTTTTCCTGGTCTCTGCATCTCCTGGCCTTAAACACTGTCTTCCTAATTGCGATTATGTTTACTTTTCGCAAGAAAGAACTTCAGGCACTTTCAGTGCATCTGTTACATGCCTACTGGCGAGATACTCCCTTACCTTATGGGATATGGCCCATATGTTTTTTCAGCATGTACCAGGTCACCTCAAGGAGAATTTTCAAGGTTCTTAACTCCCATCACTCTATCAGTGTTCTTTGCTCGCCGCCCACACTTCGAAAGAGAGGGGCTCCATTCAATTGTAAGCTTCTGCATTGATCTTACCAAGGGCTATGAAGTGGATAATCAATGTTTTGTGATTGGGGACCCACTCCTGTGCTGAGGGTACAAGACCTACCCAGTGTTATCTTGTGCAGATGATTTCTTCGGTGGTGGTTTTATTCTTGTTATAACTAGAAGGCCACCATGCAGTTTCTTTTGTTCCACTAAACTAAGGGGCTTCTTAACCAACATACCTGTAACTGTATGGTAGCCTAAATGCTGCTGTTTTGTTTCATTTTAATAGTTTGACTGGCTTGTGAAGAATGAATGTCCTTTATCCTTGTGTGCACTGTATGTTTTGCTTGGAGATGTATATAACAGTTCTGAGTAGTAGAATGTAAAGAAATGGGGCACACTTAATAAGTGAGAAGAGCTTATTTTATTGTTAAAAATTTTTAGAATGCCCCACTCACAACATGTTCAGCCAGACAGCTCTGCTTCAAGCACTGCCCACCTGACTGAATTCCATCCATGTAACTCCTCATCAGTGCTGACAGACAAGACATGGTGGCCAAATGATAGAGTAATTATCTGATATAGAGACTTCTAGCTGCAGATTCCTTACCTTTCAAATCTCCCCAGGCGTCAGAGTGGATATGGTAGGTTTTCATGAGCAGTATCCCTGTGCACCAGTAGGTGGCATTGATTGGGTCTGCATCCATCATCGTCCACTCCAGAAATGAGTCACGGGTCCTATATAAGCACCATCCAGATGCACCAACATTGGTTTCTTTCTTTCTGCGCCAGCCAGCGCTGATCCGAAGAGAGCTACCCCTCAGTTAATTTTTGACTGGTCTTTTTCGACTTTCTGTCAAGCTTTTTTTGAGGATTTTCTCCTGGTGTCGAGGCATGTCTTCCGTAAAGACAGATCTCAAGCCCTGCGTATACTGGCATACGGCAACTTCCGTGACAGATTCGCACCTCATGTGTTTATGGTGTCTGTAGCACAACCATGACCCAAAGTCATGCTCTAAGTGCCTGGCCATGTATTTGAAGGCTTTGAGGGAGCGGTCCTTAAAGCTGATGGTGACCCAGAATGCGACTCAGCGCAGATCGATGTCTTGGTCACGAGGAAGGTCCTGGGACCGGTCACGGAGTCCAAAGCCATCGTCGCATTTGAAGTCCTCGAGGTAAGTTGAGGCTCAAGACAAAATCCAAGAAGTCGAACTACTCTTCGACTCCTCCTCGTCCGCTGGCTCACGAGATGAGGGTTTGTAGATGCCCTAGGACTCGTTCTGTGGAACCTATGCCTGGGTCGACTCTGCACCGCCCCGAATTTCTAGGAGCTAGAGCAACCCCTGCCCAACTCAAGAGAGTTGTATGAGGTCATGTGCCCCATTTTTGGGCAGTCCCACCCTGCTGGAGCTTCTTCTGGACCCATGTGGACAGAGGGGGCCCCTTTGGGTTCTGCACCAGTGGCCCCGGTGGATACTGGCATGCTTTCTCCCCCTACCATGGCTATGGAGGAGGGAGCTTCTTATGCTATGGTGTTGAGCAGGGTGGCTGGGGTCCTGGACCTTGAACTGCTCTCAGTGGCCATCACGACTAACCTCTTGACAGAGGTGCTGCAACTGGGAGCTTCCACCTCAGAACCCCTGTCCAAGTTCAATTATTTTCTCACTGAAGTCCTAATGGGTACCTGGTCCAAACCCAGCACAGGGGCTCCTGTGAATAGGACAATTGCCTGCCGTCATCATCACGCACCCGGGGACCCAATTTCCTGACGCAACAGCCCACCCCTGGGAGCTTTAATGTCTAAGCCTCTACCTCCCAAAGCGCGTTCCCTACCCCTCCCCCAGATAGTGAATCCAAAACGTTGGATTTATTTGGGAAGAAGAGGTTTTCTTACACCAGTCTTGCATTGCGGTCAGTGAACACCGCAGGCCTTTTGGGGCTTTCTGCCAAAAGTTGTTACGCCCTTCCATGTAGGCCAATCTATCACCTTGCCTACTTTTTACGCACGCCCACATTCTTCTAAGGAAGAGGAGAGACTCCACTGCTCGGACGCAAAAAGAGAGTTGGCTTTCTGTCTTGATGGTACCAAAGAGTCCCGGGGGAACAATCAAGTCTTTGTTGGTTATGTATGTGCGAATAAAGGTCTGGCAGTGCAGAAGAGAACCATCTCCAGATGGGTCATGCTCTGCATTAAAATGTGCTATGCACTGGCTAAACATCAATGCCTTGATGGTATTTATACTCATTCTACCAGAGCTAAAGCTGCAACCACTGCGTTAGCACACAGAGTTCCAGTCCTTGACATCTGTCAGTGTGCAACATGGGCATCCCTGCACACATTTACCAAACACTACAGCCTGGACAGTCATGTTCGTGCCCGTTCGGTGCTGCAGGACTTCCTCTTACGATCTTAGTTTGCAGGGTCACCTCCGAGGGGTGGTATTTCTTTGGTATCTATTCTAAGGTAAGGAATCTGCAACTAGATGTCTCTTTCAGGTGGACAAGGTACTTACCTTCGGTAATGCCTTATCTGGTAGAGACAATATCTAGTTGCAGATTCCTTACCGACCCACCAATCCTCCCAGCTCTGCCAATTGATTTCTAGGGATAGGGACTCCCTTTCAGGGCCCTAGTTTTGAAACACAAGTAGTCAGTGTTCTTCATGGCTCTATGCTTCTGGCATGGAAAGTTGTGAAAAGAAACTGATGTCAGTGTGCCAGGGTGCCGCCTATATAGGTCCTGTGACGTCCTATCCGGCATGGATGATGCAACGACGGACACAGAGACGATCAATGCCACGAAACAACGAGTAGGCGTATTGTTCGAGAAAAAATTCTGGATCCAGACTGACACCTGGGGAAATTCTAGGGTAAGAAGTCTGCAACTAGATATTGTCTGTACCAGAAAAAGGTAACTTGTCCTTCAAGTCACGAGGCAAAGTGACTCCTCCTCTTGGTGATAGTGTGCATGGGCATGACTCCATTGTCCAATTGTTTTCTTTCCCCTGTCTGGTTTGTACGTGTTTTCTGGCACTCAGGTTCAGGCTACCTTCGGTTCGTTGTTCACTTCTATACTCAGTATTGTTCTCAATTGTGTTTCCATCGTCGTGTATCAAAAGACAAGAAAACTATTGCCTGTCGATTTGACATGCTCCACTCGCGGCCTTCGGGCCTCTTCTTCATCTCATCTGCTTTGACCAACAATGTGCTGTTATTGGAATGTACTCTATTTCGCTTCTGTCACAGCTGCAATGCACTATACCAGAGGGCAGACCCCCCATTAGGTTCCCAACTTATGCCTGTCTCCTGATCATAAGAAAGAGGACTGTGAGGCCTTTCAATCCTACTGATCGGAGAAAACGTTGTGGGACAGTTGGACGCATAGCAGAGAAATGCAGCACAAGGAAACACCTGACATGTTCGTCTGTCAAGATGTTGAAGAGGAGGAGGAAGAACTATCTGAGACCTCTGCTGCTGAAGAAGAGGCCTTTTCCATACAGGTCTCTGGCTCCGACCTCGAGATCGGCTTAAAGATGCCGGATCTTCCTCCAAGTCATCGTATGGTGCCCCTGTCCAACTGCCCAAGAGACACTGTTCCGATCAATTCTATGGCTCATGGGCCACCACTGCAGACAGGCCACCATTTGCTGCGGATGCCCTGCCTTTGGGCTTGGCATAGAAAGCAAAGCCGAAACCGTCCTCTTCTGCACCAAGCCGACTAGTCTTTGCATCGAGCTGTCCATCTGCCTCTTCGGCTCCGAGCACCACGGCCCCAACTGCTTGGGCTCGAGTACTTCGGTCCTAAACCGAAATCTCTTTCAGTAACAAACCCCTCAATACCAACACCGAAATTGGCTCTAGAGCCAATCCTCCAAACAATGCAAGAGTGGCTCAATCCAAAACTGAAGACGCTGCATACACAGCCTCTGACTGGCTTTATTTTAGCCAAAGCAGTGCAGGCGGCTCCCATACAATTAAAACGCCAACTCTCCTTTGAAGAGGCTCTAGACTTGCTGGTGCCTCCTAAGAGAAAGAAGAAGGATATAGCGACCAGTCGTTTGCAGCCTCCTCTTCCTGCTTCTCCACCACCACAACCACCACCTCCACCCCCCCACTCCATTACCACTCACTTCACCATCTCACTCACATAGTGATCTAGGGGACACACAGCTGTTCACGGGTGATCACAAGGGGCAGATGATTCATATCACGCACCACAGTTCACAGTTCCTTAGGACAGTTATGATATTGCTCTCACGGTTGATACTGACCCAGATCTCTACCCAGCGGCGGCTGCAAAACCTTTAGAAGAAAATGATAATAATCTGCGTTTACTTTTGTTGTCTTGTAAAGGGGCGGTGCCACAGGGGTGATGAGCAGTGAGCGCATGTGTGTTTGGCCGGCCGTCTTGGGCCGGCCAAACACACATGCGCAGTGTGCTCTCTCCAGCCCAGCACTGTGTTGCTGGGCTGGGGAGAGCAGACACAGCGTAGGAAGCTGGCCTGGTGTGTGGTGGGTTCCTGTGGTATTTACACCTTATACCAGGTCCAGGTATCCCCTCTTAGTGAAGTGTAGGCAGTGCCTAGAAGCCAGGCACTCTAGAGGTAGCTGTGGATGAGCAGCCAAGGCCTATCTAGGGGCAAAGCAAAGCTCATGCAAAACCACTGTAGTCACACAGCACTTACTCACATGAAAGAAAACACTCAGTTGTACAAAAATAAAGGAACTTTTTTTTTAACAAACCACCAAAAATGACTTGGCAGGTGACCCACCCTTAGGAGGTAAGTAATACTCTAAATATATACACTAGCAATCAGAAATGGGCATAGAAAAGGTTAGAACACAGTAATAACCAACAGTGACCCTAGGGGGAGCACAAACCTTATACTAAAAAATGGAATGCGAACAAGGTACCCTCACCTATGTAAGTTAGATGTGTAGAGCTGAGCTGGGAGTACTAAAGTACCACAAAGGTAATTAACACAGTACCCCCCAGCGACCAGGAATGCAAGAGTTAAACACTGAATTTTCCCCAAACCACCCAAAAGGAGGAAAAGAAGAAAAAGAAGACACCCAGAGAAGCCTACAAGAAAACCAGCGGTGGATTCCTCAAGAAAGAAGACCTGTGGAGAGAGGGGACCAAGTCCAAGAGTCACAGTGGAGTCCAGGAGGAGTAGGAGGTACTACCCACCCAGCTGTGGATGCAGGAGGTGGTCGACTGTTCTGAAGAACAGGTCACTACTGCAGCCCAGGAGCCGGAGAAGAGTTCTAGATGAATGCAGAAGATGTCCCACGCTGGAAGTAAGATTGCAGGCGGTGTTGGGACATGATTTCTACCAACAATCCGTGGCAAAGGGTAACTCACAGTTAGTGGAAAGGAGGTGCTGCCGGGGACCAGCAAGACCCAGGAGGGAGAGACACAGGGGACCCTCAGCATCGCATAAAGTCCACAGGAGCAGAGGCAGTTCCCACAGGGTCTCACAGGACAGGGAGACAGGAGTTGCAGAAGGAGCCCATGCAGCACTACAAAAGTGGATCCCACGCCACAGGAGAACCACACAAGAGGCTGTGCTTTGCAGGATGGAGTGCTGGAGGCTGGAGCAGCACGTCACCTGAAGATCCCTTGGAGGAGATGCGAACAAGCCTTCGCAGGTGCAGTAGACGTGCTGCACGGAGGTACTGTCCTGCGTGGGAAGGGAAAGGCTTACCTCCACCAAAGTTGAACAGCTGGCAGAGAGGACCACGAGGACTACTCCGAACCACCACCTGTGATGCAGCATCCACGCAGCTAGGCGGGAGAGGGGATCCACGCAGCCGGTCGTCGCTTGTTGTAGGTGCCTGCGGTTGCAGGGAAGTCACTCCACTCCAAGGGAGATTCCTTCTTCTTCTTGCGCAGGATAAAGAGTTGCAGTCTTCTGAGGATGCACGTCGAGGAAGCTGTTGCAAAGCTGGCAGGAACTCTGGATACAATGTTGCCGAGGAGTCTTCCTCGTGGATCTGCAGCTTGTGGGTTCCTGGAGGGTCCAGTAGCGGTTCCGGAGGCCAGACATCTAAGTAAAGTTTGCAGAGGAGTCCTGCTGGAATCTTGCGAGCCGCACCCAGAGTCCCTAAATAGCCCTGAAAGGGGAATTGGTCACCTAACCAGGTAAGCACCTATCAGGAGGGGGCTTTGACATCACCTGCCTGGCATGGCCACTCAGATGTTCCCAGAGTTCCCTGACAACCTTAGAATCAAGATGGCAGAACCCAGAGACCCTCTGGTGGTCACTTCCCTTTCCATTGTCCAGTTTTGGGCCAGAGCAGGGACGAGGGGGTCTCTGATCTGGTGTAGACTGGTTTATGCAAGGAGGGCACCAAATGTGCCTTTCAAAGCAAACCAGTGGCTTGGGGAGACTACCCCTCCCAAGCCAGTCACACCTGTTTTTAAAGTGAGAGGGTGTTACCTCCCTCTCCTGAAGGAAATCATTTGTTCTGCCTTCCTGTGCTTGTTAAGATCAAGCAGCAGGAGGGCAGAAACCTGTCTGAGGGGTGGCAGCAGCTGGGCTACCCGGAAAACCCTATAAGACTGGAGGTAGCAATGCTGGGGATCCTCTAAGGAACCCCCAGAGTGCATGGAATCATACTTCCAATATTTGCAACAGTATTGGGGTATGATTCCGACATGTTTGATACCAAACACGCCCAGGTTCGGAGTTACCATTGTGTAGCTGGACATGGGTAGTGACTTATGTCCAGTACATATATAAAATGGTGTCCCCGTACTCACTAAGTCCAGTAAAATGGGGCTGGAGTTCATGGGGACATCCCTGCTAGTGCAGGGGTGCCCTCACACAGAGGTACCTGCACCCTGCCCTCTGGGCTGATATGGCCTACCATAGGGGTGACTTACATTGCAGGCCTGCAGAACTCTTTGCATGGATTCCCTTTGGGTGGCAGAATAACTGCTGCAGCCCATAGGGATCCCTTGGAACCCCAATGCCCTGGGTACCTAGGTACCATATACTAGGGACTTACATGGGGGGGACCAGTATGCCAATTGTGGGAAGAAAAAGGTACAATTTAGAGGAGAGAGCAAAACTAGTGCGGTCCTAGTTAGCAGGAACCCAGTAGACACAGTCAAACATACTGACAACAGGCAGTAAATGGGGGTAACCATGCCAAGAAAGAGGGCACTTTCCAACACACAGGCTCCCAGTCTGCCTGAGCAGAGGGGAAGGAGGAGCAGAGCGGCGTGGTGGCATGAAGGGAAGTGTTTTGTTTTTTTAATTAATTTAATGTTTATCCATCCCACCCTTCCGCACCCCACAACTGGCACCAGGTTCCTTTACATAAAGACCCTTTTGAAGACGATTTCCTCTTTGAGACCCTAGCCAGCACTCACAGGGCATGCCAGTGCCTCCCTATGCTAAAGGGAATGCTGTGTCACACTGATTAAATCGTCAAAGACCCAGTGTGAGCACGAATCATTACACCCAGGGTCGACAAAAAGTCTAAAGCTGCACCCTCAGACCCCTTTTACACCAAACGCATGGTCTAATTCCCATAATAGGGCTGATCAACAGACCAAAGCGGAAGCTCCACCATCTGATAAGGAGTCCAAGCTCATTGACGCCTTGGGGAAAAGAGTGGCAGCACAAGCTTTCAATGTTCCTCAAACAAGTAGGGCACCAAAACTACATTTTCAGATGCCTCTACCTCCTCATAAAGACAGACACATCAGATCTCCCCTTCAACAGGATATTAAAGAGGCACATGCATAGGAAAACATTCCAAAAGTTGTGGGAAAGGTACAGCTGCGCATACTGCACCCTCCTTCTCAAAGCAGTGACTCGCCTTTCATCCCACTCAACCTGCTAACACCTGTCAAGGGACAACTGAAACATTTCTCCCACGCCCAGAAAAGCATAACATCAGATCAGTGGGTTTTGAACATTATTCAGCATGGTTATTGTCTTGAGCTCATCACCCTACCTCCAAACATCCCACCTCGCAAACAAAAACTCTATATGGAACATCAAAACCTGCTCAAACAGGAGGTGCAGACTCTGCTGCTCAAAGGAGCCATAGACACCATCCCTCTTCAACATCAAGGCTCAGACGTTTACCACCCTATTCTTTCTAATCCCCCCCCACCCCCCCCAAAAAAAAAAAAAAAGATCACTACAGCCTATCTTAGACCTCATTCCCTTAAATCATTACATCCTATCAGGGCACTTACACATTGTCACTCTTCAGAATGTGATCCCACTTCTCAAACTGGGCGAATTTATGTCAGCACTAGTCTTAAAGGTCGCTTACTTTCACAACCTGATTCATTCCGCTCACTGCAAATACCTCAGGTTCATTATAGCTGGAAAACATTACCAATTCAAAGTGCTCTTTTTCGGAGTCACTGCCACACCTGTGTTTTAAGCAGATGTCTAGCAGTAGTTGCAACATGTAGGAAAGTAACATCTTTCTAGCATAGTTCCCCCCACCTTTTGCCTGGTGTCGGTGTGTTTAGACTGTAGTACACTAGGATCCTGCTAATCAGGACCCCAGTGTCAGTGCTTTCTCCTCTAAATTTGGTTGTATGGTAACATTTACACCCCACAATTGGCATACTGGTGCACCCATGTGAGTCCCTATATGTACCTAGGGTATTGGTGTACCAGGGGTCCCCCATGGTCTGCAGCAGGTATTATGCCACCCATGGAAGCCCATGCAAACTGTGTCCACAGGCCTGCCGTTGTAGCCTGTGTGAAATGGTGCATGCACCTTTCACTGTAGATTTAAGGCTTGCCTTATATTGCAGTCACTGCACTTGGACACTGTATATCTCCCCTATGGTAGGCCCTTGAGCCCAAGGGTAAGGTGCATGGTCTTGAGTGTGGGGATATCCCTGCATAAGCAGAAGTGCCCCTACAAACCCCAGATTTCATTTCCTGGGCTTTGTAAGTGCAGGGAAGCCATCTCAAGGTATGTAGTGGACACTTGTCAACGCGAGATGTCCCACTACATAATGGCTTCTCCAAACCTAAGCATGTTTGGTGTCAAACATATTGGAATCATGCAACTACACCTATTCCAATGTTAGTTGCATATGTGGTGGACACTGGTCAACATGAGATGTCCAACTACATAATGGCTTCTCCAAACCTAGACATGGTTGGCATCAAACATGTTGAAATCATGCAACGACACCTATTCCAATGTTAGTTGCAAGATACCATGTATTATGGGGGTTCCTTAGAGGCTCCCCCAGATCTGCCTGTACAGCCTTGCAGGGACTGCATACCATCCTGCGCTCCTGCTGACCCTAGACACTGTTCTACCCTCCCGCTGATGAGCTTAACTCAGCAGGGTGAAGGCATAAAAAAGGATTTCCTGTAGATAAAACGTGTGACTACTTCTCCCTTTGAAATGGGTGTCTCTTGGCTGAGTATAGGGTGCCACACCATAGTTATACACCATAAACTGAGCCAGCCTCCTACACAGCACATCTATGCAGACCGAACATTCATGTCTTCCCAGATCTTTATAACTGGCTCATCAAAGCTTGTACACTTTTGCAGTGTCACCACCATACTCAGGCTATCTTAAATTTTCTTCATCAACCATGGGTCAATCAATATACAGAAATCACACCTTCACCTTTCACAGATTCAGCAGTATCTAGGGACCATTCTCAACACACAGATGAGATTAGCCTACCCAAACGTAGCCAGAATTCAGAACATCCAATCACTGCTGCAACAGTTTTGACCCAATCAGCACATAGCAGTCAAAACAGTTATGCAACTCTTAGGCATGATGGCATCCTGCATTGCTATAGTGCCACATGTTCGACTTAAAATGCGCCTGCTGCAGGAATGTCTGGTGCAACAATGGACTAACTCACAAGGTCAGTTACAGGATCTAGTGTTAGTAGACAACCGCATTCATCACTCTCTGCAGTGGTGGAACACACAAAACCTGTGATAGGGGCAGCTGTTCCTGGACCCTGTTTCCCACATCATTCTCACAGTTGATACATCTCTCACATGATGGGGTGCTCACCTACAGTATCCCACAGTTCAGGGTCTCTGGGATACCAAACACCAGGGTTTCCACATCAGCTACAACGAACTTTAAGCTGTTCACCTAACAATGAAAACCTTCCTCACTCACCTGATATGCAAGGTTGTCTTCATCAAGACAGACAACATTGTACAAGGGTAGTAGTGGTGAAAGTGCTGCACCTCCGTGACGTAACAACTCGTATTAACCAACAAAGTCAATAAGGTGAGAACCTGGTGCCAATTGGTCGGGTGCCCTACTACCCTGATGGGCACAGAGAGTTGTGTACCGAGGTACACAATGACAATAAATGCAAAAAGACCAAGGCACACAGAGGTATAGAGTCCAGAAACGTAATGGGAGAAGAGTATCTCCGGTAGTAAGGATCCAGAAGCGGAGAAAAAGACGCTGATTCCCAGTAGGTGTTGAATGGTGTCTTTATTCCTAGACCAAGTTTATCGTAGGTTAGTATTGTCTTGCAGAAAACAGCCAACACGTGTTTCGTCACACAAGTGACTTTATCAAGGCTGCAAAACAGTAATCAATGCAAACTGGTATGTACAAGTGTCTGAAGAAAATGAGCATATGCTGTGTCAATAAAAATAATAAAATATAGTGAGCCCGTGATCCGCTTCAGATAAGTGCTTAATCATGCACACGCAAGCGAGTGTAGAGTAAAAAGGCATGGCAAGAATAAGTGATATCGTGAAGTCCCAATTGGTAGTGTAATAAAAAGAAAGTGAGTGAAAGACCGGAGAGCGTCTGGTATTAGGCATATAGTAGTTATAGTGGTATTCTAAGTGTGTAAAGAGTAAAGAACCGTTAAAGACTATAAAAAGTGAAAACCCGTAAAGCAAATGCATTAGAGTATATAGGTGCACAGAAATGAGATCTCAATAGTCAAAAGAAGAGAATCACTGAATTGGGTGGAGAAGGAAGCGTAATAGAGGGGAGTAATCCCAAGAGCATACCTGGGCCCGTCTGGCCAGGGAAGAGGTAGCAATAAACCGATATGAGGGTAGGTAGGTGGTATGCACTAAGCCTGGTATCTGCGAGTGCTAAGTTGTCCAGTGATCGGAACTGAAGAGGTAAAGGCCCTGATAAGCCTTCAAAGGTGACCCTATAGGAAAGAGAGAGTCTACAGTGAGAGAAAAGTTCTGCGATCGTGAGCGGAAAAAAAACCCTGTAAAGATAACAATAAGGAAATGTCCAAAGGGTAAGCATAACGATTGTATGAAGGTATGCAAGTGGGGTAGTAATATGGAAAAGAGGCCAGTAATCGCCTGTGTGGAAACAAAATTACCAGTATTGAGAAAGTATGCCGTGTTAGGCAAACTAAGGGAAGCACGCTAAACAGGCGTTGTGTAGAGCGATGTGTGATGGGTCTGTTAAGTGGTATATAGCGCAGAAAGCTATACTATAGGATAAGCGGTGGGACACAAATGTCCCGTATGCAGTATAACACAATTAATGAAAGTCAATAAAGGTAGAGTACAGAACACGCGGTGGGACACAAATGTCCCGTATGCAGTGTACATCATGATATGTGTGGTGTCCGTGGTCTGCTAACTACAAGGAACACGCTAAACAGGCGTTGTGTAGAGCGATGTGACACAAGTCAGTTATGAGGTATCCAGCGTTGAAAGCTAGAGTAAAGCATAAGCCCGTATGCAGTATAGAACCTGTAACGTGAGTCAATGAAGGTAGAGTAAAGGATACGCAGGGGGACACAGATGTCCCGTGTACCATGTAAAACAAGATTAATGCGGTATACGTGGCGCGTTTAATTAAAGGAAGCACGCTAAGCCGGTGTTGTGTGGAGCGAAGTGTAATGACTTCGTTAAAAAGGTATAAAGCGCAGGAAGCTAGAGTACAGGATAAGTGGAGGGACACAAGTGTCCCGTATACAGTAAACAATATCTACTGGAAGTACATAAGATACCTGTATGTTGTGCGAGGAGCGCCTAGTCCGTCCGGTGCAGCACGTCTGGGGTCTGAGAGCCCCGTGCGTTGTTTATGAGTACTGCAAAGGTGGCAAAATGGAAAAAGGACTAAGCCGTTGAGTGGTCTGAGCGTAGGTATGGAAAGCGATTATAAGGAGGCGGCCATTTTGAAGAGGTGAAAATTGGAATAAAAAGTAGGAAAACAGGGGTGAAATGGGAACAGAAGTTAAGGTGTGAATAGCTTATAACACAACAAATTGATGTGAGCTACTTCCAATTGAAACAGGAACAAGACATGGTGAAGCATGCTGGTGAATATGAGAGATGGAAGAAGAGACATAATGGAAAGTGTTTTCCCAGATAGGTAGTACAGCAGTGTGGGATGTGGGAAACGTATAAGGTAGTGTTATTGGAACGAGCTGTGGGACCAAAACGGTGGGCACAAGGCGCAAGATAAAACAGTACTTTCCAAATATGGAACAGTTTCTCAGTAGCGTATAAACAGCAGACAACAGAAAGTAATGGTAGTTAAAAAGAAAAACAGTACAAAGGCTCAGTAACAGATTAGATGAGACAGATTGCAGTCAAGCCAACTGTGAAGGGGGTTACATTCAAGATAAGCGGGAGGACGTGCATTTGATATTGAGATAAAGTAAGCCTTATTGAAAAAAAACATGTCCATATAATATATGTTGAGTACATAAATAGTCACATATTCAATTACACATGCAGTACTGGATGAAATAAGTGATTGATCCGAGAGTCTTATCGTCAGTCACAAGATTAGGTGAGGAAGAAGTGCAGTTCGTGGTCAGTGTTCAGTCCATGTTCCACTGCACGGAGTTTCAGAATCCATTTGGCCTCACAGTTGCGGAGGTCCCTGGTTCTGTCACCCCATCTTGGTGAGCCAGTAACATGAGCAATCCCATGAAATCTGATATTTAAGAGCTCCCTCTCGCCATGTAAGGTGTTGAAATGGACAGCCAGTGGGTACGTGGTGTTACAGTTTCTAATGGCTCTTATGTGCTCCTGAATACGTTCTTTGAGTGGACGTATTGTGCTGCCGACATAGATCCGGCCACATACACAGATGATGCAGTAGACTGGGTATCTGGTGTTGCAATTAATAAAACTCCTAACACTGTGAACGGTCTTGGTATTGTAAGTGAAAGAGGTAGTTTTATTGAGAGCCATTTGGCACGAAATACAACAACCACATTTGAAAAAAACGTTAGGTTTAGCTGGGATCCACGATGAGGAGTGTGTCTGTGTGCGGGGCATGAGAAAACTGGGACACAAGATGTTTCTGAGTGTGCGTCCCCTGCTATGTGTCATGGTTGGTGAGCTGTTGACATAGTTTTTTAGACATGAGTCCAATAGTAGTAAGTGCCAGTGTTTTTTAAGAACACAAAGTATAGTTTTGCTAGCAGGACTGTATTGAGTGATGAAAGAGACAGGTCGTTTGTTGGATGTTTTAGACAGTTTCTTGGAGCCCCTGATGAGAAGCGAGTGTTGATCTATCGAGGATATGCGTTTGCTAGCTGTAGAGATAAGCTCCTTGATGTACCCACGTGCTTGGAAGCGGTGTGTCAAATTATTGAGTTCTTGCTTGAAGATGTCCGGGTCGGTGCAATTACGTCGAACCCTAATCATTTCCCCGTAGGGAATCGCTCTGATTTGTGACAGGGGGTGAGCGCTTTGTGCATGTAAGATGGAGTTACAAGCTGTTGGTTTTCTGTACAATCTGGAGGTGATTCTATTGTTGGTAGTGTACAAGAGAAGGTCTAAGAACTCGATTTGGGCACGGTCCACTTTGTGTGTGAAAGTCAGGTTAAAATCATTTGTGTTGAGGTGATATATGAGTGTGCCAAGATCGGAAGTGTTACCAGTCCAAATTGCTAGAATATCGTCAATGTATCTTCCCCAGTAGAGAATATGCTCGGTGATGTGTGTCGGGCATTTAGACCATAAGTGTATCCTTTCAAATTGGCCCATGTACAAATTGGCATATGATGGAGATAATTTAGCACCCATCGCTACCCCCTGGCATTGGCGATACCAATCGCCATTATGTAAAAACACATTGTTTTCAAGTACCAGACGCGTTAGGTCGAGGAGCATGCGTGTGTGTTCATAGAGGGTGGCATCACGTGAACTGAGAGTCAGAGAAAGCATCTCCAGACCTCTTTCAAGAGGGATCGAGGTATAGAGAGAGCTAACATCCAGGCTGACAAACATGCAATCCTCCGTCCATTGAATGTCTTCAAGTTGACACAGTAGGTCCCTGGTGTCCTGAATGTAGGACGGAAGATTTCGAACCATGTGTTGGAGGAAGGAGTCGATGTATTCGGAGATGTGTTCTGTGGGAGAGCCAATCCCAGAAATTATAGGCCTGCCTGGTGGAAAACTGCCTTCCTTGTGTACCTTGGGAAGAATGTAAATACAGGGTGCTCGGGGTGCTGTAACATGTAAGTACCTGCATTCTAGATCAGACAGGAGACACATATTTTTCCAATAGGTCAATTTATTTTCAATTAGAGTGGAGATGTTAGGAAGAGGATTAGACTGGATAGCGATGTACGCATGTGTGTCATCCAGTTGTCTCTTAATTTCCAAAAGGTAGTCAGATCTGTTCATGACTACCACGTTGCCACCTTTGTCAGCTTCTTTGATTATTAAGTCTGTGCGTTTGGAAAGTCCCTGCAACGCCAGAATTTCCTTATGGGTCAGATTATTGTTGTGTCTATGCGTCTGTGTACCAAATTTGTCCTCGAGCTGGAAAAGTTTGGTGCTAACTGCTTTGTGAAATACGTCAATGCAGTTATCAGGAGATAGTATTGGGACAAAAGTGGATTTAGGTTTAAGCCCACTGTCCTGATCTAAATTGGATGGAATGTCAAGCTGTACTAATAGTTCGTCCAGACACAAGGAAGATAAGGAGGGGTTGTCAAGTGAAAGTACTGTCTGAATGTCTTGCAGATCTTTAATGGACCTGTTGCAAGTCGGTGTTGGGTTGGGCGGATCTTTGGTAATAGGTGTCCTGTTATGGAAAAACTTCTTAAGTTTGAGATTCCGTATAAATTTAAAGAGGTCAATATGAATATTGGTGTAGTTAGGCGTGGAAGTAGGACAGAAGCCCAAACCTTTTTTCAGAACATTTATTTCATGAGTTGACAAACAAAAGCTCGATAAGTTGATGACCTGCACAGAGTCGTCTGATACGGTTGGTGGAACCTGATCTGGTTTGTATTTCAAGACCTCTGAGTTCTCGAGGTGGAACGGGTTGTGACGCCCTCCCTTGTGTTTGTTGTTGTGTTTGTTCCCTCCCCTGCGGGTGGGTTTCTGTTTTCTGCAAGACGATACTAACCTACGACAAACTTGGTCTAGGAATAAAGACACCATTCAACACCTACTAGGAATCAGCGTCTTTTTCTCCGCTTCTGGATCCTTACTACCGGAGATACTCTTCTCCCATTACGTTTCTGGACTCTATACCTCTGTGTGCCTTGGTCTTTTTGCATTTAAGACAGACAACATGACAGTATTATCTCCAAAAACAGGGGGAGACACACTCTACAGTTATCACACCTATCTCAGATGATTTGGCTTTCTGCAATATGTCACAATCTCCACCTGTTAGTGGAACATCTCCCAGGTACGGACTACAACTTTGCTGACCTTCTCAGCAGGCTGCAGCAACAAGTCCACAAGTGGAAACTCCACCCGAGCCCTCCTCCAATACTTCCACAGGTGGGGGTTTCCACTGATAGACCTGTTTGCAACCGCAGACAATGCAAAATGCCCAGACTTCATCTCCAGGTTCCTACACCCACTATCCAAGGGCAATTGTCTATGGATGAACCGGTCATGGATATTTACCTATGCTTTTCCATCTCTCCCTCTTCTGTTTGTTGTTCGGAAGCTCAAGCAAATGTCTCTCACCATCATTCTAATAGCTCCCTTTTGGGCTCTATAACCATAGTTCACCACACTGCTCAAGCTCTTTGTAGTTTCCCACAAGAAGTGTTTCCTCAACCCGGACCTTCTCACTCAGAACCATAGAGAAGTCAGGCATCCAAATCCAGAGGAACTCAACCTTGCAAATAGGCTTCTGAGGTCATAGAATTCGGTTACCCTAATTTCCCACCTGAATGTATGATCATTGTCAAAAAAGCTCTTAGGCCTACAACTAGAGCATGTTATGCAGCTAAGTGGAAATAATTTGTCTTTTACTGCTGCAGTAAACACATTGATCCATTTGATGCAACTGTGCAAAACATTGTTTGCTACCTTCTGCATTTGAAGACCTCTGGCCTCTCCTACACTTCAATACCCTTATATTTAGCTGCAGTAGTTACCTATCTATAAAACAAGCAACACTTATATTTGTCCAAGGTACCGATTATTAAGGCATTTATGTAAGCACTTAAAAGAGTGATTCCACCCAGAATTCCACCTGCACCCGCATGGAATCTCAACATTGTACTCACCAGACTTATGGGTCCCCATTTGAACCATTACATAACTACCAGTCCAATTTCTGTCTTGGAAGGCTGGACTTTGGTGGCCATTATTTCACGTAGAGCTCCAGGCACCTTGGAAGAACCCTGCTTCCAGCTACACAGAGATATGGTGGTCCTTCGATCCTGCCCAAAATTACTCCCAAAGGTGGTTTCCTCGTTCCACCTCAATCAATCAGTTGACTTACCTGTTTTCTTTCTGCAACCAGATTCAGTTACGCAAAGAGCACTTTATACACTAGATGCACTCTAATATATTATGTTGACGGACCTAAAGAGTTCAGTAAAACCAAACAACTCTTTGTTTCTTTTTTCTCCTCTCACAAAGGAAAGCCCATATCTTAGTCAGGTAATTCTAGATGCAGGAAAATAATCTAAGAAAGGAGTCGATGCCCATGCACATTATCACCAAGAGGAGGAGTCACTTTACCTCATGACTCAAAAGACTTCTTTGAAAAAAAACAACTTGCACACATCTGGACCCAACACTAGATGGCAGGAGTATATGAATCTATAGCACTAGATGCCACGAACATATGCTTACAGGGTAAGTAACATATTCCTATTAAAAAATATTAGTTGTTACCCATGATTAATTGTTGTTTTCATAATTTATATTAAAATGTGTCATTGGCCCACATACAAGAATGCTTTTTGGTCATATATTTAATTTGAATATAATTGTGAAAATATCAAATGTAATTATTCAAGACTTAGGGCCTGATTTAGATCTTAGTGGTTTGGTTACTTTGTCACAACAGTGACAGATATACCGATCACCAAACTCTAAATCCCATTGAAAACAATGGAATTTAGATTTCGGCGGATGGGATATCAATCACGGTTGTGACAGAGTAATCAGTCCTGAGCTCTAAATCAGGCCCTTAGATACTACAGCCTGCCTTGGTCAGCTAACTATTTGTATCACCAGTGTGCTGCTTAATTTTAATTTTCTCTGTGCACTAGACGGGTTGTGAGGAGGATGTGGTAGTAAAAATATAATGATAATAATAATAAGCTTTTAAGTCATGTGCAGAGTTCCCACAACAATAATTATTGTGATGGATATGTCTACCTGCAGATTTCTCATCTCTTTAATATCCCAGGGCCCAGATTGTATCCTAAGAGCTTTTAATAGCTCTTCCACTTTAGTTGGTGATGCTGGCTCCATGTCGACGCTGGAAACAACTGCCACTGTAAAATAATTGGAGCTATAATGTGCAACCCCAGCCCTTGACTCCAGTTCTTTTTTTTTCCTGCAGTCTTCGACACCGAACCGAAGCTCTCTCTTTTGCTTGAGAGAGTTTCTTCATAAAAATATTTGTGCTAAATTTGATGCAATACTAAGGGATGTCTCCTCCGAACTGTTCAGGGTTCAAACCTTGTAAGGATTTCAGTGGTTAGATGTCAGTCTCAGACAACCACATTTGTCTGGGGTCAGAGCATGACACTAGATTGTCTGGCTCCTGCTTCAGCATCCATCTGAAGGTAATTGAAGATGGATGCCAATCTCTTTATGGGCAGGGCTCGGGATGAGAGTTGAACTTGACGACAATTCCGGCCAAGGTCTGTTACCCTCCTCACCTTCTTCAGGATCTTCCATGGATAAACTCCACAAAAATAAAAATAAAACAAAGCAACACTGGTCTTTTTCCAAGGGAAGCCCATGAGGTGCTCCCCACCTCCTGCAGATGTAACGTCTGAGCTAGGTTGGGTGATTATTCCACCAGTAGCTCAACCACCCCCCAGTGCCTCCACCTGGAACTCCTTCACCACCTTGCCCTTGGGCCCTTTCTAGCATCTCACAGCCCCTCATGCTGCCAGAGGCTACCCGGAGGAGGCATGAGGTACTGCCCTAAAGTAATCGAATGCCGCATGCCTACTGGGGAGATACTCCAGTGCATCATGAGATATGGCTCACATGGTTATTTAGCACCAACCAGTTCACCTCTAGATGTATTTTGCTGAGGTGGTAAGGGACAGTCAGGATGCGCCCAAGCAGATTTTTTAGGCCAGTCTGGATACAGCCCATTCTGCTGCATGGACTATGGGGGTGGTCAGTTGCCCTTCATCAGAATTCCTGGTTGAGGTCTTCAGAGTTTTCCTATGATGTCTAAGCAACCCTGATAGATCTCAGTTTTTTTGGTGTTAAGATATTTGGGGGCAAGGCAGATTATCCTTTAGGGAGGTTAAAAGCAAGCAATGCTACAGCTCGCTTTCTAGGCTTACAGTCCTCTTGAGAAGACTACCGCCAGTACCAGAGGTTTTGTGGCCTCTCAGAGGACATAACTTTCTGCAGCATTAGACACAACCCCCAGCAGCAACCTCAAAGCCCTCTTTTCGAACAATCCAGTGACATGGGTAAGAGCAAAGGTTGCAGCACCCAAAGTGCAGCCTCCTCCTTCTCCTTTTCTGCTGTTACCACCGGGAAAGCAGATCTGCCCTTGTCGGAGCATAGGAGGCCCATGAAAGGCAGGAGTCTTATTTCTACTTGCGAGCAGGGACATACGTTTGGACAAGTGGGTCATTAAGATTGTAGAAAAGCAGTATGCCATACCCTCCCAAAGTGCCCCTCCTCAGATCCCTTTCTGTACCTTGAGATAGAAGAACATCTCCTCATACTGTAGCAGGGGGTAGCAGGCCTTCTGGAGAAAGAATCAACTGAGTTGGTGACAGAGCAAGAAATAGGGCAGAAGTGCTCTTTGCTATACTTACTGGTTTCCAAGGGAAACCGGTCTTGGTCCAGTCTTGGACCACAAGGTCTTTAGCCAATTGCTCTATAAGGAAAAGTTAATCTTGCTGCCTCTGGCTCAGGTTCTGTTGGCTCTGAGAACATAAGACTGAATAGTGTCTCTGGGCTTGCAAGATGGGTATTTTCACATTTTCAGCTTTCAGTCTCACCGGATGTAAATGTGATTTGTGGTAGGTTCCACCCATGTGGTCCTCCCATATGGGCTACTCTCTACACCTTGAACCTTCATGAAGTTGATAACAGTGGTTGCGGCCCACCTCAACAGGTTGGAAATTCCTGTATTCCCGTAGCTGATGATGGGTTGCTGGAAGCTGGTTCACAACAGACAATGGTGTCTCACCTGCAAAGGAACATCATCTTTATTGTTTGACCTGTGTTTTTCTGTTCACCTGCCTAATTCTCTCTTAGAGCCCTCTCAGCATCTCCTGTTTATAAGGACAATTCTGGACATGACATTACTTCAAGCTTTCCCCCTGCCCAGAAGATCAGAGATTCTAGTCCTAATGGTTCTATGCCTGCTAGGTCTAAAGGTTTCCTGTGTCCTCCTGGTGTGTGTGTGTGTGTGTGTGTGTATATATATATATATATATATATATCTCCCTCCTCTTTCACTCTTTCTCTCTCGCTCTCTCTCTCTCTCTCTCTCTCTCTCTCTCTCTCTCTCTCCCTCCCTCTCCCTCTCCCTCTCCCTCTCCCTCTCCCTCTCCCTCTCCCTCCCTGCCCCCTCCCTTCTCTCCTACTCTCTCTTTCTCTCTCTCCCCCCTCCTTCTCCCTCTTCCAATGGTTCTAACACAAGGTTGAACTGGACTTGTGGTTTTCTCCCAGGACACTCTGGAAAACCTGAAAAGGCGGTCGTGGAGGAGAGCCTTCCCAAGTGTTGTCTCTCTGCCCTCCGCATGTGTTTGCCACAGAATTGAAGGATGCATCCACTCTTGGGTGGGGTGCTCACCTGCCACATCAGCCTGCTTAAGCTGAGGGTGATTCGACTAGCACGCAAGGCCTTCAACTCATCCCTTTGTGGTTAGTTTGTCCAGATCTTGGTGGAAAGTGTGGTCACGATACGGTAAGTCAACAAGCACAAAGGAGTGGGGTCTCACCTACTGTGAGAAAACAGGGCTGATTGCAGAGGTCCCCTAACTTTTTGCCACCATTTTTCACTTTTTGCTGGTGTTTTCCTGAATCTGATGGTGCCCTGGGTCCTGCTAACCATTCCCAGGGCCTGTGCTGTCTGTAAAATTAGAATGCAAATAAGGGTAATTATATTTGGCTATGTCAACCTACCTATAAGTCCCTAGTATATGCTAGGGCATGTAGGTTTAGGAACCCCTTCATAGGTTGTGCACCCATAGGTGCACTGCTGAGATGTCCAGTGTAGTTTTTTTAAAGGCAGGCCTGCATTGCTGGCTGCTTTTAAATTAAAGTTATATGCAAATTCGACTTTGGAATTAAAAGTACTTCCAAAGTCTTAAACTACCTCATTTTTACATATAAGTCACCCCTAAGGTGTGCCCTATGTGCCCCTAGAGTTGGATGCCATGTAACTATAAGCAGGGACTTGCAAAAATAGTTGTATAAGCCCTGGTGAGGTAAAATAGCCAAATTAGTTTTTCCTTCACTGTAGTGAATGGCCTCCATAGGCTAAAATGGGGAGACTTTATTTTAATTTATAAAGTCCCCTTAAGTAACAGATACATTACGTTTGGTATCAAATTCATTGTTATATTAAATCCAACAATTGTAAGTTGTCGAATTTATTATAACTGTTCAGGTAAAGAGTTTTAAACTTTACCTGAAAAGTTGACAACTTCAACCCTGCAGTGTTTTGCTGCTTTGCTCTGATTGGCCAGCCTCTGGCAGCCTGGCCAAGCTGCCTTGATGAGGTGTGAAGTGGCCTGGCTCAACACAAAGAGATGTGCCTGGGGGAGGAGATCTTCCCTCAGCAGCTGAAGCGTGAAGGGGGGGGCTGCCAAACTGGTCTTCAAAGGCAGGGAAGGACATTTGGAGCAACCCAGCACATCCCTCACATCCTGCAAACCCAGAAAATTAGGTGCCCCCTGATTAGATTAGGAGAGAGCAGGAGAAGGGTGTGTTTAAGATTTTTAGCCACACCAGTGTGTAGGCTCAGCCAGATGTAACCTCCAAAAATCAGTTTCAGCCATGATGGATTTTTGAGGAATGTTGCACCCTGGGATTGATATTTGCTACACTTGCCAGGAAGTGGTCATCACAGGGGAAAGGACCCGCCACCAGATTGGAGAACCAGGACCCCCCTCTTTTTCACCCAAGAGCAAGGATAAAACTGGCAGACCTGCACCCACACCTCAGATCCCTACCAGAAAGAACTACAGGAGAAGGACTGCTCTGCTGGACCCCTGGCCTCGACCTGGGCACAGCACTCTGGAGGACTGCACCAGCTGCACACTTGGGCGTCACCACAAGAAGGACTTTGCCTGGCTTCAACTGGTTTAAGGAGGGGACTCCCTGTTTGCTACTGGTGAAAACTTGCTAACTAGAGTCCCCTGCACCAACTTTTGAAGAAACTGACTAGCTGATCACTGTCCAGTCCCCTTAAGTGTAAGATACCTTGAGTTTGACATCAAATTAATTGTTATAATAAATCCCACAATTTAAAAATGTTGGATTTAGTATAACTAGTTCAGGTAAAGAGTTTTAAACTCTACCTGAAAAGTTGCCAACTTCAGCTCTGTAGTGCCCTGCTCTGATAGCAAATTCAACTTTTGAATTAAAAGTACTTCCAAAGTCTTAAACAACCTTACTTTTACATATAAGTCCCCTAAGGTGTGCCCTATGTGCCCCTAAGGTTGGGTGCCATATCCCTACAAGGAAGAACATCAGGAGAAGAAGGACTGCCCTGCTGGATGCCTGACCTGCACCTGGACACTGCACTGTGAAGGACTGCACCTGCTGCACACTTGGGCTTCACCACAAGAAGGATTTTGCCTGGCTTCAGTTGGTTCAAGGAGGGACTCCCGGTTTGCCACAGGTGAAAAATTGCTAACCAGAGTCCCCGGTCTCAGATCCTGATGAAACTGACCAGTTGTCCAGGGGCCACATTGTAGTTTGAGCCACGTGCATTCTGGGAGTTGTAGTCTGCACCCTCAAGGAGCAACTCAGAGCTTCTGGAACCTTGGGGTGAGCTGTGGACTCCTGAAGAACCTTACAAGACCTTCTGGAAGAAGATCCAGAAGTTTGGAGAAGATTAGAGAACCTTTTGGAAAAAGCTCCATAGAGGGACCGACCCACCGCAGCAACTCTAGCCGACCTGCCTCAACCGCGACCCGGCCTGAACTGCAGGTTTGTCACGCTGAAGAAAATCTCTGAAAAAGTGACTAAGTCAGAACATAGAAAGTTGACCGGGACCTCCCGAGCAGTGTATCCGAAGAGGGCTTCAGGGATGTCGGATCAGGATTGAGGTTTGGCCCTGTCGAAGGATTTTCATCTCGAAAAATCATCTTAAGTCTGAACGTAGAAATCTTCACCGAGGGCTCCTGCGACGCCTATCTGAGAAAGGGCTCCAGGGAGGTCAGATCGGACTGGCGACTTCGTCCCGCTGAAGGAAATCTTCAAGAAAATGAGTAAGCCCGAAGGTAAACTTTTGACGGAGGCCTCCCGCTTGCTGTAGCCGAGCAGGGCTCCATCGCGGTTGGCCTTAAACTTTGACTTTGCCCCGGTCGAGGTGCGACCAGATTGGCGCTATTCGTATCTATGCACTAAAAACACCAATTCTTTAAAAATTCATAATTCCGGTTCCCCTTATCTGATTTTATTCGTTTTGGTGCCATTTTAGAGATAGAAAAATAATCTATTTGTATCAATTGGTGTTGGATTTCTATTATGTTTTGTGTTTTACTTATTTATTGTCTTGTGATTTTTAAATACTTTACACATTTGTCTCCTAAGTTAAGCATTGTCGCTCGTTGCCAAGCTACCAAGGGTTGAGCTGGGTTTAATTTATTGAGACTCAACTGGGCCTATGTGGAGGTTAGTGGCCTATTGCTAAGTGTAGGTACTTATCTGCCCTTACCAATAATCCACTTTCCAACACCCACTTTGTTGGGAAGTGCTCTGGTCTTGGGTGCAGTGGCAGGGAGGGATTTGGCTATTCACCAGTCACTTGGCTCACTCTCTGAACATCAGACCCGACAGTCTCAGTCAGCATCAACTTGCTGGCCATGGGTGGCACTCCATTTGGAGGTAGTTTGAGATATCTTTGACCTGTGGTGATCTCTTTGCCACTCACAAAATGTCCACTGCCACCATTTCTGTGCTTTCCAGTATCCACTGCAGGTCACCCTGGGGGGTGCCTTTCATTTGAGATGAAACTTTCAACTTTCATTCACATTTCCTACCATAGCGTTGATTCCACAGTATTAAAGACAGAAGATTTGTCAGAATAGGCCTCAAGTTAGTCTAATTGACCCTGACTGGCTGACAAGGTGTGGTTTCCAAACCTTATGAACCTCTCCCATTGTCTCCCATTCTGACTCCCTCTCAAGGTGCACCTCCGCTTGCAGTGGGAGAGACAAATCCTATACCCCAACCTCCGTAGCCTCCATCTTCATGCCTGGAGATGGAGCGAGGACACCTAACTTCTTTGCAGCTGCCACTGGAGGTGGTCATCGTCATTTTGTCTTTGTGTCATTAGGTGGTCTAAAAGGAGAAATAAATCTATTGCAAAAAACAATGCAGATCCCACTCGCCTTTGGAATTTTTTGGTTTGCTGGCTCAGTGGGGTTGTTACATGGGCACTGTCAAGGGATACGTTTCATCCTTGTCTGTGTTTCTCTGCCTTCCAGACTAACCTTTCCTCCTTGAATCTTTTATTATTTTGACAACTTTGAACGGACTGTCTGACATGTTTCCACCTTACATGTCCATTATGCCACAATGGGATCTGAACTCATTGTTAGCTTTTCTGAAGAGTTCCCCCTTAAAACTCCCTCAGTAGTATCCAGTTAAGACATTCAACCTTTTAAAATTATTGTTCTTGTACCGATTAGTTCAGCGAGGCATGTCAGTCAGTTGCAAGCATTGAGCATCCTCCACCATTCACGTTTTTCCCACACAGCGTGGCCGTTTGAACCAGACCTGCTTTAATTCCTGTGTGACCCCTTTCCATCTGGGGCAATCTACTACCCTCCCAACCTTTTACCCCCTTTCAAATTCTACCAAGGAGGAACAGACCAACAGACCTTATACAGGCTGGACCCTAGGAGGGTGGTTACTTATTACATTGACCGCACTAAAGAGATCAGGTCTGACGTCAAGCTCTTAGTAGGATATGCAGGCAGCAAGGAGGGTAAGGTAATCCAGAAGAAGGTGTTATCCAGCTGCATTCTTTTATGCATCAAGATGTACTATGCCCTTGCTAAAAAAGAGCCTTCTCAGAGAATCCAAGCCCAACCAGGACGAAATCTTCTACTTTGGCCTTGCGTAGGGAGTCCCCATGACAGAGTTCTGTCAGGCAGCAATATGAGCATCACTTTACAGTTTTGCCAGACTTTATGGTTTTGAGCTTGGAAATTAGAAGTGATGGTCATTTTGTACATTGAGTGCTGCACGGTTTCCCTGTATAACCATTTCTTCAGACCCACCTCCTAGAGGAAAGTTGAGGGGGCTTACTGTTTTTGTAATCTACTTAAGGGATGAGAAATCCACAGGTAGAAATATCCATCAGAAGAAAAAATCACTTACCTTCAGTAACAATCTTTCTCTTTGATACTCTGTCTCCCTGCAGATTCCTCAGAGTCCACCCCCTTTCCCATTCTGGAGGATAGTTTGATGTACACATTTTAAAAAATGTATTTAGGTCGTTGCACTGCACCATCTCAAATTGATGTCATCCTCCTTCTTAGCGTTGCGTCGAAGTACGTGGATAAAATACGTGGGGAACTGATGTCAGGGTACCCGTGTGGGTGCTTTGTGGCTCCTGTGACGTAAGCGTGGTGTTTCTCAGGCCGGCATGAAGCCAGAGTTATTTACTGGTGTGGAAGGGCTATTGAAGATCCCAGATCCGACTGGTAGGTAAAAATATACTTTAGAAGTCCCCTAACAGAAGATACATTTTTTTTTTCTGACATGCTATTACATGGCCCTATGGGTTTACTGCGCACTTTGTTAAAATTACAGAGGGCGAGAATGCGGCCAGATTCTAAGACATAGCTTTCAATTGTGCAGCATGTGCGGTGGCACCAGGGCCCTTTTTTGTGGAACAGCCTATGCACGCCTATCTAGTTAGTGGCATGCCATTGTTCTTGTTTGCATGAGGTCCCATGGCACGCTTGCTTCGTGACTAGGCCAGTTTGCAACGTCAAGCAGACGTTGAGGAGGTGAGGTGAATCTATAGCAAATGGTGCAAGCAAACAAATGCTTCTAACGCCGCACGTTGGACGTGCTTGTTCTTCATCTGCTGCTCGGTTTGAGCAAGCCCTCTGTACTCTAGGAACGAGTACACGTGTGACGACTGCTGTCTTCTGCATGTAAATTCCTTTCCATATTCACCTGTGAACACTGCCTTTTTGACTGATTGCAAAATTGGCCTTCAACTGCGACAACGTGGCTGCGTGAAAATGACTTAAATGGCAACTAATATTTAAAGGTACTTTACAAAACTGAAATATTCACAGTATTGTGAAAAGACGCAGTAGCTGCATCGAAGATTAATAATGACCCGTGCAATAACAATAAACTAGGTTGAGGCCCAGGAGTTTAACGGAATGGAAACTCCTCTTATCAGCCATTAATGTTTAATTAACAGCTAAGTGCTGACAATACATGTTATGTTTGTTCATCGCTTGCATTAACAGTGAGTGATGATTACACTGTAAACCCCTGCCGTTCTTCATTTGTTATTTTGGGAAAGGCCTACTTGCTGTGCGAGAACACAGCATCACGTCCTGTGCATTGCTATGGAAGCTAGTGTGGCCTGATGGGCACGGAATGGTTTCTTCACTGCTTCACAGTTACTTCTTCCAGCGATGCCATTAGACGCAGTTCTTTCTTGTGCAACCAGCACCATCTGCTTTCTACAGGATGAAACAAAAAAAACGAAAATATAGAAATGTACCTCTTAGCATCTTTTTTGCGTTTTTTTTTTGCCTTACTAAAGTGATATGGAATATATATCTGCTGGAGTAGCTTATCTCTTGTTATGGACTTACCACTGCATGTAGTTCACTTGTAGTAATAGGGTTAAGTTTTCGGAGCTGCGATCCACACTTTTCCTTAACTGAGCAGGCAACTCTCTCTTTATCATGTACAGGACCTTCCCAACAACATGATCCACCAAGTCGCCATTCGGTCCCTTCCTCAAGAGTGGCTGTGGTGTGAAACCTGGTGTGACGACGAATCAAAGGCGAAGGCTAAAACAATTGACCTGGTGAGTCAGATCAGTCACTTGTGATGATCAGTCGTTGAATGAAATTAATATTATGTGTACTTGTGTATTAGTGGGTTATTTATGCATGTCCTTGTTTACTAGGTGTGTTTCTTTGATGTAACTCTATATGATAGTAGTTGTATAAAAATATATCTTGGTTGACAGAGGTGGGAAAGTAGCTAAAGCATTATGTATATGCTGTGGTCAAATTCCCAAAACAACATTTTCAGGGCAACATTACAGAGGAAAACCAAGGACTCCTTAAAATACCCTTATCTGATCCTTATGTTGAACAGATCGCTTTTGAGGTGCTGCGAGGAAGATGCTGGGGGTGTAGTGGTGCAGGGATCAACCAGTGCTTAATTTGTGTTTGTTGTTTCCGGCGCGGAGCACCGGCACTTATTTTCGAGGGTCGACACTTATTTTTCTGCCTCAAGTATTTACTGCGAGCACAAGACACCAATGGGGAAAAACGGAGGAAGAGAAAAACGAAAAAGCATTACAAAGAGAGAAAGCAGAAAGCTGCAAGAGTCAGCTGAAGGGACAGGGAGTGGCTTAAATGGATTGAAGAGGCCCGAGATGGCTTCAGGATTACGCTGCCTCAACATTATGGGGGTTATTCTAACTTTGGAGGAGTGTTAATCCGTCCCAAAAGTGACGGTAAAGTGACGGATATACCACCAGCCGTATTACGAGTTCCATAGGATATAATGGACTCGTAATACGGCTGGTGGTAAATCCGTCACTTTTTTGTCACTTTTGGGACGGATTAACACCTCCTCCAAAGTTAGAATAACCCCCTATATGTTTGCACATTTAATTGCAGCAGCCGCATGTTTAAGAGGAGGGCTTTCGTCACCTGCACGTTTTTATTTACAAATTAAGCACTGGGATCAACAACAAAAAAGAAGACTACTGATAAACAAACAAAACAATATATGATTCAAACCAAGTTCATTAAATGGAAATATACTAATAAACTACCATAAAATGGGTGAAACTGTAGAAAAATAGCTTTAACAATTTAATTGATAACTACCTGTAGCCACCACAGCATCAGAGTCTGCAGACATCACTGTTAGCATGTGGGGACGCTTAAAAAGTAGCATACTAGAGAGTGGTCCTAAGTTAGACCAACTCTTAAGTGCATGCTTTAAGATGAAGCCCAGTGAAAACAGTTACATTCATTTGATGTTTTTATGGTGCTTAAACTTCACCACCGTAGAGGATATCGAGTTTTGATCAGACAAGGCTGCCCTGAGGGCTGATATGGTAGTTGAGTTGCTGCGGTGAGAAAGGATGAACACAAATAAAAGAATCCAGATGGGTGAAAGTGCCCCTTGGTGAGTGGGTCCAGATGTGAGGTTGTTGGACGCTCAATATAGAATTATCTAACCAGTGTTTCGTTTATGGAGTTGTATAAACTGTGATCTCACTCGCTGGCATCAGCAGCAAGTAAAGATCTAAAAGCACTATGGTAAATCAGATCATTATGAGGGTTTGTTATTAGAATCTCTCTACAGAAGGGAAAATTCTGAGCTTTGTGAATTGTTGGTGAAGGCTGAGGAAGTCTTGTATTTCACAAAAGAGTGTTTTGCCTGGTCGTCTATAAACCAGTCATAAAAAAGCAACATGTTTGGGTGTTTAGGTTGAATCACTGGGAGCTACTAATCAACAGTCACTGGAAATCCACAGTTGAGATTTTTCGGACTTTTTTTCGTGCAAATCAAGCTTTAACCTTGAGGTTCAGTTCTCTTTTACTCTACCTCTAAAGATTAGGCCTAGATCTGACATTCCTTCTGCTTCTAGGAGGGCTCTTGGCAGTCTGCAGGTCCTGTCTTTTCCTTGGACTTCACAGCAAACAGACAATTCAAGTTGACACCAGAATAGATGGGTCTCTTACTGTTGCTAATCAGTGATAATGTGGGCTCTTAACCGTTTTGCATTGCATTTGTTCTTTTGCTGATTCTTAAGATTTTAAATAATAAGAATAGTAATTATATTTTTGTGTTTCGACATGACCTTAAAAACTGAATTCACACTACCATTCTGATTTGTGACTATATTCAGTCTCTTACTGTTTCCTCAAAGAAGAAGACTCAAAGGGTGAACACTCAGCTGCGTACGTTGATATGGGGAGCAAGGACCCGGGTATCTCACTGGACAAATGTTGAACACTAGTGATCGGATGTACGACTATACTTCTGGGTGGCACACCTTATCATCATCAATGAATGGTCGTACGGGGGAGTTCACTGACCCAGCATATGCTCTGGAGGGGACGAGGATGGGACCTCAGGGGATTTTGCACTTGTTGTACATAGGGGCTTCTGTGACGGAATTGCCGCCAGCGACTAGAGTAGGGCTACTGCCATGGGAGGAGGCAAAAAAGGCTATGGGAGGGAAACACAAGCTGACCTTGGAGACACTGTTGTGGCAAGGGTCTTATGTCTCACAGACGATGTTATTGAGGAAGGAGTTTGTTGCCTGGAACCTCGTGGGGATCTTGCAACTAAAGGATATACTTCACAAGGGAATACTGAAGTCCTTTCAGGACCTACAAACAGAATTCGCACTCCACCGCACACAGCTTTTTAGATACTTACAGCTGCATCATGCACTGACACCCGTGCTGCGGACGTTCACTAAGCTGCCGGAGTTTTCACCTCTGGAGGCCAAA
Organism: Pleurodeles waltl; assembly: GCF_031143425.1. NCBI lineage: Eukaryota > Metazoa > Chordata > Amphibia > Caudata > Salamandridae > Pleurodeles > Pleurodeles waltl. Next base: position 532,245,327 of record NC_090447.1, on the reverse strand, counting down.
CTACTGCTGACTAACATGACAGAACACAAGCTCTCACTGACATACAAAATACTTCTTTGTAATCTAACAGCACAATGGAGAAGGTGCGTAGGGCATGGGAGGCGGACTTGGGGGCACTGGAAGAGGGCGATTGGAGGGAGGCACTGAAGGCGCCTAAGGAGGCGGCCATACATAGCCTCCCAGTTTAGACACATTCAACTCAAGCTGTTACACTGCACCTATTACATAAGAGCATGACTACATCTCATGGGCTACATAGCTAGTAGAGCTTGTTTGGGATGTGGCGTCAGGCCGGGGGACTTAATACGTATGTTCTGGCACTGTTCAGCTCTTTCTGGTTTTTGGGGGGGAGTTTTGGGCAAACTGGAGGCGGTTGTGGGCAGAAGCATTCCAAGGGACCCCAGGCTTAATCCATTCTTTATGGAGGGTGGAGGGGTAACTCTGCGGGCTCTACACATGTCACTGTATGACACTGAGGCAAGAGAAGAACGGATGTTATATCCCTGTGCTGCTCCATTTCATGTTGATCGCTATGCCAATGATAGCAAACAAAGTCATGATGTTTTTAACACAGAAAAGTTAATAAAAAGATTATTAAAAAAGCACACAAAAAAGAGGAAGAAGACTTGTCCTTCCTTCTTGTGTTATTTTGCAGGATCCCTTGAGGATTGTTCTCTGTCCAGCAAGGGGCGAGAGGCCCTAGTCAAAAGTAGTTTGGCCTCTTGCTCCCTGATGTCCTTGAGGTGCATGAAATAGTCACAATCTGGGGGGGGGGAGGGGTCGACGTATTTTACATCTACAACAGAGCTTTAGCTCTGAGACTTTAAAGAATGACATCTGATCCAATTGCTGAGAAGAGCTGCCAACCTGTGTCAATGAAAGCAAACAAACACAAATGATGGACGGAATGCTGAACCAATCCAACAATCACCCCCAGTCACAGATCTGAGTTTAATCCAGCAATTCATTTGCTCACCATGCCACCCCAGTTTGGGCCCAGCCTGTGCAAATCAGTCTTGCCCCTGTTCCCCATGGGAACAGTCCACCCCAAACTGCTAGGCCAGGTCTTCCCTGGAGCAGAAACAAGCATCCTGGGACCGGTTCCAGGGTATCACCTTCATCAGCCAGGCTAGCTTGAATCCAGTGGAATAGTGAGCCTGGGACCCACGTCTCGGCATACCGGTGCACTTAGGCCAACAAAAGCAAACAGACACAAATGATGGACGGAATGCGGAACCAATCAAACATTCACCCCCAGTCACAGTTCTGGGTTTAATCCATCAATACTTTTGCTCACCACCCCAGTTTGGACCCTTCCAAATGCAAATCAGTCTTGGACTTGTTCCCCACGGAAAGAGTCCAGTTCAAACTGCCAGGCCAAGTCCTCCCTGGACCTGAAACAAGCATCCTGGGACCGGTTTCAGGTTATCACCCTTCATCAGCCAGGCTGTGTCAATGAGGCACAGAAAAAACAGGAACTGACTCTAGGGTGCCAGATAGCGCCAGAATATTCCCTAATGATGACTCGTCTGGGGCAGGCAAAGTTCGACCGTAGCCACGTGGCACCATTTGGCGGCAATTTAGAGTTATGGCTGGAGCACAGTTATCCTGGATCCAGTCTGATGGCTGGAGAGTATTTGAGAGGGTGGGGAATACCTATTGTCCAGTGCCCGTTACATATTGTTTGTAGTCAAGCACAAAATGTCTTTATCTTTATTTTCTCCTCTAGTGCAGTTACCCCTTGCAGCAAAAACTATTTTGCAACAGTTTTCAGAGTCAACAGTAAAGTTGTGGGAAATAGGATGGTCTTCAGCTGCTGGCGCAAGATATTTATACCAATATATGCATTTTCAAATTTGTATATATGATTATTACCACAGAATCTTTATTGTTAGGACGAACACTCTTAGGGAATGAAGTGGGCTGCAAGTTCAGCTTGCTTTACTTAAAATAGTTCCAATGTAAAAACATTTACACCTGTTTGCAAACAAATAGTATTTGTGGCTATTTATAATGTCTGTAGAATGTTCCTTAATATCATGCAAATACATGAGGAAGAATAGAAGCAAGACTGGTGATTGTTTGCATTAAAAAACATACCCAAAAAATATTAGCAACTTGAAACAAAACACAACGGTTGTAATTTTAGCTAAGCTGAGATACAACTTTCATGGACAACTTCGTATGCCATTTCTTTTAAGGCATCGTTCTCAGGTTTATTGTATAAAATGTTGCATCAATGCTGCTGGAACAATTTTCAGCCTAGGGGTGCTGGCCATCAATGCCACCTCACCAAAGAACATCAATATCACCTCATCAAAGGCATGGGGTTGTGAAAATACCTAAGTACGACTGAAAGAGCATCTACGGAAGGGACCAAGCACATTCAGCAGCAGGGTTGGGGGGCATTATAGTTCACTTTGAGCCACATTTCCACAACTATATAGGTAAATGTGGTGTGATTTAGTGATGTCTTTGCTAGATCGCACATATTCCATCAAAATTGTCTCTTGCTACTAATGAATGACTAGAAACAACCACTTTATTGGCAACTCAGTTATGACTGAAGAAGGGTGAGGCCTTAATCGACTTCAGAACTTATGGCAATGGTTTGTTTAAAGACAAACATAGGGAGTGCGGTGTATCAAAATGAATGGGCACCGTGCTATGAGCCCCCCACCTCCCAGAGAGTAGGTGGTATTGCATCCATTAACTGTAATTGCTCAGTATGGATATGTGACCGTCTCATCCAGACTATGTAGGTGAGCATTGCCTGTTTGGGTATTAGTGCATCCCATCATAAAACCCACTCACCAGTTTATCTCATTCAGAAAATGGATTGTGCATCAAAGGAGTGTTTAGGAATTTCCATGGGATTTTTTTCCTCTCTCTCAAATCATTCAATTTCTCAGCTTTCGAAGCAAGAGAGTGGTGGCAAAGGGGGGTGGGGGGCATTTGCTATTGCCACAGTGATTTTTAGATTTTCCATGTACAAAAAATTTGTGCTCCTCGAGAAATCTATTTCATGGTTATCTCACTAAATTTTGGGGTGATCCATTCCCCTTCCCATCTTGGAAGCTTAGCTGCTCCAACGCACAGCTGGGGTCAATCTAATTTACTGGGTGTTAAAGAGTCAGACGTTATTTTTAGACCGCACGCAAATGTACAAATTTATGGATGTTCGCTAACTTACAAGTCCAACCACACCTTGTGGTGCCCACTTCCCACATGTTGTGGTGCCCACTTCCCACATGTTGTGGTGCCCACTTCCCACATGTTGTGGTGCCCACTTCCCACATCTTGCGTGGGATTGGCTACTACAGATTTCTTTGCAATTGTGACTGCTATCTAGGCTGTAATAAATTTATTTACTCCTGCCAGGAATCCTTTTAAGCATTCCTGGCAGATGTAAATGGAAGCATTCACAGCTGTAATTGCAAGTTTAAGGTGAAAATATCTTTGTGAATTGGGCCAAGTGTGCCTTTTTTGTTTAGGCCCCACTAAAGCCAATCCTATATAAGGATTAAGAATTAATGATGAGCAGGTTGATGGGATATGAGGAAATGCCTGTAAAGTTTAACATTTAGGGCAGGCACATGTTTTATGTATATACTTATTGAAAAATCTTTGACACATTGTAGATTTCTTCTCCTTTTACACACTTCTATACCCCAATGACTATCTGTAATTCAGTTACAATTCTTCTTCACTTAGAAGTCATAGAGGGCAAACTAATGTTGTAGCTCGCTATGTTAAAACAGAGCATTAAATATTAGGCAAAATCTTTGACAAACTACAGCTAACTGTTTTTGACAACACAACATGCTGCCAGAAGAAAAGTCAATGGCATCTTTATTTCCTCATTTCCGATGTGAATTTTTTTAAGGTTATCCCAGGGTGCTGCAACACCTCTTACACCCCTGGTTCCACTGGGTGGGTTTTTTCCTACCATAGAAAATATTGTACTCCTGCCTTTGTCAGGAGCAAAATAAAGACCTTTTCCAGGGCGAGGAGATTGGAAAGGAGATAATGAATACCCTTAAAAATATATGTTCGCCAATGTGTACAAACTCGCAAGGCACTCCAGCCCTGAAACTACCACCTCTTTCCGCTTCCAGCTCCTGCAAGTAGAATTGTTCGCCCTTAAAGCCTCTAATGAATGCAAAACAGCACTTGCGCTTGCTGTATGCCAAAGTTATACATCTAAATTGAAAATAGGGCCTATTATAATTTGAATCTGACCTTGCAGAGTTCATATAGTTGTAAAAAATATATAAATACCTGTCATTATTTTAGTGCTACGGATATGGTCAAAGCCATGGCAACGTACTAAGGCACAGTGAGATGATGGACGTGATTGCCCAAACATTACATTATGTGGTCGATTGGAGAAGGGCAGACTGTGAGGAGCGTCAAGATGTTTTAACACTGGTCTCTACCCTGCATGCCTTAACTCATGTTACAGCGGGGGAGGGGGGCAGAGCTATGACTATTGATACACACTCATCCTTTCCCTGTAGCTTCAGGTGTATGCTTTAGTCTCTTTAGTTGTGCTACTTATCTGATAGGGAATCCTAGCCGCAGATTACTTATTTTAGAAGTTACCAGGTGTCAGACTGGATTCAGAAGATTTTGCGTGAGCAGTACCCCTTTGCTCTGGTAGGTGTGCCTTTTGCTAGTTCCTCTGTATAATTGTAGCATTTCTGTTCTCTTTATGCATTTTATATAATTGTAGCATTTGTTTTCTCCTTTAAAAAGGTTGCCCTGCATGCCATTCAATATTGTCATTCCCATACAGCACTTTAATGTTAGCTTTGGACTTGTCCCTTTTATGAGGCATGGGTACGATCTGAGTTCAGCAGGGTCGTTATGTGGTTTTAAGAAATTTGGTAATATTTTTGTGCCATATTGGTCAGAATAGATTGTAGAAATATTAGCAGACTATTATTTATGCAGAGACCGAACAAATTTTTTGATGGTAGATTTGTTGGTGCACTAAGTCGCGTGTCCTATAGAGAACCTATGTCCGAGTCCAAGTATGGAGTCACCGTGCATGGAATTCTCCACATACACAGATTTAAAATCAGCACGGTTGTTATAAGCAGCATGGTCCCATTTTATGCGATTTTAATAAATATAGAGATGCCTCTGAGCCACGTCTTTCATAATAGAGTTGAAGAACATAGGTACGCCATTATGGATGTAGAGGGTGCACATCCAAATGGCTGACTTCCTTTAGCACTTAGGGCCAGATATACGACCCAGAGTTTAGTGACTCGCAATTTGCGACTCATTTGCGAGTCACAAAACCATATGTACAATAGTGTACCTCACACTGTTTGTGATTCTCAATGGGGTCGCAAATGACCTACCTCATTAATATTCAAGAGGTAGGTCGCAATTTGCGATCCCATTGGGAACTGCTGCACTCACAGGGAAGTTAGCCTTCTGGGGACAGTAGACCACCATGTCTGTGGCTGCTTTTAAATAAAGCATTTTTTTTTTATTGCAGCTCATTTACCTTAAAGGAAAACGGGATGCATTTAAAAAACAACAAAGAAAAGTTTTCTTTCACTCCCTGCTCCAAAAAAATATTTTCTCTACCATTCACAAAGGGAAAGGGGTCCCATAGGGATCCCTTCCCATTTGCGAATGGGCTAGCGCCAATTTGAAATTGGTGCTAACTGCGATTGTTTTGTGATAGCATTCACAGCAACAAAACAAGGGAACGCCCATTCCTAATTGCGACTCGCAAAACTATTTTAGGATTCGGTAAATAGATTACCGAATCGGAAAATAGTGTTTGTACATGCCAAAATGCTTTTTTCTTGTCGTAAACGGCCTGGTTCTGCAAATCGGGCCATTTGAAACAAGAAAAAAGCTACGTACATCTGGCCCTCAACTCTCTGACCTTCAAAGAACCTATTTCAAGGTACCAGCATGAAGGCACTGTGCACAATACTCGCAGAAACGTAGCAAGCTGGTTGAGTTACCGCACAAGGTTCAGCAGTGTGAAGGCTCAGCGGAAGTATGGTTTCTCCGCCAGTTTGAACCTGAACAACAGAGACTAAAGGACATCCGCAACAAAGGGAGACGCCTGGTTTGACCGCATGTGGTACGGCAGTATACTAACCAGGCAGTGAGTAACCACACAGTTCTCCATATGTCGGACGCGCTTTATTATGCCATTGGCATAGCCAGGGCATTTGGTTGATTTCTCTTCTTTTCCTTTTGTGTAGGGGGCACTAAAGTTCGGGAACCATAGGATTTTATATGGTCATTATGCTCACCTTGACCCCCTCTTTCATGACAGTATTTAGATGAATTGGATTTGTTTTTTTGTTTTTTTCCCCTTTTTTATTTTTAATATACGTGACAGAGATTTTCCGATCAGAGGAACTTATGTGTCATCTGCTGCTCACGTTTATGATAATTTCAGCTACAGTGATTATTTGGTTTATATGGAGACATAAAGTAGAATTACAGCATGTGTACTTTGGGAAGGAGCTCATGTGTTGGACGTGGTAGGATTCACAGCATGCAAACTAATGGGGACTAGGGAGAATACTCACTTTATTCTACGAAGTAACATAATTGTATGGCATGTAGTCGTGGCTTTGTTGTTTAGGGTCGAACGCGCAAGTGCTCTTGCCTGTTGTGATCTCTCTGTGGGCTTTTATCCACGCCCACTCTTGCTATTCATTCTTTGGTGTGCTTATTATAAATGCTTCCTTTTTATTGGTGCATTTTGTGAAATGTCCCTCCTTTGTGTGCTGAGTTCCCTCCCAGGCGATTTCAGTAAGTGAACCTTTTTGTTGGCCATCACACTACGTCAGGCTTCCTCCTGTTACAGCTTGTGATGGCCCCTCCTCCTGTTTCGTTTTGCCTTTTAACCCAAATGCGATCCTTACTAGACATTCACGCAGGGAGCCAATAACTCTCCAGCTCATGGCGGCCGTGGCGCTTTGAATTGACTTGCTTATGTCAACTGTTTTACTTTTCATTTTCAATTTATGTGGCAGGAAAAGTCCAGTTAAGAATTTACAACGCTAATAGCTCTAAGTCGAGCAAACAGGAGACCCTTTGCATTGCAAATGCTTGTTTTAAAGAAGTGGTTCGGCATGATTGATATAGGGAGCGTTTTATCCCTTGTGTCACAGGGTAATTGTAAGGCACTGTAATGGGCTATGTTGGAGTTTAGATTGATTTTATGAAATGTCTGAATAATAGGTTCTTCAATCCTCCCAAGTCCTGAAGACACCTATAAGTAGAGTGGGGCCACAAAGCATAGAGACAATACCTTGTGGAGGAGTCATCTGTATACATTTCAGAAGAGAAATAATTATGTGGATATGTAAATAATGGACATGTCATGAATGCCCATTTAATGTAATGGACAACCTCTTTTGTGGATTGCACAAGAGTGATGAGTGCAACCACATTAAGATAGGTGGAAAACTAAACCAAGGGTATATTCTATTATTGAGAATGTTAGAATGCATATGGATGTAGCTGTGATTCGTCTTTCTTTACTTCTTCAATGTTATTTGTTATACGTGCTCCAGGGACTATGTATATGAAATGAAAATTACTACACAGAAATATATTGAATAAATTGGTATGATTTATGCTGATGTCCCAGTGGTAAATTAAGGTTCCACTGTGGAAAAAGTGATTTCGCAATTTATCCCCATCAGATACCATGTCAGGGTTTTTGGAAGTGACGCCTGTGGCAGTTATTTAAGCGCCACCTAGACGGGCAATTGTCAGTTCTTTTCTTTCCACCTCAACCAGCGCTGATCCGTAAAAGAGCTACCCTGTTTTTTTCACTGAAGTATTTACAACGTTTTGTCCAGTCTTTTTTAAAGTTCTCCACCCGGGGTGGCAATGATCTCATTAAGAAAGACTGGCTTCAAGTCCTGCAGTCAACTGATGTTGGTGACAGATCTGCACCTTGTATGCCTTTGGTGCCTCGTATGCCTTTGGTGCCTCAAGCGCAACCATGACCCCAAGTCATGCTCTGGTTGCTGCGCCATGAACCCCAAGGCCTTGAGGGAACCCTCAAGCTCTTGGTGGCTCAGCCTGCAACACCACGATGTTCGACATCCCGGTCGAGAGGAAGGTGCCAGGAGCAGTTCAAATCATCTGGCCACTCGAGTCAGTCCCATCACAAGAAGATGAAGAAATCGAAGAGATCTTCGACTTCACCTTGTCTGTCGGTCAACGAGACAAAAGATTGTTGTGCATCAAGGCCTGGATCCACAGTAGGGCCTGGGCCGTCACCACGCCTCCCTGACGTTCGGTAGCCAGAGCGGCTCCCGCCCAACTGAAGGAATTCTATGAGGCCCTGCGCTTCTACTTTGAGCGAGCTGACCATTCCAGCGCTCTTTCAGGCCTTTGGTTCTGCACAAAGCAGCTTCTTGCTGGCTCCAGTTGAGCCTAGAGGATCCTATACTGGATACTGAATGGTGCGAGTCAAACCACCTCAACCTCCCTCAACATCAGTCCCTCTGCCCCCATTCCGATTTCCTACTCCAGTACAGAGCTGGAGAGGCATCAGTTGATGAGGTTTCTGGTGTCATCTGGAGCCATGTCTTCCAGGTCTGAGTCTAAGCCCTATTCCAAAAGCCCAGGATTCTGGGAAGGGTGGGATGGGGTCGCTGGACCCTCAAAAATGCTAGCCCTATGAAGACCTTAATATGGATAGGTGTTAGCAACTGAGTGTGAAGCCAGTGGACTGGATACTTCTCCAGATACTAGTGTGCTTTCTCTCCCTACCATGACTACAGAGGAGGGAACGTCATTCACTATGATGGTGCAGAGGGTGGCTGCGGTCCTTGACCTTCAGTTACCCTCAGTGGCAGTCAAGGCTATGTCTTAGTGGAGGCACTGCTACTGGGAGTCTCCCCCACAGAACTGCTACTCCCGTTCAATGAAGCCCTCACTGATGTCCTTCTGGGGAAATGGACCAGACTCAGAACAGGGGCTCCTTTGAATAGTACCATTGCCCATCGCCGCTGTCCTGCTCCAGGGGAGCTAAACTTCCTCACCCAACACCCTACCCCAGAGCGCTTGGTGGTGCAAGCCTCTACACCCCATGTAAATCCTAGTGCATTCCCTACTGCACTCTCACACAGGAAATCCAAGAGGCTGGACACCTTGAGAAAGAAGATGTTTTCTTCCATCAGCCTGGCGTTGCGGTCTGTGAACACTGCTGCTACTCCCATGCACTGTGGGGCACAGTTGCATAGATGCTGCCAGTGGTCCAGGAGGAGGCCCGGCCCTTTCTCTCTCAGGCATTTGCTGATGAGAGAGATGCAGTGAAGTTCACTGTATGATGTGGACTCAACAAGACCGGCTCACTGGGCAGAGCAGTTTCATTGACAGTAGCCTTGAGGTGCCACACCTGATTGAGGACGACTCTTTTTTGGGGATGTCCAATCGTCTTTGAGGGACATGCCCTTTGATGGCTCCCATCTCTTCAGAGACAAAGTGGATTCAGAGATAGAGTGCTTTAGGGACAGTCGGGCTATGGTTAGGTCCTTGGACCTGTCTGTGGCCCCACGTTACCCACAATCCAACTTTTGCCCCGATTGTGGCTACAGTAGGGGCTTCCAGCTGCACCAGTACCTTGTAGGGTGGGCAGCCAGTGGTCAAATCAGTACACCCAACCCCCTCGCAGGGGCTGCCTCCGCCTCCAAACCCTGTCTTCATACCATCATGAGCATCCAGTTGGCGTCAGGATTGGCCATCACCTACCCTACTAGCAGTCCAAAACATCGAACTGATGGGTTTTGCAAATCGTTTGAAGGGGCTATTGCTTCCCCTTCGTGATTGCCCCTTCCCCCATGCCCTCATCTCATGACAGGCTGATGAAGGATCATCTGTCACTTCTTCGCCTGAAAGTCACGCATTTCTTGGCAAGGGAGCCATTGAGAGGGTGCCAATGCCAGAAGTGGGTTGTGGTTGCTATTTCTGCTACTTTCTGGTGGCAAAAAAGGGCAGACGCCTTTGTCCTATCTTAAACCTACGGCCCCTCAACATTGAAAGCCTTTAAATCCTCCATCAAGAGAAGGCTAATTCAGGTGTTCATGGACAAAATCACTGCCATATGGTGGGTGAGGTCATGGATCCTTTGCCAAGAATCCCTGCATCTCTCGACATGGCTGGAACATCAGTGCATATCCCTGGTGGTTCAACACCTGGCGGGTTCTCTGAAGGCCAGGGTGGATGAACTCAGCCAAAGATGTCTAGTGAGACATATGGTGTCTCCACGTGGAGTATCTTTCAGCAGTGGGGAGTACCTTGGTTAGATCTGTTCGTTTCTGCTGAGAACATGCAATGTGAGCAGTTTTGCTTGCGGGAGTTTCCAAGGCAGCTCTCACTCTTTGTCTCAAGTGGAGCGTTGCCGTGCTGTACGCCTTCCCCATATATCATCACTCTTTGTCTCAAGTGGAGCGTTGCCGTGCTGTATGCCTTCCCCATATATCACTCTGCCCAGAGTTCTCAAGAAGATCAAGAACGACTGGGCCCAGGTCATTCTTGTGGCTCCGCACTGGGCGTGGAGAGTCCGGTATCCTGAGCTACTGAGCATGGCCATCAATCCCCAAATCAGGCTTCCCGTTTGGGAGGATCTTCTGTCACAGCAGCAGGAGAGGGTCCTCCACCTGAACCTGTCCAGTCTCCGCCTTCTTGCAAAGAGATTAAGTGGCGGCAGTTGACAACTTTTGACCTTCCTCCCTAAGTCGGAGATGTTATTTTTTCAGCCAGTTGCATCTCCACCAAAACGGTATATGCCTGCCTTTGGAAAAAATTTGTGACATGGTTACAGAAAAAAAGCTGATCCCCTTTTTGTTTCCCTTTCTCATGTTCTACTCTTTGTTCTTTCTCTTGCCCAGCAGGGCTCTGCTCTGGGCACCCTCAAGGGCTACCTATCTGCCATCTCTTCTTTTCTGTGGTTGCCTGACTTGCATCCCTCTTCAAGTCCCCTATTGTAAATAGGTTTTTCAAAGGTCTTGTACATCTCTTTCCCCTTCCGCATTTATCACGCCTCAGTGAGACCTTAGTCTTGTGCTAATATTCCTGATGTGTGCTCCCTTTGAGCCTCTCCATAATTGTCCCCTCAAGGGTCCTGAAATCTGAACAGCCTTTCTTGTGGGAATTACATCAGCCCGGAGAGTGAGTGAGCTCCAGGCTTTGTCATCCAAGCCTCCTTCCCTTACCCTCTACCTTGACAAACTGGTGCTTCTCACAAAAGCCTCCATTCTTCCAAAAGTGATCATTCCATTTCATGTAGGCTAGTCCATTGCCTTACCTACTTATTCTGCAGCTCCCCATCCTTCTAAAGCAGAGGAAGGACTCCACAGTCTGTACCCAAAAAGAGCATTGTTGTTCTGCCTTGATCGAACAAGAGGATTCTGGGTGGACGACCAACTGTTTGTGGGATATGTTGGAGGGAAGAAAGGACGTACCGTGCAGAAGAGGACCATCTCCAAGTGGATGGTACTCTGCATTATGATCAATAGTTTTTAAGCATTTGTAGTAGTCCACATATTTTTGCTTTTGAGGGGGCATTAGGGGCTTGTCCGGTAGGATGTTAATACATGGTGTGCACACTCAGTTGCACACACACGCCAGGGATGTGGAATTCCTATCGGCCGACGCCCAGGACATCTTGTTTGGGGTCAAGGGCAACAAGTTTTTATGTTTGTTTTGTCCTTGGGACAAGTAGACCCAACCCCCTGCAGCACAAACCCTTTGGCTGCCTGTTTACAAAGCATGGAACTCTCTGCAGTTGAGGTAATGTGTTTCCAAAAGATAATGCTGTTCGAACTTGTATTTATGGTTCATTATTTGAAAGTCTTCATTATTAGAGTGAGTGCTGTAAATAAATGTTTTAAGGTCACACTTCACTACTGACGTTGGTTCCAGTACAAAAAAAAATATGTGTACATACATGTTTGAAAAGTTTAGGCTAAGAGGCTAAGTATAATGCTCCCAGAATGCTCTCTGATTATATGCAAATGAAGTGTCATTTAGTAAAATGTGTTGATGCATGCTAGTATTTCCCAAAAATATTTCTAATGGAAAATCAGTGTAACCATTTTCAACACGATTATAGGAAGCATGAAAATAAACAAACACTGACAAAGCCAACTGATCTGACATATTTTTATAAGTCTTTTAGTTTCATCAATGCATGTCTTGTTTTGACATGGCTTTTGTAACACTTTATTGTTGTGGGAGCTACCAGGCCCTCAACATTGTAACAAACACTGGCAAAACCCCCCCAAAAAGTTTTTGAACTCTAAAAGCACACGTTGCCACCAGCGGCATAACAAAGGCCCGCAGCCGCCCTCCAGGGGGCCCCTTCAGCACATCACCTGCCCTGAGTGAGTCTGGAGAGGGGGCTCCTCCATGTTCTTTGCAAAGGGGCACCCTCCAGTTTCGTTTATGTCACTGATTGCCACTGTAGTTCCTGACACTGAACAAAACTACTTTGTGTGGCAATATGCTCCTTGTGGAAGAGCAGAATGCGATCACTCACAGTAAAGCCAGCCGAAAGAGAGAGAAACAGAAGTTTAATAAAAACAAAATGTCTTTGTTCACACCAGACCTAATTAGGGACCAAGACCCACATGTAGGTAGCTTTTTGCATGTCGCAAACAGCGACTTTCGCTGTTTGCGACATGCAAAAAGCACATTGCGATGCACAAACCCAGTTTTGCGATTCAGTAACCTGGTTACCGAATCACAAAACGGGTTTGTGACTCGCAATTAGTAAGGGGTGTTCCCTTCCTAATTGCGACTCGCAGTGCAATGTAGGATTGTTTTGTGACCGCGGGCGCAAACCAATCGCAGTTTGCACCCATTTCAAATGGGTGCTAACACTTTCACAAAAGGGAAGGGATCCCCATGGGACCCCTTCCCCATTGTGAATGTCACTGTAAACCTTTTTTCAGAGCAGGCAGTGGTCCTGCGGACCACTGCCTGCTCTGAAAAAATGAAACGAAAACGTTTCATTTTTGTTATGCATCTTGTTTTCCTTTAAGGAAAACGGGCTGCATTACAAAAAAAAACTGCTTTATTGAAAAGCAGTCACAGACATGATGGTCTGCTGTCTCCAGCAGGCCACCATTCGCGAGGGGGTCGCAAATTGCGACCCACCTCATGATTATTCATGAGGAGGGCATTTGCGAAGCCCTTGCGAATCACAGATGGTGTCAAGGACACCATCCTACATTCGGATTTGCGACTCGCAATTTGCAGGTCACAAATCTGAACCTACCTACATGTGGCCCCAAATTTTTAAAGAAAGTCACAAAAGTGCACCCATGGTATATGTTGTACCCCTGTAAAATATTTGTGAACTGTATTTTAGCATGGGTAAATACGATGTGTAGATTTGCTCATGTGAAAATCTATTGAGCATTTGCAAGTTCATTTTCCCTCCAGCCACTTTCTTCCCAACTCTGGAAGAAGTTCTAATTCTGCTATTGTCCGGAGTAAATGTCTAACCTTTCTTATTATGGGAAAATATTCGAGAGAAGCTGGTAAAAATCTTTAAAACATGCAGGTTAGTAGGCTTGCAGACTCAAAGGCATTCCAGCCCTGGAACTATTGCTTACTGTTTCCTCCAGCCCCAGTATGCAGATCTGCAGAAAGGTGGCAAAATAAGGAAATTGCTACAGTAGGAATTGAAACTGCAAGTATTCAAACCCTACTATGGTAGTAGCCCTGGCATAATCAGAGAGGCTATTAATTGCTGCCATAATTTGTCGCCACACTACATGGCACCAAAGGGACAAGTAGATCTTTTTACAGGACAAGTAGATTTGAGAAGCAACCTGTCCCCCGGACAAGTAGATATTTTAATAAATTCCACACCACTGCACGCACACACCCACACAGACACACACAATATTTCATAGCATTTTATTTGCCCTCTTCTAATTACGCAGGTCCTTCTTTAGACCCCCTTTGCTTTGGGGCCACTCCTGTGTTGCACATCATAGATTCTCAGACAGACAAGAGAAACAAGTAATGAAGGGACAACTCTCGAACACCCTAACAGGCGAGCTATGTCACAGATAGCAAATGCACTGCCATCCTCTACATAAGAGAAGCATTCAGACACAGAGTGCTCAGCCTTCTGAAAAGTTTATTATTTTGGGGAAATTTCTATCCTTTGTTAATGTGCTTCAAGAGGTTAAAAAACTTCAGTTGCTAAGAAGCATTGCGGAAAACAAAAATTGGCCCAGCCTTACAGGTCTGTTGAACTTGCAAATTGATTGTACAGCTTTATTCTCTGGAGTTTGTACCCATTCAGCAGGAGTGGCTGCACAGAAGAGAGGGAGGCTTCCTTCTGATATAATGGTTAGTGCTAAAAAAAGGCATTATTTCAATATGAATATTACGTGAAGTGTAAACTATCCAATCACAGGGAGACCACTGTAGTGTCTTGCTGGACACACGTGCCCTTTAGCATGTAACTGCTTCCCAGCCACTTCCCGAGGGCTGGCCACCCCACACCCATCCAACACAGGTGTCACCGGTCAGCTGACCCTGCCAACAAAAGAGCCAGAGTGCACATGCTTATGGCCAGTTCAGTACTATACAACTATGTGTCTATGTCGTTCTTCATCTGGTATGTGGGCCTACAGCCCAAAACGTTACAGCCACATCAATCACAAAAGTATAGGTGCATTCCCTTTGCTCCCATAAGGAAAGCAGCTTGATGCACTCTTTGAATGTGAGTAAAAAATGCGATGCCTATGACCGCCAAAGTCCATCTGTGGTTCTGTAACAATCTTCAGAGACATGGAGAACCACATGCACTAGAGGTGGTGCGTTTAATCTCGAGGTGCTGCAAGCAGCCTTTATTATGCCGAGTCCTGGAGCCTCTGCTGTAGCTAAGCCCCAGAGAAGCCCCATTTCTTTAATTAGTTCTTCGGTATTTCAAAATATTAATACGTTAGAGACATTTTCTGTGTTTATATGACTGCTTAAATGGTTTGAAAACTTTCCCAAGTGCCTCCGAGTCCTCACACTACTTTGCTTTTGCAGAGTTTTGTTGCTAAGACCCCAGGATGCATACCAGAAGTATGTTGCCCTTTAACAGATTTGCACTGCTGTCGAAATATCTAATTAGCTGTAAGGCGGAAAAAAATGAGATTAATGATTGTGTGGAGAAGGCTCCAGGCATTCCTAGGGTCTGCTGACAGATGGTCATGTTCATAAAACTCGAACAGTGATATTAGATGTTAAGGCTTGCTAAAATATGAGTCACTCGCATAAAGCAGCTGATGGCTGGGTTTGTACTGTAAAACAAAAATAAACTCTAAAAGAAAGTCTTAATTTTCTCCTAAACTGCCATATTGTTTATTAAACGTTGTACAGTCATTTTGCATTTTTTTGGGAGCAGTTCCTTTTGTCCGATTTTCATTATAGTATTACTGTAGTTTCATAAGTGAATAATTAATTATAGACTAATAGCTATTTGTAATAGATGTTTTATGTAGTTTCCTCATCTTTTCAGACTATCCTAAAGCCTCAAACTAGACCTAGAAAAACATTAAACTCCAGCAAGGGCCTTAGGTGGTGGTGGACCCGTTCTGATTCCTCTCTCTCTCTCCTCCTCTTCAAGTGGAAAGCGAAAGTGCATGAGGGCTTCAACCCTAGCAGCCAAGAAAGTTTGCCACAAGAAATGCTACAAAAAGAACTGCGCTTCTTTGTCCAAACCTTTATCCTTACAATTCAAGGGCTTGCAGTCAGAAAGGATTTGCAGTAATGATTCAGCCACATCATTGAAATGGATGTCCTAGGGTGCTTTAGGTGTTGTCTCTTTCTTCAGCCAACACTTTCCAGTCTCATGTCAGGAGGTCATATTTAAAGTATTTGTGATAATGGTGCTGACTGCTGCTCTGGCCATAACACTTATTTATGGAATACCAAGCTACTAAGGTGTCCAGCACCCCCCACCCCCACCTTAGATGCCGAAGTTAATGATTCCTTCCAATTACTCCACACAAAATCAGGATAATCTTTTCCTTGGAATCAACGAGCTGTAGAACCTTTTGACCACAGTTAATTGATTCCCTCTGCTGCATCTCCTGGTCATTGATCTAGAAGCAGGTCCATGTCACTGTGGCAAACTTGCTAAAAGAAGCCCAAAGAATCCAAGGCCTCAAAGGAGTCAGAGCTGACACTTTCAATGAAAGAATTCTCCACAGGTAAGGATTTAAAAAAACTTTATGATATTCAAAAAGGGGAACGACGAGCCATGTTCCCCCTGCTGCCTTTCTGCCAGGAGGTGACACTGATTATTTATTAGGTGACAGTCTTTACTGACCATAGACTCAAACATAGTATTTGTCGGGGAGGGTAAACCCTTAACAGTTCCAGTATCATCATGAGAAATTATTATTAGTGATCTCACAGAATGTTTCTAGAAAACAGGCCAGGAGTCATAACTCCACTGTCAAGAAGACCATACTAGGGCGTGGCACAACTACAAGATGAGCCATCTCCAGCCAAAGCTGGGCTGGACTCATTCCACTCCACCTTTCCTGACATGAAGTAGGATGTTTGCTTATAGTAGTCCTCACCACTGTTTCTTTAAAACAGCATCAGCATGATGTTTGTCTTGCCTTTCACCTACACTGTTGGATATGACTTAGTTCCCACCAAACACTTTACAAAACATATGCTCAGCCTTCGTCAGCAGATCACCCCCAACCAAGGACTCTGCTACAACCTATCAGACTTCTTCCACAGCAAAACTGCAAAGATCTACAGCAACTTTTCACACCAGCTAGACCCTAACAATTTAATTGCCAGCCTGCCCATCACCAACCAAGACAACCACTTGAACAATGGAAAACTTTCACCAGAGAAGATAAAATCATGCAGACCATTTACTCAAGGGCTCCAACAGATCCTTGTACCCACCACATGTACAACCTTGGAGTTTTAACAATCATCTGCTCCCTTAGTGACATCATCACCCTCCTCAAGAAGCCGCCAGTCAACCAGAGCCAATTGAGCAACTTCCGACCGATCTCTCTGATCCCCTACTTAGCCACAGTGATAGAGAAGGCCATCAACAAGTAACTCACAAGCCACCTCAAACTGCACCACCTACTGGACAACACCCAGTCAGCTTTCAGCAAGAGAGAAAAGAACATGGGAGGAGGCTATTTTCAGGCCAGACAGTCTCCTTTTCATTTCAGTGAAGCAGCCGTTTTAACAGACTGGGCACTTCATTTAAAGAAACAAAGCGAAGAGCATATGTAACTCAAAGAAGCAAAGCGCTTTTGTGACCCCAAACAAACGTAAAGAAATATAGCTCTTATGTGTAGCCATACAAACCTCAGTCACCAATTGTGGTGGTCTCTTGAAAAGGCAGACAAGTTAGAAGTGAATGAAGGCCTTCATTAATATTTAGATGCAAACAAAGAGAGTGAGAGAAACAAGCATGCAGCATGCCCACCGATCGGAAGCAGAGGACGGGCTCCACCGCCTTGCTTATACCCATGAAAAAACTGCCCCTTATTACTGGAAGCATCATGGGGCCCAGATAGAAAGAATGGCTGAATGGCTTTGATGACTTTGAATTCATATACAGAGATGGTACTTTCCCGCTATCAATAGCCTTATTCAATAAAAACCGGCACCCTCTCTACATAGCTTTGGTACCATCCCACATACTGAGATTTCAAAGGTCAAGTGTTGGAAACGCATTAACACTTAGAAGAGCAAGGGAATTAGACTGAGAAAACAAAAAGAATATAGGGGCACACCTTGTAAAGTAGCAGTGGCTTCTTACCCACTCCTTTTCCTTTGAACAATTAAAGTGGGTTACACTAGAAACATTTTTTTTTCCCCACATGGACATTCTTTGAAAAAAAATCGTTGCTCTAAATACCATTTGTCGCTTTTAAAATCATACCTACTCTGTACTTCAGTTTGGGGCAATGCACTCACTTTGTTTTATCACAATGATGTGGGGATCACAAATTGATTCTACTTGTTTCATGTATGGCAAAATATGTCTTTAATTGATAGTGTGTGCCTGTCTAATTCAGACAAAAAGTTATAAATTGTGGCGTGAGAAAACTGAAAAGTGTTTGTGCAATTTATTTGTAAGAAGCTATCAATTTAAGTGTACATGTTTTCATTGAATAAGACTATTGATAGCAGGAGAGACACATTCTAAATGTATGACTTTCACCTGACCATGAAAACAAGCATGAATGCTATCATTGTGAAAAATTGCACCCACAGGAGAGAACTTGCCCAGCAATGAAACAAGTATGTCAGATATGCAGCAATGAAAATCACTACAAGATGTGCAAGGTACCTAGCAAAAAGACACATCAGAAAGGGAAGGGCCACAAGGCCTGGCATCATGTGACAGTGGTAAAAGTTAAGTGACTAGCCTACAGCTCTTCCAGATCTTGATCCACGTAACACATAACATTCTACTCAGGATGGTCCCTGTAGAACGGAACACACTAAACGTCATTCTTGCCATTACGAAGAGATAGCGATGAATACGTATTCAGGGTGGCAGATCACGAACAAAAATAAATATCCACGTTTGAACCTCTTGATGGGAAACCATGCCACTCAACCTGTACTTGATAGCGGGGTCTCACTCAATTACATCTGTGCTGCAGAGTATGCAAAAATAAAGCCTCAACCCAAATTAAGATGGCCAACATCAAAGTGCACACATGAATGGAAAAATACTCCACGACGTGCTGGGGCAATTCCAGACCACCCTCAGCTATAAGTGGAAGCCAACATTTACATCACTGATGGACCCATATTGGCTGATTGTCTTCTCAGTCTATACACAGCAGAGCAACTGAAGCTAGTTGCCCTCACCCACATGGTCGAGGGCAAGCCCAATTGTAGGCAAATATCCCAGCCCAGTAATGGGACTAGGAAGGATGGCAGTTTCGAGTATATCTACACAGCAATGAGAATGTCAAACCAGAAGTGCAGCAGCATCAGAAAATACCATTTCACCTTCAGAAGACCATAGAGACTAAGTTGCAAGAACTACTTGGAGCCAATATCATTGAGGAACCATAAGGGACCAGCCCCTTTGGCATCACCATTGACAGTGGTACCTATGTGTACTTCTGTCGGGAAGGTGTGCCTCTGTGTGTATATATTAAACTGCTAAATATACCCATTGGATGAGAGTGACACCATGTTTTACACATAAGGGAGATTACGATAGTTAACATGGCTAAAGTATTCTCTAAGCTTGATCTCAACTAAGGGACCCATCAATTGGAATTAACTGAGGACTTCAGGTATATCACCACCTTCACAACACACCTCAGCCTGTTTCAGGGCAAGCGTCTAAGTTCTGGAGTATACTCAGCAGCTGAAATATTTCAAGAAGTGATCAGGAAAGTCATCAGGGCCATGATGAGCACTCTAAATTATAGTGAAAACATCTAGGTATTCAGAACCCCTCTAAAAGACCACAGCAAAGGCCTGGAAGACGTATGCCAGGCATTACAAGATGCCAAACTAACACTCATGGTAATGTGGAAAAATATGAATTCTACAATCTCAATCTGTGCTTCTATGAACACATTTTTTTCAGGTGCAGTCATGCTTCTGAATCTGGACAAAGTCAAAGCACTAAACCAACGCCCCAAGCTCCACAGAAATGAGGGACTTTCAGTCACTCCTTGGATTGACCACCTACTGTTCGCAGTACATAAGAGATTATGCCACAATCAGCCATGACCTTAGAGAGCTGTTGAAACAAAGTTGTGTAAACAAGCGTACACCACAGTGTGAGTAATCATTCCAGGAAATCATAAAGTAACTAATGCCTAGAGCATGGCATACTTCAACCCAAGTCTCTACATGTAAATGTCTGCAGTTGCAAGCTCAATGGGGCTAGGAGTCATACTAGTTCCACACCAGAAAGAGGATGATCTACACCAAAATGAGGCATATGCCAGCCAAAGTTTGAGAGGGAGCTTACTTGAGGACTAAAGAAGAAAGCCTTGCTGTGGTATGCGCATGTGAACACTGTTTAATGAATGTCATGCATAATATTAATGAGAAAATAACCAATAGGAACAAGTAAATTGAAAGCTTGATGGCCAGTGCATAAGGGTCCAGGTGTAAAAAATGTAGAAGAGATAGTATGTATGTTCACCATTAACTAAAATCTGCGTCTGAAGTAGTGCGACAAGTAAGTAAAAAAAAAGGTGGTTCACTTTTGCTTTGATCATAAAGTTTAACAGCCTTTCCACTGGTGACACTAAACAAATGTAATCAGAAGGCGTAACCCTTTATTCCAGACCTTAACCCTATATCCTTAATCCTTTACCAACCATTTTGAACATAGCCAGATGTGGTCCTCCTACAGGAGACACATCTAAGGGGTACTCAGTGTAATTTCTTGGCTCGTGGAGCATACACTATGCTAGTGCATGCAGGGTTTACATCAGGTTCCAGGGGTGTAGCAATTCTGGTCTGGAAACGTTCCCCTTTTTACGTACATAAAACATGGTTGAATCCACAAGTGACTTATGCCGCGGTCAAGGAACTGTGGGGATGCCAAAATGTTACTATAGTGAGCGTATGTGCCCCTCCAAGACTTCAACAACCCACACTGCATAAATTGATGGGAATTCTGCTAGACTCCGAGACCTCATTACATACATTGGAGGTGACTTTAATGACGTGGTGGCCCTGGCTATGGATAGATCTGGGACAAACCCGGTCACACCGCAAAGCCCACCACCAGCTACATTTGTGACTACATTGGGGCTCTCTGATTTATGGTGATGCTTGCACCCATGTGACAAAGATATTCCTACTATTCAGGTACACATAGAGTGTTCTCCAGACTGGATTATGTCTTTACACTGGCGGAGGAGGATCAGACGACATACCGAGCTGAATGTCTGCTAGGGGCCTATCTGACCACTTCCCACTTTGGGTATTGATGAGGCAGAAATTCCGCTGGGCCAACAAAGAATGGAGATTGAACGCATGAGAATTACTTGATTAGGCGACCCTGAGAGAAGCCCGAACTGAATCCACACTCTATTTTTCTGAGAACAAGGGCTCAGTGGCCTCAAGTGTAAAATTATGGGGGGGGCATATAATTTGGTAAAAAACAATCAGGGAACTGGAAGAACGAGACCAGCGACTTCAGGGGGCACAACCCATTAATATAACCTCCCCAACTCCTGTATCACTGAGAAGGGCAGAAGCACTACGAGCAGACTATGTAGCCCTGGTGTCAGATGCAGTCCACAAACAAATGCTTGCCACACAACACTGCCTATATGAAGTAGGTCATAAAGCAGGGAAATTACTGGAGTGGTTAAGCCGACGGAACATGGGCACTAGATGGGTACACAAAATTGTAGGTGATGAGGGTCCCCCTTGTGACACAGACCGAGGGATAGCGGAGATAGTTGCAATATGTTACGAAGACCTCTACAGATCACACCCATTATCCAATCCAACACAGATAGCTGAATATCAGGAAGCGATAGATCTGCCCACCTTTTCTAGTGAAGACTACGAGACACTAGAGATGGATCTCACCCTTGCGGAAGTACGTGCAGCAAATTCCAAACTCAATTTCAGGGAAAACGGCGGGCCAAATGGCCTACCAGTGGAATTCTTCAAAAAACAAGCTGACATACTTGCCCCACACCTGTTAAAATTATTCCAGACAGCCGAGAGGAAAGAATTCTCCCATTAGATTTACACCAAATTGTAATAGTGGATATACATAAATCCCCCAACACAGGGTAGCTCGTACCGTCCGATATCTCTGCTAAATATGGAAACAAAGGTACTGGCCACTATTTTGGCCGCATGACTTGTATGAGTTGCCACTTCCTCGGTCCATAAGGACCAATCTGGTTTCATGTCTAAGCAATCCACCAGATGTAACCTCCGCAGACTGCAAAAGGGGATGGCAGATGTCCAGTCCAGCCCAGATCTGACTCCCATGTTGTGGTATCTTTAGATGCCGAAAAGGCCTTTGATGCCATACACCTGCCTTTTATGACACAAACATTGCAGAGAATAAGGTTCAGACCTCAGTTCATGTCATAGATTACTCTATACTAAGCCGGTGGCAACAGTGAAAGTCAATGAAATTTAGTCAGCAAAGTTTCCCATTGAGAGAAGGACTTAGCAGGATTGCCCCCTTTCACCCCTCCTGTCCTCCTTGACTCTAGAACCACTGGCTAGTCTAGTACATGTGCACCCTGACATCAGAGGATTCAGAGTGAAGGAGTCCCTGATTCCAGAAGAAAAAATATCCCTGTATGAAAACAATATTCTTTTGTATATAACACACCCAGAGCTATTGAGCCCAATTGTCTTCCGGGTAGGATATATATGAAATGGGGGAAATCAGTCCCATTCCCCATTGATGGCACTTAAGATCAGATAAGCCTCCCTGGCCAACTGAGGGACACATGAGAGGGATTCCAGTATCTGGGCATCTTTGTTACACCCGACCAGAGGAAATCTATAGATTATAACCTAAGGAAATTACTTTCGGAATTCCAAGCAGATGCAAACCGATGTACATTGCTCCCCCTCACCTTAGTAGGGAGGGCGGCATTATTTAAAATGATCTCTCTTCCTGAATTCAACAAATATGCTCTACAAAACATCTATTACAGGATTTCAGAGGACATATTCATCAAAATAGATTATATACTTCGGAAACTATTATGGAATAGCTCTGCGCACTCTACAGTGCAACTTATACAATGATGGAATAGCACTCTCAGACCTAAGGGCCTACTACTGGGCTTCCCATTGCTATAAATGAGTGGAGCCACCAGAGTGGAGACCACCCCACCTAGGCTTTGGAGTGCACACAATTTCAGATATGCTCCTACCACCATTATCTTTATGGGGGAAGGGTATGAGACACCTACTTCTTGCTACCCAGGTATCCATAGAGGAATGGCATAAGGCTACTTAGTGCTTGAAAGGAGCATGTAGACTCACCCAGGTAACCTCACTGTGAAAAGGAGGGATTCTTAAAGAAATTAGGAAACTGAAAGGGTTTGAGGCCTGGGATCTGTTGGGCATTTCCACGAAAGGAGACTATACTAGAAGAAGGAACTCTGATGTACTTCACAACCCTTCAGGGTGAATTCCAGCTTAATGAAACACAATACTATAAACACCTCCAACTTGCTGATGCCTGGAAAGCGGAAACTATTCCCCTAGCCCCTCCTGCTTACTCACCACTAAAGGGTAGACTTCTGATGGGGTAAATAACTGAAAAAACAGTCTCCATGGTATACAAGACCATTAATAATAGCATTCCTGACCTCGTCCTGACACTTAGGGACAAATAGGTGACTGATGTAGATGAGCTGGAAGATTTGGACTGGGATGCTGCACTAATGTTCCCACAGGACTTGGCGATAAAATCTAGACTGGGGCTTATCCAGTTTAACATTTTGCACTGTGTCAACCATGATAGATCTGGGCTACACACAACAGGCAGGGCGACCTCTCTGGGATGTTTACGATGTGGGGAGCTGCGTGGTGGATTTCTTCCATACTATATAAACATGTCTTAATATACGCACATATTGGCATAAAATACTCCTAGAACTGAGCAGAGTGCTAGAGACGACTATACCAGAAGATCCTAAGTTTGTGCTCCGTGGCATGCCCAATGATTTTGACCTTCCAAGGCTAAAACTCATATTTGGTAGCCTGTGATTGGTAATTGCAAAGCTGAAGCTGGCCAAACACCGGGGAGCCCCTGACACACCTAGAATGTCAGAATGGAAAGCTGGCATGGACCTATAGATTGCAGCGGAGAAAGAAACTTATAAGAGCAGAGGTTGTCCCAATAAATTCCATAAAGTATGGGGTAGCTGGATTGACTATTATGGTTTAGATATGCAATATAATGTTGAAGATGTGTCTCTATCACAGGACCACTAATACAAAGTATTTGACTAATTGTGCAAATTGATCAGATGTACTAAATATGGCGACTCACTTGATGAAGTGAATGGACTTCTGCTCGATGTTTTTCATCATGTTGGGCACTGGTTTGTGCCCCTGTTATAATATCTTACAAAAGCAAATACAAATATTTTGTAAACAAAAAAATAAATAATTTTGAACGTAACCTCATAATGTAATTATGTATGCTTAACCCTATGCCCTAACTCATTTACTACATACCCTCAACTTTGTTTTCAACCCTACACGCCAAACCCTTAACACTATGGCCCTCATTCTGACCTTGGCGGGCGGCGGAGGCCGCCCGCCAAAGTCCCGCCGTCAGGTTACCGTTCCGCGGTCGAAAGACCGCGGCGGTAATTCTGACTTTCCCGCTGGGCTGGCGGGCGGTCGCCTTCAGACCGCCAGCCAGCCCAGCGGGAAAGAGGCTTCCACGATGAAGCCGGCTCGGAATCGAGCCGGCGGAGTGGAAGCTGTGCGACGGGTGCAGTTGCACCCGTCGCGTATTTCACTGTCTGCGCAGCAGACAGTGAAATACATGTAGGGGCCCTCTTACGGGGGCCCCTGCAATGCCCATGCCAGTGGCATGGGCACTGCAGGGGCCCCCAGGGGCCCCGCGACCCCCCCTACCGCCATCCGGATCTCGGCGGTCCGACCGCCGGGATCTGGATGGCGGTAGGGGGGGTCGGAATCCCCGCGGCGGTGCAGCAAGCTGCGCCGCCGCGGAGGATTCAATGGGGCCGCGGTACACTGGCGGGACCCCGCCAGTGGTGCCGGTCCGACCGCGGCTTTACCGCCGCGGTCGGAATCCCCATTGGAGCACCGCCGGCCTGTCGGCGGTGCTCCCGCGGTCCTCCGCCCTGGCGGTCAAAGACCGCCAGGGTCAGAATGACCACCTATATCTTATCTTCTTAATCCCCTAGACTATGCTCTATCCAATTAAAGGATTAAGTGGATAGGGCATAGCCTAGGGATTAAGGAGATAAGGTACAGTGTTGAGGGTTTGGTGTGTAGGGTTGAAAACAAAGTTGAACAGGATTTCTGCCTTTAACCTGTAACCCCATACTCTTAACCCTAGACCTTTAACCCATAGCTTTATAGCCCCAAATAATGAACTGTGCATTTAACTCTGTATCACGAAGCATGAGCTGCAAGGACCTGCAAACTGTCTGAATTCTTGTAACACTATATGGGATTCTGCAATCCCTGTATAAAAAACGGTCTCTAATTTATTTGTAACACGTGGGATTCTACAATTCCTATTTACCACCTGTCTCTGATTTCTTTATAATCAGTTACTTGTGAAGCATCTGTCACCAATTACAAAGAATGACATCAGAACTCAACTGTAGTAAGTTATTACGGTCCGGTTCTGACGTCGCAGTGCCTCCTGCCACAGCCGTCAGCCGAAGGGAAAAGCAGGTCGTGTCAAACAGAAAAATTAAAGCAGCTGTTTAAAGAACAAAACACTAAGTTGGTCATTACAACCCTGGCGGTCGGTGTTAAAGCGGCGGTAAGACCGCCAACAGGCCGGCGGTAAAAATGGTGCAATTACGGCCGCGGCGGAAACCACCAACAAAGACAGCCACTTTAACACTCTGACCGCCACGGCGGTACAAACAAACAGCGCGGCGGTCACCGCCAACAGACAGGCGGGAGACAAAGTACCGCCCACAGTATCACAACCTAACAATCCGCAACCTTTTCCGGGGTGGATTCACAGTGGATAAAAACACGACGGAAACAGGATTCCAAAGGGAAAACGCTCACATCTACACACCCCACGAGGAACGAGGACACCATGGATCCAGAACTCCAAATTCTCCCTGCAATAGTCTCCCTGCTCCTCTACCAGGAGCACGAACGCCGGCGGTGAACAACACGGTGAGTACTGCACCTACGACACAGGGGAGGGGGGAGAGAAAAAATAGGGACACACACACACACGCAACACGCAACACCCCCACCCTCACCCACTACAACACACACACTAATACATATTGATACATCACAGTTACACCCCCCAATCCCCCCAGAAGAATGCAAAGACCAAAGAAAATGAGTGTAACCATTGTAATATATTAAAAGCAAGTAGGCAAAAATATATATATATACACCATTAACAAAATATACACCAAGCATAGTAGTCCAGGTAGTGCTCCAATTAAGTCCGTGGAACACTGGGCCCACACGGTATGGGCGAGGCCCACACAAGATCCCCAACCATGACGAAGAGAACACTGCAGGGGCATCAGAGAGCAACAAAACAGGTACCTCAGGGGGAGGGAAAGGGGGGGCACCTCAGCCGGTTGAGTGCACAACGCCAAATCCACGAGGGGGCCACATGCCCACTGTTCAATCCTGGGGAGTGCAAAGCCACAGTCTCTCAAGTCTATACAGTGGGTGGGTTGCCCACTGTTCAATCCTGGGGAGTGCAAAGCCACAGTCTCTCAAGTGGATAACAGTCTCCACTGGTTCTGGAGGGGGCATGGTGCCCAGAGTGCTTCATCCTGCTAAGGACAGAGGTAGTGGATGGATCTCTCCACTGGTTCTGGAGGGGGCATTGTGCCCAGAGTGCTTCATCCTGCTAAGGACAGAGGTAGTGGATGGATCTCTCCACTGGTTCTGGAGGGGGCATGGTGCCCAGAGTTCTTCATCCTGCCCGTGACGGACTCAGTAGCGTCAGTGCCCTTGGCGCTCATGGGCCAGCGTTGCTTGAGACGGCAGTGCCCTGTTCAGCGGTGCCTGAGACGGCGGTGCTCTGTTCAATGGTGCTTGAGACGGCGGTGCCCTGTTCAGCGGTGCTTGGAGCAGCGGGCTCCTTTGCAGTGACTCAGCTGCTGGCAGTCCTCTCTGGCCCAGCTGGGCTTGTGCTGGCGGTCCTCTCTAGCCCAGCGGGCTTGTGCTGGCGGTCCTTCATTGACCAGCGGGGCTTGTGCTGGCGCCCTTCATGGCCCAGTGGGGCTTGTGCTGGTGGTCCTCTCTGGCCCAGCGGGGATGATGGCGGTGGCCTCCTGGGCAGCATGGGCTGGTGGCGGTGGCCTCCTGGGCAGCAGGGCTGGTGCTGGCGGTGTCCTCCTGGGCAGATGGGCTAGTGGCAGTGGCCTCCTGGGCAGCAGGGCTTGTGCTGGCGGTGGGCTCCTGGGCAGCGGGGATGATGGCGGTCTTCTCCGCCGTGCTGCTCTTCCCAGACTTGCTGAGTTTCTTGTGCCACTTCCCCACCTTGGAAGGTGTCGCAGCTGACTGGACACTCCCACCTGTACCCCTGGGAGCGGCTTTGGTGGCTGGAGTCTTCCCCCTCTCCCGCCGGGCACTGGCCAACTTCTGATGCTTGACAGGTGGGGGACTGTTTGTGCTGTGGCTCCGTGCCACACTGGCTGCCCTGGTGGCCGGTGCACTCCAGATTCCGGTGACTACAGGCACCACTGGTCCCGGAGTTGTTGTGGCTGAGGTACTAGTTCGGGACCTAGGAGCCGTACGGGGTGGGGGAGGTGTGGGAAAGAGCTCAAAGTTGGACAGGAAAAGTTTTTGGGAGACACTGGGACAGGTAGCTGGAGGGGGTTTGGGAGTGGAGGAAGAGGTTGTGGTTGTAGGAGGTGTTTCTTTGGTGACTTTGGGTGAAGGTGCATGCGCTGGAGGCTGTCGTGAGGTGGATGGCTGTTGGGTGTGTGTGTGTGCCTGCGTTTGTGGATCTTGGAAGGGGGCGTCACAGACACACTGGGAGAGGACAAAGGGGACGTGTGAATGGTAGTGGGGGTGGTGACTGCATATGAGCGGGGTGTGGTGGTGGGTGTGCTGGCGATGGACGTAGTGGCTGTAGAGGTAGTGCATGCAGGCGTGAGTGTAGACAAGACTGGGAGGGAGGAGGGAGACGAGGAGGAGGGGGACACAGTGGAGGCAGTGGATGTTGGTGTGTCTGCATGTGTCTGATGCTTGCGTGAGTGCCTGTGGGATGTGTGGTGCTTATGTTTGCCTGAGCTTCCCTTGTGTGTTGACGTGTGTGCATGCTGGTCTAGAGGTGTGCTTGGGATAGGCTGGGGTACAGGGGATAGGGTCTGGGTGGAGGAAGTTGGAGGGGGGAGGCTAGACACAGGGACAATGGCTGCCATCAGTGCTGAGGCCAGAGTCTGAAAAGCTCACTGAAGGGCCGCCTGACCAGAATGAATGCCCTCCAGGAAGGCCTGAGGTGCCTGGGGCGAAGGTGATGCCCACCCTCCCGGGTGAGCGGGCACGGGGCAAAGGCTGAGGTGCTGCTGGGAGGGCGGTGCTGGAAGGGGGGGTGGCGGCTGTACCTGTAGATGGGGAGGCACAGATGTTGCCGCCACCACAAGGGAGCTCCCATCAGAGGACGAGTCCATGTCACTGGTCTCAGCTCCTGTCCCTGCCGTGGAGCTCCCCTCGCCCTCCGTCCCACTGGTGAAGTCTGAGTCCGTAGTCTAGCCCTCCATGGCCATGTGGGATGCAGCCCTCTCATGCTCCGGTGCCACTGCTCCTCCGCCTGATGATGCTAATGCACAAAAGAACAGGGAGACCACAAAAAGGGGGGGACGACGACAGAAGAAAGACATGTTGAGTTCATGCATTACCGCTAGCGTTGGCGGACACGACAGACACAGAAGCCCCCTACACTATGCCGCGCTCTTGGGCTCCACTGTCCATAGGGTCCAATGTTAACCAATGCAGCATTGCCCCGCGGTCTTCGACCTCCTACCGCGATGGTGTACAACGCCAGCGCAGTTACCTCACATCCCATTGTCCCACTTTACAGGTCAAACAGCCGCCATTTCAGGCGCCCAAATGCCTTCATTTTCAACTGCGTCACACATACCTAGGCCTAGACTCAACACACATACAGGCCACTTTTTAAATTATGATTGGTGTTCTGTGTAAGCTGTGGGTACGTACCTCTGAGTTGTTTGACTCTGTGCTCGCTGTTGTCCTTCATAGGCACCGTCTGCTGGGACATGTGAGGAGTTGGCAGCATCCTCCGGTGTACCGACCGTTGGTGGACCTCTCGACAATGGAGGAAAGACGTGATAATCACATACAGGCTTGACCGTGCCACAATCCATGAACTGTGTGCCCAGTTGGAGCCAGACCTGATGTCAGCTATCCGCCATCCCACAGGAATCCCCCCTCAAGTGCAGGTGCTGTCAGTACTCCGTTTCCTTGCAAGTGGGTCATTTCAAACAACAGTGGCCATAGCATCAGGGATGTCCCATCCCATGTTTTCCAACGTGTTGTCCAGAGTGTTGTCTGCCCTGCTGAAACACATGCAGAGCTACATCGTTTTCCCTCAGGTGGAGGATTTGCCTAAAGTGAAAGGTGACTTCTATGCCCTGGGACATATCCCCAACATCATAGGTCCCATTGATGGGACCCATGTGGCTTTGGTACCCCCCCCCCCCCCACACACAGGAGTGAACAGGTTTGCAGAAACCGGAAGAGTTATCATTCGATGAATGTACAGATGGTATGTTTGGCCGACCAGTAAATCCTGCGGAATAGCAGCATCCCTTATGTGATGGGTCAACTCCAGAGGCATTGTGTGTGGCTATTGGGTGAGCACCTGGAAGCTAGTCAGTGGGAATGGTTGTCTAGGTCTGGGGATATCCCTCCAGGTTAGTGTGTGTCTAACAGTTGTCCCTCACCATTTGCAGGTGACTCGGGTTACCCCAACCTGTCATGACTACTGACCCCAGTGAGGAATCCCAGGACAAGGGCAGAGGAATGCTACATTGAGGCCCATGGGCGAACTAGGAGGGTGATCAAGCGGACCTTCGGCCTCCTGAAGGCCAGGTTCAGGTGTCTCCATATGACAGGTGGATCCCTATTCTACTCACCAAAGAAGGTGTGCCAGATCATCGTGGCCTGCTGTATGCTTCACAACTTGGCTTTGCGACGACAGGTGCCTTTTCTGCAGGAGAATGGTCCAGGTGGCGGTGTTGTTGTAGCTGTGGAGCCTGTGGGCAGTGAAGACGAGGAAGCAGAGGAAGAAGACATGGACAACAGGGACTCAGTGATCCAGCAATATTTCCAGTGAAACACAGGTAAGAATACAATCCTGCCTACTACATGTACTTAAACACTACTACCCCTCTACTGTCTGTCGTTTTCACCAAGTGTATGGTCACTGAGTTGTCACTTTCCCTTACGATTTCACAGATCTGGTTCCCACAGTGTGACATCTGCTTTGATTCCTCATGGACTAGAGCTGTGTGACATAGGTATGTTGACATTACAAGTGAAAGAGCTTTTTGCCACAGTAATTGCTAATACAGTATTCCGAAATCACAGACTGACTCCAGATTGTTTTGTACTTTAAGGGTGTTTATTTTAGTGCTCAAAATTGGAGGGGGTTGCAAAATGGTGAGGGGTGATGGCGGAGGAATATCTATGGCAGAGTCCAGTCTCTTAGTCTCACAGGTGCATTGCCCAAATGGGCATAGGAAGTGGAGCTGGGGCAGTTTAAGGATGGACAGGGTGACAAGGTGGGACAGTAGGATGACAATCAGGGTGGTCTCATTTCTTGGCGGGGGTCTTGGCATCGTTCTCTGTCTTGTTCCTGCATCTCAGGGACTGTTTGCGAGGTGGTTCTCCCTCTGCAGGGGGTGGGGTGCTGGTGTGGTGGTCCTGTGGCGGTGCCTCCTGTCCACTAGCGCCGGCGGAGGTGGTGGGCAGTTCATCGTCCAGGCTAGTGTCAGAGGCCCCTTGTAGTGCCACAGTGTCCCTCCTGGTGTTGAGTACTTCCTTCAGCACCCCTACAATGGTGCCCAGGGTGGAATTGATGGTTCTGAGTTCTTCCCTGAAGCCCATATACTGTTCCTCCTGCAGGTGTTGGGTCTCCTGAAACTTGGCCAGTACCGTTGCCATCATCTCCTGGGAGTGGTGGTAGGCTCCCATGTTGGAGGAGTGGGCCTCATGGAGAGTGGGTTCCCTGGGCCTGTCCGCCCCCTGTTGCACATTAGCCCTCCTAGTTCCCCTGTGTTCCTGGGCCTCTGTTACCTGGACCGTGTGCCCACTACCACTGCGCCCAGGTCCCTGTTGTTGGGGTGGTGGGTTAGCCTGGGTTCCCTGTAGTGGTGGACACACTGCTGATTGACATGTCCTGGGGACGGAGGTATGGGCCCGCTGGGTGGTGCTGGTGTTTCCAGAGGGGGAAGCTCTGTGGTGGCCTGTGACTGGATGTGGGGAACCGACTGTCCAGAGGTCCCCGATGGGCCGGGCTGGTCATCTAGTTGGACAGAGGTGCTGTCATCACTGTGGGCCTCTTCTGTTGGTGGTGTGGACATGTGTGGACCCTCCTGTCCAGTGACGTTGGGTAGGGGTCCTGCAGGGGTATGAAAGGATGTTTATTACATCTGTGTGTGGCATGGTGTGCAATGGGTGGGTGACAGTGTACCCCAGTGCTTGCATTCCTGTGTGGGACCTTGTGAGATGATGGTTTAGGGGGGTGTATGGGTATGTGCAGTGGCCATGCTTTAGTGATGTACATGCGTTGTTTTTGCATGCAGGGCTTGGTGTTGGGATGGGTGGGTTGTGATGTTGGGACATTTGTGAGGAGTTAAAGTGATTGTGGTGAGGGTGAGGGTGGGGGTATGTGTGGCATGCAGGTAGGGTGGAGGATGTTATAGTTAAGCTTTGATTTACCAGAGTCCATTCCTCCACCTACTCCTGCGAGGCCCTCGGGAGGCAGAATCGCCAAGACCTGCTCCTCCCATGTTAGTTGTGGGGGAGGAGGTGGGGGTCCACCGCCAGTCTGCTGAACCGCCAGGTGATGTCTTGAGACCACGGAACGCACCTTCCCCTGTAGGTAGTTTCACCTCTTCCTGATGTCCTCCCGATTTCTTGGGTGCTGTCCCACTGCGTTGACCCTGTCCACTATTCTTCGCCATTGCTCCATCTTCCTTGCAATTGAGGTGTGCTGCACCTGTGATCCGCATAGCTGTGGCTCTACCCGGACAATTTCTTCCACCATGACCCTGAGCTCCTCCTCCGAAAACCTGGGGTGTCTTTGCCGTGCCATGGGGTGGTGTAGGTGATGTGTGGGGTGATAAGTGTGCTGATATGTAGTGGTGTGTAGTGTGAGGTGCGTGGAAGTTATGTGGGTGATGGTGTTGTGTGCCTGTGGATGCTAGTATTGTTGATGGTGGTGTCTCTCTCTGGCCTTCGTTCGTGAATTTTGGTCGTAGGGGTTTGTGGGTGTGTGTTATATATTGTATTGGGTGTGTGGGAGTGGTGTGTGTATGTGTATCAGGTGTGTGTATTTCGAATTGTCCAATGTGGTGGTGTTTTGGAGATGTGTGTGTATTTTGAGCACGGCGGTGTGTACCGCCAATGGAATACCGCGGTTGAAAGACCACCGCGTGGATTCGTGTGTCGTGATAGTGTGAGCGTATTTCTGTTGGCGTGATGGTGGAGGTTTTGTTTTTTTCCAGTTTATCACTGACCTTTGGTGTGGCGGACTTGTGTGGGTGTCTGAATTTTGGCGGATTCCGTGCCTTGGATCATAATAGCTGTGGCGCTTTTCCGCAGCCGCGGCTGTGTGTTGCCGGTCTTCTGCACGGCGGTAAGCGGCTTTTACCGCCAATGTTGTAATGACCGCCTAAATGTTGCTGTCTTTGTTCTACTCAGTTTTTGTAGCTGTACACTGATAAGATGAAAGGAGATATTTCTGACAACATGTTTATTTTTGCACTCCTTGGGTAATATTAGAAACGTTAGAATCTTTCTGCATTTTTCTACTGCACTAAAACTAAGTTGTATTAAACTGCTTGTAGTTTCTTTTTGCAACAAATATCTAACAGATTTGTTGCTGCATTTAATTTTGCACTAGCGATACTATTTGTATTCTTCCTGTTTGCTAACATGCTTATGCTTTCATATGAAAGAGCTGTGCACCAAGGTGATGATGTGACCATGTATTAAAGAGTACATTCCCCCTGCTGCACATGATAAGGATCTTGTAAGTCACGTCCGAGTTCATAACCTTATAAAGGAACTCAGTCATTGGCCTAATTCCTCTATATTGGTAGTAATACTCATCTGTGACTTGCAGTGTCCTTATAGTGCACAGAAGGGGGTACCTTAACCCACCTAGTCGCCTATTGTAGATGAATAATGTAGCCACTCAACTGTAATAACTTATTACAGTTGAGTTCTGACATCACAGTGCCTGCTGCCAGCAGCCAAGGAGAAAGGCAGGTCAGGTCATGGAGCATAATTAAAGCAGCTGTTTAAAGAAAGAAAATGAAGTGTGGCTTTCCTTTATTCTGCTCTGTTTTTCTTGCTGTACAGAAACAAGCAGAAAGGAGAAATGTACAGCAACATGTTTATTTTTTTGCACTGCTTAGGTAAATATAGAATTGTTAGAATATTTGCATGTTCCTACAAACAAAAAACAGAAAATAAACTTGCAGGCTCATCTTAACTAGTACTCTAAAAGCTTAAAGTAGTCCAACATGTAGCATCAAGGGCAGTACTTAAACTGTTAAGGACAACATCAGCTTCTGTCGTACTCAAGACCTTACATTGGCTGCCTAGCCATAAAAGAGCATTGTTCATAATGCTCTTGTTTAGTTTCAAGGCCTATAATAACACAGGTCCGAAATTTCTGGCAGGAAGATTTAGACCTTACCACACAAACAGAATACTTAGATCCTCACATGCCACTTTACTACAGCCAGTTCATTTTAAGCTCAAAACTAAAGGTGGAAAAGTTTCATTGTTTTAGGGACCAAGGCCTGGAATTCCCTCCACAGACATTTGAGACTTATTGAGTCTAAAACAACGTTCAGAAAGCTCCTTAAGACCTGGATCCACACGATCCCCGACTCCCTTTGCTACTCTTACTTTTTATAGGAGGTCCTTCTTCAAGACATCTTAAGCGTACATGCCCAACCCATATATCATTACCTCTCATCATGTCAGTTCTGCTTTAGCGGCAGGATACTCCCTTAGGAGTGCCAGTGTGCTTTATAAGTGACAAATCAAATCAAACTGACTCTCTTTAACTGATTCCTTGGTGACTTGCAATATCCTTATAATATATGGCAGGTAGTACTTTATCCCATATATAATGATCATCATCTCGCAGGGGTTAGATGACGGGTGCATGTTGCTTTAGGGTGCCAATCAGTCTGCAGGTGGTACTGCCTAATATATCTGATAGAGACTTCTAGTTGCAGATTCCTTACAGTAGAATTTTCCCCCAGGCGTCAGACTGGATCCGGAGATTTTTTCTTTGAGCAATTCCCTTGCACGTCAGTAGGTGGCGTCGGTCGACTCCGTAGGCGTTGTGGCCGCCGTGATGACGTCGGGAGTAGTACATAGACGCTGCCCTCGCATATTGACGTCAGTTCTTTTCTTTCCGCGCCACGCGCTGATCCGAGAGAGAGCTATCCCTGGCTATTTTTGGGCCAAATTCAACCGCTTTGTCGATATTTTTTAGTGCGACCTTTGGTTTGGTGAGGATGTCCCCGAAGGCCGGGTTCAAGCCGTGCGAGGACTGCCACCACATGATGTCGGTGACGGACCCTCATCGTGTCTGCCTGTGGTGCCTCGAGCGCGACCATGACCCGAAGTCGTGCTCCGAGTGCCGGGCAATGCATCCGAAGGCTTTGAGGGAGCGGTCCCTAAAGCTGATGGCGGCCCTGCACTCGACTCTGCGTAGATCCTGATCTCGCTCAAGAGGAAGGTCTCGAGATCGGTCGCGGAGTCACCACCACTTGTCTTCTTCGAAATCTTCAGGTCAAGGTAAGAAGAAGAAGAAGTCGAAGAAGTCCCATCGCTCTCCGACTTCACCCCATTGCTCGGCCGACACAGGACGAGAGTCCATGAACTAGGCCTCCGTCCTCTGAGCCTACGTCTGGGTCGACTCTGCGCTTCCCTGAGTTTCCCGGAGCGACACCTGCCCAACTCAAGGAGTTCTATGAGGCCATGCGCCTCATCTTTGGGCGTGCCGACCCCGATACTGCGCCTTTGGGCCCAAGGAGCTTGGCTGAGGAGCCTTCGGGTTCCACGCTGGCAGCTTCGGCCCTAGCCACTGAGGTCACCTCCGGATCT
Organism: Pleurodeles waltl; assembly: GCF_031143425.1. Classification (NCBI taxonomy): domain Eukaryota; kingdom Metazoa; phylum Chordata; class Amphibia; order Caudata; family Salamandridae; genus Pleurodeles; species Pleurodeles waltl. The sequence goes on along the minus strand of NC_090447.1, from coordinate 532,210,251 downwards.
GTGCACGGATCCGCACCGACGCCGGTCGCACAGTTGAGACCTTCCCCGGCGCCGGGTCGTTTAGCGATGCTCCCGACGTTGGTAGTGCCCACTATCGACATCGACCCGATTCTCATTCCCGACGAGTCGGAGTCGGAGCGCCGTCGGCCGACGCCATCATCGGCTTCCGTGGGCCCCATTTGCCCGAGGTCAGATTCTGACCCATTTTCCTATGGGTACGAATATGGGGAGGCATTGGAGGGGTCCTTGGACCCTTATGAATACCAGGAAGACCCTACTATGGACTGGGCACAGGACTTGGGCGAAGCCAGTGGTCTTGATACTTCTCCTGACTCTGACATGCTGTCTCCTCCTACCGTGGCTACGGCGGAGGGAGCTACCTATGGTATGGTGGTTAGTAGGGCGGCTGAGGTCCTTGGCCTTGAGCCACCTACTGTCGAAGTCAGGTCTAACCTCCTGACGGAGGTGCTTCAGCCTGGGGCTTCTACGTCAGAACCCCTTCTCCCATTTAATGAAGCCCTCACTGACGTCCTTTTGGGTACATGGTCCAAACCCAACACAGGGGCTCCTGTGAACAGGACTATCGCTCGCCGCCATCGGCCTGCGCCGAACGACCCGAAGTTCCTGTCCCAACATCCTACGCCTGAGAGTCTTGTTATCCAGGCGTCCTCTTCTTCTGGCGCGTTCCCTTCCACACCCCCGTATAGGGAATCCAAAAGACTGGAACAATTTGGTAAGAAGTTATTTTCTTCCTCCAGCCTCGCGCTGCGGTCCGTGAACACTGCATGCCTTTTGGGCCATTATTCCCACTCCCTGTGTGATACGGTTGCGCAAGTCCTGCCGCAGATACCGGAGGAGGCCCATGCTAGCGTCTCCCAAGCAGTGAAAGATGTGAGAGATGCGGCGAAGTTCACAATCCGTTGTGGGCTGGATACGACCGACTCTCTGGGCAGATCAGTTGCAACGACAGTGGCCTTATGGCGCTATACCTGGTTACGAACTTCTGGCTTCTCGGGGGATGTCAAACAGTCACTCATGGACATGCCCTTTGATGGCACCCGTCTCTTCGGAGACAAAGCAGACTCGGCATTGGGGAGGTTCAAGGAGTCCAGGGCTATGGCTCAGTCCCTTGGCCTTCCTGCCGCCACACCCCCCCCCCACAGTCTGCTTTTCGTCCCTTTCGTGGCCACGGAAGGGGCGCCCTGTCCAGTCCTCAACCCAGCCACCGGGCCATGCACGCTGGACAGCCTATGCGTGGCCGGGGGCGCGGAATCCCACGTGGTCGTGGGACAGGGAACCAGAGGTCTGTCCAGTCCACCCTCTGCCCCCGCAGCAGCCTCCAAACCTTCGTAGTCCGTCCCCTCACTCCCGCCTAGTAGGTGGCAGAATCCACCATCACCTGCCCCACTGGGAACACATAACCACGGACGGGTGGGTTTTGCAAATAATTCGGAAGGGCTACTCCCTCCCTTTCGAATCTGCACCACCACACATGCCATCATCCTTCCATCCCCTTTCGGAGGATCATTTGGTGCTTCTCCGCCAGGAAGTCGCCGCTCTCTTGGCCAAGGGAGCTATAGAAAGGGTCCCTGTGACAGAAGTAGGTTGTGGTTGTTATTCCCACTACTTTCTGATACCAAAGAAGGAGAAAGGCTTGCGCCCTATCCTCGATCTTCGGGACCTGAACTACTTCCTCAAGAAGGAGAAGTTCAAAATGCTCACCCTGGCTCAGGTTCTGTCTGCCTTAGACCCAGGAGACTGGATGGTAGCGTTGGACTTGCAGGACGCTTATTTCCACATCCCCATCCTGCCTGCCCACAGACGTTACCTACGTTTCGTGGTAGGTCACAAGCACTTTCAATTTACCGTGCTCCCTTTCGGCCTTACCAGCGTCCCTCGGGTGTTCACAAAATGGTGGCGGTGGTTGCAGCTCATCTGCGCAGGTTAGGGGTCTCAGTCTTCCCCTACCTAGACGACTGGCTGTTGAAGGCGCCTTCGCCCCAGACAGTGGTCTCCCACCTCCAGACTACAGCAAATCTCCTGCACCAGCTGGGGTTCACTATCAACGTGCCGAAGTCACACCTGACTCCCTCTCAGACGCTCCCTTTCATCGGAGCAGTTCTGGACACAGTGCGGTTTCAGGCTTATCCTCCCCAAAAGTGAGTCCAAGACATTCAGGCTATGATTCCGATCTTTCAGCCTTGGTCTTGGGTTTCGGTGAGACAGACTCTGAGGCTGCTGGGCCTCTTGGCCTCCTGCATCCTGCTAGTAACACATGCCAGGTGGCATATGCAGGCTCTGAAGTGGGACTTGAAGTTCCAGTGGGCGCGGCATCAGGGGAATCTCTCCGGCATGGTCCAGTGCTCGGAGGGGACTGCGAAAGACCTGCAGTGGTGGCTTTCGAATCCCCATTGTGTCACTGGCAGATCCCTCTCCCTTCCCCACCCAGATCTCTCTATAGTGACAGATGTGTCGCTTTCTGGGTTGGGACGGCCACATGGGAGAGGCAGAGATCAGAGGTCTCTGGTCTCCGGCGGAGTCGGGACTCCACATAAATTTGCTGGAGCTCCGAGCGATCAGACTTGCGTTGAAAGCATTCCTTCCCTCTCTCAAAGGGAAAGTGGTGCAGGTGTTCACGGACAACACTACCGCCATGTGGTACTCCAACAAACAAGGCGGGGTAGGGTCCTGGACCCTTTGTCAGGAGGCCCTACGCCTCTGGACATGGCTAGAACATCAGAACATTACCCTGATGGTTCAACATCTGGCGGGCTCTCTCAGTGTCAGAGCAGACAAACTCAGCCGCCGACACACTGTCGATCACGAATGGCGTCTCCATCCAGAGGTGGCGCAAGGTCTCTTTCTCAAGTGGGAGAGCCTTGGTTAGATCTGTTCGCCTCCACAGAGAATGCGCAATGTCAGCTATTTTGCACATTGGAGTTTCCAAGGCAGCACTCGCTCGGCGACGCTTTTCATCTCGAGTGGAACTCGGGCCTCCTTTACGCCTTCCCGCCTATCCCTCTTCTGCCCAGAGTTCTCAAGAAAATCAAGCGCGACCGGGCCCAAGTTATCTTGGTGGCTCCGGACTGGGCTTGAAGAGTGTGGTATCCAGAGCTATTGACCATGTCCATCGATCCTCCACTCAGACTGCCACTTTGGGCGGATCTTCTGTCACAGCAGCAGGGGACAGTCCTCCACCCGAACCTGTCCAACCTCCGCCTTCATGCGTGGAGATTGGGTGGAAGGGCAAATGCCGTCAACTGTTGCCGCTCAAAGTCTGCAATGTTATCTTGGCATTGGGCACCCTTAAGGGGTATCTGTCTGCCATTTCCGCCTTTCTTAGGCTTCCTGATCAGCCCTCACTCTTTAAATCTCCTCTTGTGAGTAGGTTCTTAAAGGGGCTCACCCACTTATTTAATCCCACTCCCTTCATCATGCCTCAGTGGGATCTTAATCTTGTGCTTACTTTCTTGATGTGTACTCCCTTTGAGCCTATGCATAATTGTCCCTTACGGCTCCTCACACTCAAAACTGTCTTTATCATCGCCATCACCTCTGCTCGCAGGGTGAGTGAGCTTCAGGCCCTTTCTTCAAAGCCTCCATACTTGTCCGTACACCCCGACAAAGTGGTGTTACGCACTAGGGCTTCATTCCTTCCTAAGGTGGTTACACCGTTTCATGTAGGCCAGTCCATCACTTTGCCTACCTTCTACGCACCCCCACATCCTTCCCATGAGGAGGAGAGACTCCACTGTCTGGACCCAAAAAGAGCGTTGGCGTTCTTTCTCAATCGTACTAAAGACTTCCGGGTGAACGATCAATTCTTTGTTGGCTATGTGGGTGCGAAGAAAGGGAAGGAGGTGCAGAAACGTACCATCTCTCTATGGGTGCTTCTTTGCATTAAAATGTGCTACGCTTTGGCGAAAAAGCAACCTCCTGACGGCTTGTGGGCTCATTCTACCAGGCCCACTGCTGCATCCACTGACCGCAATCTGCGAGTACGTCGGATACACATTGTTACTCACGGATTGCGGTCAGAAAAGAATAGAAGGATACGCTTTACCGCTCGGGCATCCAGCTTTACTGGGTAAAAAATATATTTAGTCAGATTACATATGGCAGCATACAAAATTTATTTCAAGGATTATTATAAACTGTGTTCTGGGACTGCCAATCTTATAAGGAAGTCCTGATGAAGTCAAGGGGTATTCCCCAGACGAAACACGTGTTGAGTAGGACAGGAACGTGAGCAATCTTTGGATACAAGATCTCTCAAGAGGAATAAACAACATTTTGATTGAATTCATGAAATGAGGACTCATATCAATTTATTTAATATGAACTATTGATGTTTACCAACCTGTAACGTGTGCTGTTTCGATTTATAATATCAGATATTAAGTTCTACCACTTTGAAAGATGACCAGCTACCACTAATGCCGAGCAAGAAAAGCTCTTGCCCATCAAATGCCAGTCTTGAAGTCCCACCCTTAGCTAGTCCCTGGTCAGCTTGGTAATTGCCTGCACTTCCTTTTTTCCATTTAAGCCCTGGCCAGGTTGGCTTCTAAGAGACTTTAACAGATGGAAGAGGGACATAATGGACTATGGGAGTTGGGATGATTAGAGTACTTTCCATACACTTATTTGTGAGTGTTAGTGCATGAGGACTGCAGCATGGGACTTAAGCTATTGTGTCATTATCTGACAACACATGCCTGAGTGGGTTAGATTGGAACATTAGAGGAATTAGTCATTATGAGAGCTTGACTTTTAGAAAGGAGATCCTAAATTCACCAGGCATAAGAAATGTACAGGACCAGCCAGGCTTGCACTTCATCAGTGCCCAGTTAGTCAGTGATGTACAGTGAGTCACTAGGGGCAGCCAACCCCAGGGGCAAGTACTGGGCACATGTTTTTCTTGAAGGGGCTCCATTCTACATTTCTTTTGTCCCTCAGTTATGGCTGCACACCTTTGCACTTCTAAACTGGAGGCCATTGGCACATGTCTGATTTTACATGGACTCACTTATGGCATAATGGAAAATAACTCCCTCAAATGTTCTAATGGCAACTCGTATGTGTCTGTTTACCGTTCACTGCCCAAAGAAGTTGTAGGTCACTTCTGGGACAGAAGTGGGATATGGCTAGATAAGAATGTCACTCTTTTGTCCCACATCTAAATTGTAACAAAGGGCACATAGTGTCATCTCCAGTGTCTTAGCATTCTTCCAAAGGTCTGTACTAAACTAGGTTGGGCCCTTATTAACAGCAAACTAGATTACTTCCAACGTTTATTCATTGGTTCACTAAAAATGTACGGAACTGAACTGAACAGGCCACAAGTAGTTCAGAATGTGTGTATGTATGGGTATTTGTTTAGTGCAAACATAGCTGAAGAGTAGCAAAGGGATGCACAAAAGGCAAGAGATCAATAATCTTATACAGAGGGAGGGAGGTGCCTACTGGATGGGTTGATAGCGTTACGTGATGAGGTGAGTTTTTAGTTTCTCTCTGAACTTCTAGAGCATTTCTGTTATCAATTGAGATGCTCTGTCTAGGCTGGAAAGTTCTGCCCTCCAGTCCTTTCTTTCCCACAATTCATTGTTCCTAGACTGGCAATTTTGCACAGTGTTTTTCTGCCTGAGATAGCAAGTTTCTGGGACAGGTATGCTGGTGTGTTCCTGGTAGCTTTGTAGGTAAAACAGCTGGTTTTGTAGATGTTGCTGGCCTGGAGGGGAATCTGGTAACGTTTCTTCAACATTGGGGTCATGTGGTTGAATTTATTTCAAGCCTCTGAATAAAGAAACTGCATTGCACATGAAGTATCAAGGCATGCTAATTTAGAGTTTTTGAGCCTGTTAAGTAGAGCATTGCCACTGACCAGCTGAGAGTGGGCTACAGCTTTTATTTTGATCTCAAGACGATTTTGGATAGGAATTATTTCACTTTTTTTTAGTAGAGGCAATTGGTCTCATGTAGTCTTGGGTTGCTTTCAATGAACAAATTACTTACTTTCAGTAACGCTTTTTCTGGTGGTGATCCTCAGCCCGGAGACTGCCCTGCTGTTAGGAGCATTATCTGCCCAAGGGCTGTGCCTGGAGAACAGCGTGGAGAGGTCAGATGAAAGAACTGACCTAAACGTACAGACAGAAACTCCATATCACCTGTCTGCTGTCACTGTATACAAATAGGAAAATGTAACAAAAACAAAACGATGGATGGAATACTTGAATTAATCTTAGCCACTGGCAATCACTAGGGCCACACCCAATTCCTTGCTTGTCCTCCCAGTATGGCACCCTAGACAGAAACTGGTCATAGAAAGTCAATCTTAGCCCTACTCCATTAGAGACAGTCAAGCTTGAAATCAGAACAGGTCACCTCCAGACGGGACACTAGATCTTTTTTTACATGCTCTGGCCTCATAAGTGTTGTTTAGCTCTTGTACTGTGGTACAGTGATCCGGACGCCCATATCTGGACATATCCGTCACATTTAAAACATCTACTTCAACAAAAACAAAGCGATGGATGGAACGGTTGAATTAATCTCAACCACTGGCAATTGTGGGGGCTTATTCCATTCTATCTTTTTCCGCCCACTATTTTTCTCTAGACTGAGATTAGTCATCCTGAAATCAGTCTTGATCCTACTCCAATAGGAACAGCCCAGCCTGAGCTGTCAGACCAGGCCTCCTCCAAATAGGAACCCACGGAACCCCAGGCCAGTTTCTACCTACTTAGGTCTCATCATATAGCTTGAGTCCTGTGGCACAGAGATCACAGGACCCACTTCTGCTTCTGTTCTGGTTCAGAGAGGTCCTGGCTTGGCAAATCGGGCTGAACTGGTCCTATTGGAGCATGACCAAAGCTGATTTGCATCTTGACTCTAATCAGAGGTGGCATGATGGGCAAAAAGAGGGACTTGGATGCAGTCTCAGTAAAAGCATTCCATCATCACCTTTTTGTGTTTTTCATAGTGATGCCATCAGTGAGACAGGTGTGCCCATACATGGGATCCTATACACTGTGTCCCACGGGAATCAAGAACCTGACCAAAGAGGCCCAAAAAGGCTGAAACCTGTCTTGAGTTGCTTGTCTTTCACTGCAGAGAGGACCTGGCTTGACAGTTTGGGCTGGACTATTCCTATTGGTGCAGAACCAAAATTGATTTGCATGTGGCTAGGTCTAATCTGAGTTGGCATGATGTGCTGAAAAAAGATGTTCTGGCATACGCCCTCCATGTAGTTAGCAGTGGCTGAGATTAAAGCAAGCACTTTTTTGGTATTCTTCATTGTAGAAAAGTGGGAGCCACTGACCCACCTGTGGTTCCAGTTCCAAGGCCCCTTTGACCACAGAAAGGAGTGCTCAACAGAGTACTGATTTGCAGTCTGACATGGTGTCTGCCTGAGAGCCAGCTTTCCAGAGGTGAGGGGACTTCACCTGGAGTCTTTCCTAAAAGGAAGAAGCTCTACCTCTGTCCAGAAGCACCAGAAGGCGAACCTACGTGCTCAGAGAGGTAAGGAGCATGTCAACTGTGCATGAGGTGGGACTGTCCAAAGCGCGCCAGAAACAGATGACCCTGGACCTTGAGGGTCTGCCCACCCAGGAAGATGAAGGAGAGTGATTTGCATGCTCCAGGGACCAAAGTATAGTCTTTCTCAACTAGTGGTGAATACTGCTGCAACAGCGCAAAATTAATCGTGAGCGGGCTATGCCGTTTTGACATTGTGAAGATGTGCCCAAGTGGACTGGGCCTTTCCAACATCATTCAGCTGTGCCTGAGCAACTAACTCAGCAATGTGAGCCATGGTGGCATCCGACTACTAGAATAAGAATGCTTTAATGCAGCCTGTGACCCTTGATGAGGTGACCCACACCCCAACTCACCCAAAGCCCAGAAGCAGGCTTGCAAACACGTCGGAGCCTGAACATACTCTAGGTGGCAACCTCTGCTTCTTCCTTCTGCTTTCTTGACCTGAGTGCCGAAGCACTCACAGCTAGCACATCTCCTCTCCGAAGAGGGAGAGACAGCCAGACACATGCTGCTGGTCCCTGCCACAAGTAAAGAGCAGATGAAACTCTACATGCATTAAGTTAGGTAGGGGCAGTTAGGGCCAATAAGAAACCAAGCCTGGGAGAGAGAGGGGGCGAGGAATGGGGGGAAAGTATCTCCCCACGTACAGTTACCTCACACCATTGAAGCATCTGTATCTCTAACCTGTGAAGCATACTATTGAATTTTCTGTGTTTAAGTACTTTTTTTGTAAAATAAGGACAAGCAGTTGGACAATTAGTTATTATGGTACTGAGTGATTGTTAAGTTCTAAGCTTGAAGAACCCCCACACTACCTCCCATAGAAGGGTGTGACTGCTCGCCATCACTACCTCAGAGTGAAATGCGGAAAGGGTTCTACTTGGCCTAGTTTGTAGAACCATAGCAAGATGGTCCCTGAGGTATCAGAGGCAAAATACCCCAGTAGCTGCTGCTTGTCCCACGGCCTCTGGAATATGGTCTGACAACATGCATCTCCAACTTTTGAGGATGATCAGCGAGCACAATAACTTTTATACATGCCTGATGATCTCGGGTGAGGCAGAAAGACAACACAACAAACTGGAATTTTTTCAACCGCACCTTATACCACAGGTAGCATTTATTGGGATTTCAGGGTGGATATATGAACATGTACGACCTACAGAGCATTTGGAGATTCTTCAGACAGCAAAAATGTTCTTTCCTTCAAAATACATAAAAAGAGGGCTTTGTGTCTTAGTAAATGTAATAAGAGTTTCAGTATTGCAAATGTGCCTTATGAACATCAAGTGAAGCCTACTATGATGAGCAAAAAGTACAAGATAGAAAAGGAGCAGGTACCCCCAAGCATCAAATTGAGAGACAGCCTCTTCCTCAACAAGTTTAGCAGCATTTAAAAAACGTGGCCTTGGGCAACCTCCCACACGACTCAAAAATGAAAACAGGTTCCAACTCATTCGAGTTTAATGATTAAAAGCAAGCTGTAGATATGCTATGAGTTACTCTTACCTCAAACAAAGAACATAGTGAGTAGGATCCACTCTTAGCCTTATAGATATTATTATAGTGGCCAATTGTAATTTGTTGCCATTTTATAAATATTTGTGATTGTTTTAGTTCCGTCAGTGGTAGACTGTTGTTATAGGTGAAGAGTAAAGTCTGATTTATCAAGAATAATGAGTAATAACGACTTTTTTTTTTAACTTTCAGTGCAATAATCCCAAAACCAAAGAGCCCAAGTTGAAAGCCGCTGCACGGATTGTTCCTGAGTGGATAGAGTATGATACTGAAATACGACACTTTTTAAAATGGGTGGACGATCAGAAGAAAAATCTAACCCAACCTTCTCTGCCAGAAGGCAAGAAAACTGTTGTATTTCAGTTGCTTTTTTGTAGTTATGTTTTCATGATTATTGTGATTTTTTGCAGATTCGAAAGGCATTTTTGTTTAAATATTCTTTAACAATCTCTCCTTACCCATCCCAAACCTCATCTTACTACTATGATCTCCTAATTAACACTTCTGGATTCTTCCCTCTTCTATCTCTTCATTATTCTATTCAATCCAGCTAACAGGCTCACACGTCCACTGCTCAAATTAACTTACATTTCCCTATACCAATACTATACTCCAAGAGCGGCTCGCGGCAAGCAGAAGGGGCGGGGCGGCGTGCAGTGGGCAAAATTACACAAATTGCAAATTTCTCACTATGCGCTATATTTTGGCAGTAGTGCATCCTTGTGTCAATGTATAGAGCAAGGGTGCATTTAAACAAAAGCAATGTGAACAACAGTAGTTCCTGTTGTGTTGTTCCCATGCGTTCATGGGAACTTTTAACCTCAAATGGTGTGTTCACTGTAAATTTTCACCGCAAATTGCACAAAATTCTGCAAAGTGGCGTAATGAAATTTTAGGATTTTCATGTAACAAGCTTTACATGAAATTCCTGAAATTTCATGAATTAAATCAGCATAATTAAAATTTTGCCCAGGCCTAATATGTTTAAAATATATTTTGTGGGATAAGAGAATCTAATGTACAAATCTATCTTGAGCCCCCATTGTGCCCCCCACCCCCAGGTTCTTGAGAGGGAATTATTCCCAAACTTGTACTCCAACAGTACTTAAGTTAAGACCATATTTACCAGGGATGACGTTGAAATACAGATAGGGAAGTCACATGATCCAAGGGGGTCGAAAATGCCTCTACTGCCACTGTTGTCATACAATATGCAAAATGTTGTGGAAGACTCTTGGAATTCCACTCAAACATACAGATATCTCTTCAGTGGATATGCAAGAAGAAAGACTGTATTACTGCTGTTATCAAACTGACGAGGCAAAGTTTGTTTACGCCTTTGCATCCAAGCCAAGTGTTTTTGTGGGAACGTGTATGTTTTCTGTATAAAGCCATTATTTTGGGATGTAAGTTAACAAAGCTTTTTCGTGCGTTTTTTTTCTTATGGATTCCTCACCTCTTGAATATCCTCCAGGCACCAGACTGGATTCAGAGACACTTTCCCTAGCATAGCTTTTTAATGGCACCAGGTGGTACCACACAGTTTCATCTGTCCGGAATGTGATAACACCATAGTATAAAGGTTACCTGCTCACGCCAGTTCCAGTTTCTCCATGCATGTTCGATGCGGATGAACTCTTCTCAGTGCCTCACTGATGAAGTTCCTAAGTGTTTTGAAAATTTTAAATCTCACCTGCTAAGCCCTTGGGATTAAAACCCTGTGACGTTGTTGCAAGAAAATGTCATTATTGAATCTACACAACATCTAAATGTAGTGTCTTTGGTCTGCCAATGATCCTTCAACCTGTGATTGTTGCCCTTAAAGGCACCTGAATGCCACCAGAGAGCAGAAGACCAAGTTGTTTTTGGCTAGGGTATGCAAAAGACTCAAAAGCATTCCCTACTCCACCTTCATGTAAGTCACCGGATAGTGAACCCACCAAGCTATCCTCCTCCTCTCGGAAAAGTCCAGGATACATTATAAGAATGAGAAGTTCCTTTCTTCATCAAGGAAACAGTCCCCTTCCTGGACGGTTATGCGTCTTGGCAGTGCTGTTCTCTAAGATGAGCTCTTCCTTAATGTCAGAGCTGATTCTGGTCCTCATAATGAAGAAACCAGAGTTTCCTCCTTCTGCCGACCCTGCACAAGTCAAGCCTTCCATTTGACCATGCTGGGGATTTTTCAGACAGCTCCTGAACTCTGTCACTCTCCTAGGTTGGATCTGATCTCATAGGATCAGAGATTCTGGTTCCTCTGATCCTGGCGCTATCCTACTAGTGCCTCCACTGGCTCCAGCCTCTGCATTGCTTCTGAAGAAGCACATGACTACTAAGGTGCTGTCCCTTGTGCGTTCGGCACAGCATAGGACACTGTAAAAGGTTGCAGGCAGTCTAGATGTGAAAACAGGATTTGAGTACAGTACAGTAATCCTCAGTCATTGCAAGCTCCCCAGCTTCTTTAGTCTCAACTACCTTGTTGGACTGGACAATAATATTCTGATCTGATAGACTTCTAGTTGCAGATTCCTTACCTTAGAATTTTCCCAGGCATCAGACTGGATCCAGAGATTTTTTCTCCGAGCAGTCTTGCGCGCTGTCAGTTGGTGTTGGTCAACTTCGCATCTGTCGTTGGCGTTGTGGTTGCCGTAATGACGTCGGGGTCTAATAGAGCCACCGCCTCAGCGCAGTGATGTCAGTTATTTTCTTTCCGAGACACAGGCTGATGTGGAGAAGAGCTACCCTGGTCACTTTTTGACCGGCCTTGACTCTTTTATCGAATTCTCTGGTGACTCTTGGTGCGTCTAGGATGTCCCTGAAGACCGGGTTCAAGCCTTGCGAGGATTCTCACCAAATGATGTCGGTGACAGATCTGCATTGGCTCTGTTTGTGGTGTCTGGAGCGCAACTGCGACCCGAAGTCGTGCTGCGAGTGCCGGGCCATGCACTGGAAGACTTTGAGGAAGCGGTCCTTAAAGCTCATGGCAGCCCATCGCTCGACTCTGCATCATTCCCAGTCTCGCTCGAGGCAAAGGTCTCGAGACCAGCTGCGGAGTCATCACCACTCGTCCTCCTCCAAATCATCGGGACATTCGGGTAAGGAGAAGTAGAAGTCGAAGAAGGCTAGGCAGTCTTTGACTTCACCCTGTCGCTTGGATGACGTGACGCGGGAAGAGCGTAAACACTCTAGACCTCTTTCCACAGAGCCTGTTTCTGGGTCCGCTATGCACCTCCACAAATTTCCAGGAGCCGGTGCAACCCCTGCCCAATTCAAATAATTTTATCTGGCCATGCACCTCGTATTTGGGCACTCTGGGCACTTAAGAAGGAGGCCCTTCACCTGCACCAGCAGCTCCAGCTCTGGCCACTGAGGGCCCCTCTGTGTCTGCTTCCAGATCCGTGTCAGCACCGATTGTACCATTGAGAACTTCTGTGGCACTGGCGAATTCATTGACGCTCCTGAAGTCGGTTGGGCCCACAATTGACGTTGACCCAATCATAATCCCTGACAACCTGGAACGAGAACGGAGTCAGGTGACACCGATTCCGTCTTCGACAGGGCCTAGCCACTCCAGATTGGATTCAAACCAGTTTTACTTTGGATATGAATATGAGGAAGGATTGGAGGGGTCGCTGGACCTTATTGAATACCAGCAAGATGAGCAGACCATGGGCAGGGCTCAGGAATTGGGTGACGCCAGTGATCTTGATACTTCCCCAGACACTGGCATGCTGTCTTTTCTTATTCCATGGTGGTCAGTAGAGCTGCTGAGGTCCTCGGCCTTGAGCTGCCTACTGTTGCGGTCAGGACTAATCTCCTGATGGAGGTGCTTCAGTCCAAAGCCTGTGCTTTGGAACCTCTCCTTCCATTTAACAAAGCCCTCACTGAAGTTCTACTGGGTACCTGGTCCAGACCCAGCACAGGAGCCCTGTGACTAGGACAATCGCTCGCCACGATGGCCCTCCCCGAATGACTCTAAATTCCTGACCCAACTCCCCATGCCTGAGAGCTTGGTCATTCAGGCATCCTCGTCTTCTGGCGCATTCCCTTCCACTCCCCCAGATAGGGAATCAAAAAGGCTGGATAATCTTGGGAAGATGATGTTTTCTTCCTCCAGTCTGGCATTGCGGTCGGTGAACACTGCATGCCTTTTGAGCTCTTATATCCACTCCTTGTGAGACACTGTCACAAACGTTTTACTGCAGATCCCGCAGGGAGGCCCGTGCGATCTTCTCCCAGGCTTTTGCCGACGGGAGAGATGCGGCCAAGTTCACCATAAAATGTGGGCTGGATATGACCGACTCTCTGGGCAGATCGGTTACGTCGACAGTGGCATGACAACGCCACGCCTCAGGCGATCTCCAACTGACCCTCATGGACATGCCCTTTGATGGCGCTCATCTCTTCGGAGATAAGGTGGAAAGATTCAAGGACTCACGAGCTACGGCTCGATCCCTTGGACTTTCCACTGCTCCTCACCCCCACTGGTCCATCGTTCGCCCCTTTCGCGGACACGGAAGGAGCTCTCTGTCACGTCCCCTCCCTAGTCATTGTGCCACGCATGCTGTACATGTACATGCTGCGCGGCTGGGACATGGAATCCCATGGGCTTGTGGGACAGGGAACCAGAAGTCTGCCCAGTCAACACCCACCCCACCTGCAGCCTTCAAACCTTCCTTTTCTGTCCCCCACCTCATACCAGTTGGTGGCACAGTAAGCCATCCCCTGTCCCACTGGGAATCCATCACGATGGACAGGTGGGTTTTGCAGATCGTCCAAAGTGACTGCTTCCTCCCCTTCGAGACTTCCTCTCCGGCCATGCCTCCATCATTTGTGTCCTGTCCTCGAACTCAATCCTCCATCTCTTTCTCGGGAAGAAGTTCAAAATGCTCACCTTGGCTCAGGTCCTTTCTGCCTTGGACCTAGGAGACTGGATGGCTGCATTGGTTTTGCAAGATGCTTATTTTCGTAGCCCCGTCTTGCCTGCCCACAGACATCACCTACGATTCGCAGTAGGTCACAAGCACTTTCCCTTATCTGTGCTACCCTTCAGCCTTATACGCGCCCCTTAGATGTTCACGAAAGTGATGGGGAGATCGCAGTTCATCTGCGCAGGTCGGGAATTTCAGTCTTTCACTACCTTGACCAACTAGCTGTTGAAGGCAGACACTCCCCAGAAAGTCGTCTCCCACCTTCAGACTCCTGCCTTCGCTGGGGTTCACTATAAACAAGCCTAAGTCACACCTGAACCCCTCTCAGATGCTCCCTTTCATCAGAGCTGTTCTGGAAAATGGACCTATCCTCCCGATAAGCGAGTCCTGGGTATGTGGGCTATGATTCCGATGTTTCAGTCTGTATCCTGGGTTTCGGTGAGATTGACTGAGGCTGCTGGGCCTAATGGCCTCCTGCATCCTATTAGTACCAAATGACCGATGGCATCTGCAGTGAAACCTGAAGTTTCAGTGGACGCAGCACCAGGGAATCTCACCGACATGGTCCAGATCTCACAGGGGACTGCAAAAGATCTGCAGTGGTGGCTTTCGAATCAGGATTGGGTCAATGACAGATCCCTCTCCCTTCCCAACCAGATCTCAGTCGTGACAGATGCGTCACTTCGGGGATGGGGCGGACACATGGGAGAGGCGGAGATCAGAGGCCTCTGGTCTCTGACGGAGTCCGAGCTCCACATCAGTCTTGGGAGCTCCAGGCGATTCGACTTGCATTGAAAGCATTCCTTCCCTCTCTCAAGGAGGAAGTGTTGCAGGTGTTCACCGACAACACCACCATCATGTGGTACTGCAACAAACAGGGCGGAGCGGGGTCGTGAACCCTTTGTCAAGAGGCTCTTCGCCCTCAGACATGGCTGCATATCAGGGCATTTCCCTAGTGGTTCAACATCTTGCGGGCTTTCTGAATGCCAGAGCAGACAAACTCAGCCATCGCTGCATAGTTGATCATGAATGGCATCTCCATCAGGAGGTGGCACAAGGTCTCTTTCAACAGTGGGGAGAGCCTTCGTTAGATCTGTTCGCCTCTGCAGAGAACGCTCAATGTCTGCAGTTTTGTGTGTTGGAGTTTCCAAGGCGGTTTTCACTTAGCAACGCATTTTGTCTCGAATGGAGCTCAGGCCTCCTGTGCACCTTTCCGCCAAAACCACTTCTGCCCAGAGTTCTCAAGAAGATCAAGAACGACCGGGCCCAAGTCATTCTTGTTGCTCCGAACTGGGCACAAAGAGTTTGGTATCCAGAGCTACTGAGCATAGCCACAGATCCTCCAATCAGACTGCCTCTTCGGGGAGGATCTTCTGTGGCAGCACCAGGGGACGGTTCTTCACCCGAACCTGTCCAGTCTCCGCCTTCTTGTGTGAAGATTGAGCGGCGGCATTTGACAGCTTTTGCCCTTCCAAATGAAGTCTGCAATGTTATCTTGGCAGCCAGGCGTCCCTCCACCAAAACGGTGTATGCCTGTCGTTGGCACAAATTTGTGGCATGGTGCACGGACAAGTCAGTTGATGCTCTCTCTTATCTTCTTTCTGAGGTTCTCTTATTCATTATTTCACTAGCCAGTCAAGGCTCTGCTTTGGGCACTCTTAAAGGCTACTTATCAGCTATCTCGGCTTTTCTTAGATCGCCAGATCATCCTTCTCTTTTCAAATCCCCTATGTAGGTAGATTTCCTAAAGGTCTAACCCACTTGTATCCTCTCACTCCATTTATCATGCCTGTGGATCTCAATCTTGTCCTCACTTATTTGATGTGTTCTCCCTTTGAGCCGTTACACAATTGTCTCTTGCAGCTACTTATCCTCAAGACTGTCTTCCTGGTGGATTTCACTTCTGATCGCTGAGTAAGTGAGCTTCAGGCTCTTTCTTCCAAGCCTCCCTTCTTTCTTATACATCCCGACAAGGTAGTGCTACGCTCAAGGGCCTACTTTCTTCCTAAGGTTGTCACACCTTTTCATGTAGGCCAATCCCTCACTTTGTCTACTTTTTACGCACCCCCCATCCTTCTCAGGAGGAGGAGAGACTCCACCATCTGGATCCAAAAAGAGGGCTGGTATTCTATCTTAATCACACTAAAGATTTCCGGGTGGATGATCAACTCTTTGTTGGGTATGTGAGTGCGAAGAAAGGGAAGGCGGTGCAGAAGCGTACCATCTCCCAATGTGTGCTTCTCTGCTTCAAAATGTGCTATGCTTTGGCAAAGAAGCAACCTCCAGAAGGTTTGCGTGCTCATTCAACCAGAGCACTTGCTGCTACCACAGCGTTAGCACGCGGAGTTCATGTCCTGGGCTTCTGCCAGGCAGCAACATGGGCATAATTGCCCTTGTTTACTAAACATTACTGCCTCGACTGTCAGGTCCGCAGAGATGGCTACTTTGGTTGTTCAGTCCTGCAGGACTTTTTAGTATGATTTTGGTTTGCAGCACACCACCGAGAATGGCATTGCTTGGGTATCTATTCTAAGGGAAGGAATCTGCCACTAGAAGTCTCTATCAGATGAACAAGTTACTTACCTTCGGTAACGATTTATCTGGAAAAGACATATTCTAGTTGCAGATTCCTTACCAGCCTACCAATCCTTCCCACTTGCAAACTGATTTCTAGGGACAGAGATTCCCATTAAAGGGCCTTAGCTCCGGTGCACCATTTCAGTGTTCTTCATGGCTCTGCGCTTTGGAGTGGAAAGTTGTGAAAAGAAACTGATGTCAGCGTGCTGAGGCGGTGCCTATATTCGACCCGACATCATCACAGCGATCACGATGCCAATGACGGATGCGGAGTTAACCGACACCACCTGACGGTGCTCAAGGATACTGCTCGAAGATAAAATCTCTGGATCCAGTCTGACGCCTGGGGAAATTCTGAAGTAAGGAATCTGCAACTAGAATATGTCTCTAACAGATAAATTGTTACCGAAGGTAAGTAACTTGTTCTTCAGTGCATGAATGCATAGTGGCTCTTCAGCGCCATACGCTACTACAGCAAAAATACCAGCAGTGCTTGTCTCAGCACTCCAAGGCTCATGTGAGGAATGAGAGGTATGTTCTCACGTACCATATATGTTTCAAACCACATGGTGAGTGAATTTCAAATAAGATTAACTTTATCCCAGTTACATCTCAAGTAATCATTGAATTACAAGTGCTGCGTCATATAACTATAAACGTACCACAAATGCACACTTAATACTACCCAAATAAAGTGCTGCTAATGTTTCAGATTGAGGTGGAATTATTCAGCCTTTGACACAAAGGATACTTAGTTTTGCTCCCTTTTCCACTTAGATCGCTCACACCTTCCTCACAGTTGCTGCTCTTTTCTTCTCACAGGGGATAATCAAAAGCACCACTGGTTTGAAAACCATTTACAGATTCTAAGAATGCCACAAACAACATCTCCTGCACTGTCCTCAGAGAGCGTATTGGCCCCACATCATCTGATCGTCAAAAGAAAAGGTTCAAACCTGTTCTCATTCACCTTTGGCACTACCCCTCCCTTGGGCCTAGCGATTTGCCCATCTGGATGAACACTTTAGATCAAATTCCAATGCCTTGGAGATGTCCAATGGGAACTACTGAATCAGAGAAGATGATGATTCGGAGGCTGACAAGCTTGTCCTTCCTTACAATTCAGATGTACTATTGTATTGTATTGGAGCATTTTAGCTGATAAAGACTTCTAGCTGCAGATTCTTTACCTTTGAATTATCCCAGGCATCAGACTCTATCAGGAGAATTTATGTGAGTAGTACCCCTGTGCTCCTGTGGGTGGGGTCATTTGGTTCTTTGTGTGTCGTCCGCACCAGAAATGACATCCGCGGCACCTGTATAGGTGCCACCCAGGAGCGCTGATGCCAGTTCTTTTCTTTCAGCCAGTGCAGATCCGGGAAGGGCTACTCCTTCAGTCACTTTTTGACTGAGCTTTTTTTGACATTTTGTCAAGACCTTTTCAAGATATTCCTCCTGGTGTAGCGGGATGTCGTGCAAGAAGGCTGGCTTCAAGCCATTCGGGGCCTGTCACCGGCTAATGTCGGTGACAGACCCATATCTTGTATGCCTGTGGTGCCTCAAGCGTGATCACAACCCGAAGTCGTGCTCTGACTGCAATGCCATGAATCCCAAGGCTTTGAGGGACTGCTCCCTCAAGCTGATTACGGTCTGTCGTACGTCGACATGCTGATCGAGGTCTAGGTCGGTCAAGAGGGAGGTCTTGGGACCGGTCGCAGAGTCCGAGGTTGTCGTCCCATGCCACATCTTTGGGACATTTGGGTAAGTCCTGGCATAAAAATAAGTAGTTGAAGCTTCGACTTCTCCACGTCCGTCATCTTACGAGATGCAGGAGCATCAGCATTCCAGGTCTCACTTTGTGGTTGAGCCTGGGCAGACTCTGCTTTCCCCCAAGTTGCCAGGAGCGACCCCTGTCCAACTTAGTTTTATGATGCCATGTGCCTCATATTTGGGTCGGCCAACCCCTCCTGTGTGTCTTCGGGCAACGCAGAATCAGCATGGGCCCCTTCTGGTTCCATACCAGCAGCTGCGGCCCGGCACCAGTGGGGTCCCAGGAATCCATTCCTGAGTCCGGACTGGCGCCGGTTGTACCACCTCGACCTTCCCTGGCACCGGTTTCAATGCTGACACTCCCAGTGCGGCCAGCGCCCAGCAGCAGTGCCATCCCCTTTTTAATACCAAACTCCAATACGGAACCGGAGGTGTGTAGCTCAACGTCGTAGCTGGCACCACAGAGAGCCTTGCCTTCTAGGTCGGATCCGGAGCCCTAGTCCTATGGGTTAGGACTAGGGCAGGAATGGGAGGGGTTACTGGACCGTGAGGAAGTCCAGCCTTATGGCCAAGATATGGACTGGTTTGAAGAATTGGGTGAAACTAGTGGCTTGGACACTCCCCCAGATGCTGGCATGCATTCTCCCCCCTACTGTGGCTACAAGGAGGGAGCGTCTTACACAATGGTAGTGCAGAGGGCTGCGGAGATCCTCCACCCTCAGTTGCCCTCAGTGGTGGTGAAGAACGATGTCTTCACAGAGCTGCTTCAGCCTGGAGTGTCCCTATCCGAACCGCTCTTCCCATTCAATGAAGCCTGCACAGATGTCTTTTGTGTACCTGGTTCAAGCCCAACATAGGGGCTCATGTGAATAGGACCATTGCCCGTCGCCGCTGCACCACCCTGGGGGACCCAGGTTTTCTCACTCAACACCCCCAGTCCTGAGAATTTGGTGGTTGAGGCTCTCACCTCCCATATTAACCCCGGCATGCTCCCTACCGCTCCACCAGATAGGGAATCCAGGAGGCTGGAAGAAGATTTTTTCTTCTGCCAACATGGCATTGCGGTCTGTGAACACCACATGCCATTTGGGCCACTTTTCCCCCACTGTCTGGGATACAGTTGTGCAAGTGTTGTCTACAGTCCCAGAGGAGGCCCAGGCCATACTCTCCCAAGCCGTGGGAGATGGTAGCAATGCAGGGAAGTTCACAATTCGCTGTGGATACGACCAACTCGTTGGGCAGAGCAGTTTCGATAATGGTCACCCTTAGGCACCACACCTGGCTTCATACTACTTGCTTTTGGGGGGATGTCACATCTTCTTTGATGAACATGCCCTTCGATGGCTCCCATCTCTTTGGAGACAAACCAATCTCTGTGCTCAAATGTTTTATAGACAGTCAAGCCCAAGGATCGGGTAGTAGCCTAACTTCAGTGCCACCCCCAGTCCATTTTCGCCCCTTTCGTGGCTGCAGAAGGGTCTACCAACCATGCCAGTACCCACTCAGCCACTGTGCCATGCATGCTCCACAGCCTCTGCTTGGCTTAGGGTGCGGTATCCACAGACCTCGTGTATCAGGCAGCCAGAGATCGGGTCAGTCTACCACCCGCCCAGCTGCAGCCTCCAAAACATCCCAATCTGCCCTTATACCATCCAGGGCATCCAGTTGGCAGCAGGATTCACCATCACCGGCCCCACTGGCAGTCCATAACATCTGACAGGTGGGTTTTGCAGATAGTCCGAAGAGCTACTACCTCCCCTTAGTGCCTATCTCCCAATCCATGTGCAGGAAAGTGCCACTGTTGGCATGGTTATCCCCCCACATTTTGCCTGATATTGATGCCAACTCTGATTGAAAGTGTGCTGGGATCCTGCTAGCCAGGCCCCAGCACCAGTGTTCTTTCCCCAAATCTATACCTTTGTTTCCACAATTGGCACACCCATGGAACACAGTTAAGTCCTTTGTAAAAGGTACCCCTGGTACCAAGGGCCCTGTGGTCAGGGAGGGTCCACAAGGGCTGCAGATTGTATTATGTCCCCCTGGGGGACCCCTCACCAAGCACATGCACACTGCCTTTGCAGCTTGTGTGTGCTGGTGGGGAGAAAAAAAGGCAAAGTTGACATGGTACCCCTCTCAGGGTGCCATACCCACAAACCACTGCCTGTGACATAGCTAAGTTACACCTCTAGCAGGGCTTACAGCCCTAAGGTAGGGCACACTATACCACAGGTAAGGGCAAAGCTGCACGAACCATACGCCCCTACAATGTCTAAGGCCATTCTTAGATATTGTCAGTGCAGTGCAGCCATATTGAGTATATGGTCTGGGAGTTTGTCATTACGAACTCCACAGCTCCATAATGGCTTCACTGAAAACTGGGAAGTTTGATATCAAACTTCTCAGCACAATAAACTCACTTATGCCAGTGTGGGACTTATTGAGAGATGCACCCTGTATGTTAGCCAAACTGCTAGTGTAGGACTGACCGGTCTGTGCCAACCTGCCACTTTCAGACGAGTTTTTGACCACATGAGGTGAGAGCCTTTGTGCTCTCTGTGATCAGAAACAAAGCCTGTCCTGGGTGGAGGCGCTTCACATCTCCCCAGCATGAACTGTAAAACCTGGCGGTGAGCTTCAAAGGCTCAAGCCTCTTGTTACAGTGCCCAAGGGCACCCCAACTAGTAGAGATGCCCGGCTCCCCAGACAAAGCCGAGTTTTGGTGACAAGTCCGACAGGAAAATTAGGGAAAACAGGGAAGAGTGACCACCCCTAGGTTGTCCAGAGCTGAGGTGACCCCCTCCCTGCAGAATCCTCCATCTTGGTTTGGAGGACAAGGATCACTAGGGTTAGGTTTGTGTCCCCCTCCCCAAAGGGAGTGGACACAAGAAGGGTGTAGCCACCCTCAGGGACAGTAGCCATTGGCTTCTGCCCTCTGATCCCTGAAACGCCCCTAAATCCAGGATTTAACGGCCTCCCAGAACCCAGCTCACCAGATTCCTGGCCACCTGACAAGAAATAAGACGGGCTGCTAAGCTGAGCCCCCGGCAGAGAAGAAGGAAGGCGCAAACTGACTTAGCCCCAGCTTGCCTGTCTCCTGCTTCAAAGAATCTGCAACAAGAAGACGACACATCCAGCGGGACCAGCAACCTCTGCCAAGCTCCAGAGGACTGCCCTGCATCACAAAGGACCAAGAACTACAGAGGACAGCAGCCCTGTCCACAACAGAACTACACCAAGGGACTCCAGAGCCTCCCTGGATCCGTGAGTCCTGACCACCCAGCACACGACACCTTGAGCCGGTGACCAGCTTGCCCAACCAGCCAGAGAGAGTCCCCAGGAGATTGTGAGCAAGTGTCCACCATGGGTTGACCCCTCCACGACAGCTCATGCAGAGGGAATCCCAAGGACGCACCTGGCCATGAAAGCTCCGGATGAAGATATCCAACACCTAAAAGACCACTGCACCTGCAGCCCCCAGGCCTTGGAGAACCCTACTTCCGGTGCAGCTACATTCAGCATGGGGCTGTCCTCCCTTGTCCAGCCTGTCGTTTGCACAAGTCGACTCCCTGGACTTTGCTTTCAGAATCTGTGTGACCCATGGGGTCCCCTCATAGACTAGCATTGGAAACCCGGCGCCTCGTTTGCACCCTGCACTCGGTGGCCCTAGTGCCGCTGAGGGTGTGTGTTTGGTGCCTACTTGTGCCCCCCCCCCCCCCCCCCCCCCAGTGCTCCTCTAAACCCCACCAGGTCTGCCCTCCAAAGCTGTGGGTACGTGCAGGCAGGCCTGATTCCAAGTGCCCCCAGTCTCCATATGAGCCCAGGTCACTGCACTCGGCCGCCCGTGTTGCTAGTGGTGGGTGTTTGGGGTTAACTTGAACCCCAATCTGTGGACTTCCTAACCCCCGGAGACTAGAACTGTACGTCAAGTACTTACCAGTAAATCGTACTAACCTTTCTTCCCCCCAGGAACTGTTTCTGAAAATTGCACTGTCAACTTTTAATACAGAATTTCAAAAACTGTATAACTTGTCGATTTCAAACAAAGTACTTTTGATATATGTGTGAAATACAAATCTATTGAAGTTATTACCTGCAACTTGAATGTTGTGGTTCTGATATTTTTGCTATATAAAAACCATTGGTCGGGAGTTAAGTCATTGAGTGTGTTCTTCTTCTATTGTTTGTGTGAGTACAACAAATGCTTTGCACTACCCTTTGATAAGCCTAACTGCTCAAACACACAACAACAAAAGAGAGCATTTGAATTATCTACATTAGCCTCTGTTAAGCCTCTGGGGAACCCCTGGACTCTGTGCACACTATATCTCATTTTGATACAGTATATGCAGAGCCAGCTTCCTACACTATGCCGCTATCTCAAGACAGGTTGATAGAGAATCATCTTTCTCTTCGCCACAAGGAAGTTGCAGCTGTCTTGGCCAAGGAAGCTATAGATAGGGGCAGACTCCAGAAGTGGTTCGTGGTTCCTATTCCTGTTACTTTCTATTGCAGAAGGACGAAGGTCTTCATCCTATCCTAGACCTGCGGTCCCACATCTGCTTCCTCAAGAAGGAGAAATTCGGAATGCTCACATTGGCTCTGGTTTTGCCTGCCCTGGACCCAGGAGACTGGATGGTAACATTGGAATTGCAGGATGCATATTTTCACATCCCTATCCTGCCTGCACACAGGAGTTACCTGTGGTTTCCAGTTGACAACGAGCATTTCAAGTTTGCTGTTCTCTCCTTTTGCCTGAGCAGCGCCCCTCGGGTGTTCACCAAGGTAACGGCAGTGGTTGCTGCTCACTTGCAAAGCTCAGGGGTATCAGTCTTCCCCTATTTCCACAACGGGCTGTTGAAGGCGGGCTCGCCCCAGGCTTTCGTTTCCAACCTCCAGACTATGGTAGACCTCCTGCGCTTGCTGGGATTCATTATAAATATGCCAAAGTCACACCTGACTCCTCAGATGCTCCATCTAAGCAGATCTGTTTTGAACACATGTTTTGCATTCACTAATGACCGAGCTGACAAAAATCTCTGGAATGCACTTCATAGTTTAAAGAAGACATTTATTTTTATTCCACCACGAGGTTCCTAAAAAATGAAAGAGATTGGTAGGTCAAAGGCACACGTTTAACAATAGTCACAGCATTGAAAGTAACATATCAAAGTGATTCTCAACTGCAATGTAGACAGCAAATATATGTGGTTATATTATAGCATAATTTCGAAGCAAAGGATAAAGTACAAATGCATCACCGTAGGGCCTGCCAAGCTCTTCATCTTCCTCATGGCGGCAAGAAGACGACCCCTGTTCAACTGCGAGAAAGAGATATCCACTCACAGGGTACACAGCAATGTCCATCTCTAAGGCAGAAGCAGCAAGTGCAGCCCCGCTTGTGAAGATTCTCCAAGGGCTTGGACTGAGTTTGCCCCCTTTAAGAAGTCTCAGGGACAGCTAAGACTTCCCCTACCAGCCTTTGGGTTCACTTGCTGTGGACTCTAGAATAGGCACCACCTGGTGAGTTAGTTTCTCGGCCCTTGGAAGTGAAAGCTGGTGAAAAACCAAGTGCACCGACTTTGGACGACGCCCGAACTGACGCCGCTACCGGATCCCGTGACACCACCTGCAAAGGAAGCCATCGTCCCTGCTGGATTGCAATGACCCCAGTCGACCCGCAGGCCCTACGCAGCAGCAGCCTCACTGAAATCCATTACTCCGTAAGTTCCGAAGTGCCGTGTCACAGACGTCCGTGACACCCGACTCCACCACGGCACTTGCAGCATTGTGGCATGACTGCAACCCTGTAAGGTCACTGCACCATGTCTTGACCGTCAGATATCGACCCCGCTGGACGTGCAAAGGTCCGACGCTTCGCACTGATGCCATCTCACCTCCACAGCAAAGACCTGATGCCTCACACGGACGCCTCTGCAGCACCAAAACTGACACCACACCGCATCCAGAGACGCCTCGATCCCCGACTCTGTGCACCAGCTTGTTTCCTTATTTTCACTAGGTTCTGTACCTGTGGGTAAGTGCGACTCTGTGATCAGTGCCATTGGCGTCAGATTGTTGGGAACTACTCTGTTACGACGCCATGATATCACCAATTCGAAGCATTTGTGGTTCTAAGCGCTATATTGAAGTTTAATCTTTAAAAATTAATAACTTTGGTTGTGAATGTTGGATTTTTGGCGTTTTGGTCTTGTTTTACTCAGATAAATATTGGCTATTTTTCTAAACTGTTTTTGAGTCCTTTTGTGGTGTTTTCACTGTATTACTGTGTGTGATTGTATAAATAATTTACACATTGCATCTGAGATAAGCCTGACTGCTTGTGCCCAGCTACCAAGGGGGTGAGCAGGGGTTATCCTAGGTATGTCTGACTAGAGTGAGGATCCCTGCTGGGACAGAGTACAAACTGACTGCCAACCACAACCCTCTGAGGGTTAGCAGGCTCAGTCCACCAAAGCCAAAGTTTCAACAACTATGTTAGCTCATAGAGTCCTAGTCCTTGACATCTATCAGGCAGCTACGTGGGCATTGCTGCACAAGTTTGGCATACACTACTGCTTAGACAGTCAGGAACAGCGTGATGGGCATTTCTCACGCCGACACATCTTGGGTGAGAGATTGCTTTGGCTTATAGGTGGTCATTATGTCCCTGGTGATATTCTGACCCCCAGGGATAATGTGGCGGTATGACCCCCAACAGGCTGGTGGTACATACTGCCACATATTATGAGATTGGCGGGTTGGCTGTAGCCACTTCTCCACTCATACCGCCATGGCGGTGTGAGCCACAGGGCCAGAGATATCTATCTTCAGCCTGGTGGCCGACATTGTACCGCCCATGGCATTATGAGCCGGCCTACCACCATGGTTTTTGTGGTATTAGCAACGCCACGAAAACCATGGCAGTAGGCCCTACCGATGACAGGGAATTCTTTCTCTATCACCTGTAGGCGGCTCCCCCACCCCCTGACACTCACCTGACGCCCCCCTCCAGCCAAACTCACCCTCCCATGCCCTCCGATCCACAAACCCCCCTCCGATCCACGCACTCATCCCCCATATACGCACATACCACACACTGACCCCACAGCCACACATGCACACATCCTCCCCCACTACAGTCACAGCGCCCCTCACCCCACACAACCCCTCACCGCATACATGCACACAGACACCCACACTCAACAGGCATACACCCATTCATTCACACACTGACATACATGCATTCCCACAGACATGCAGACACGCACTCACTTCACCATTCTTACACGCATCCACTCACATGCATACACCCACGCAAACAACACACACACTCAGACATACATGCACACACTCAGACACACACACACAACACCCCCTCCCCTGTTGGAAGCCCGACTTACCTTGGGCGAGGATGTCTTCCAGTAGGGAAGGGGCACTGCTACTGCCAGCAGCGCCTCTCCAGCAGAACACCGCCAGGCTGTATTACTGGTCATAATACGGCTGGCGGCCTACTTCTGGCATGGCGGTGCTGGTGGTAGCAGCGCCAGCTTACCACCGTCCACCACCATGAGCACTGCTGGATTTCCGTCCTTATTGTGGTGGAAGTCGGGCAGTGCTCATAATATGGCAGATGGATGGTAGCCGCGGTGGCGGTAGGTTGGCGGCCGTTACCACGGCGGTAGGTGGTATGCACTGACAATGTTTTAATTAGGGCCATAGTCTAGGGTAAAGAGTCTGCGACTAAAAGTCTCTGGCAGATGAATAAGTTACTTACATTAGGTAATCCCTTATCCAGTAGACTCTTATCTAGTTGCAGATTTCTTACCAAATCTCACATTCGTCCCCATTATAAGAACAGTGACTTCTTCCTAAAGAGGTCCTTGAAGACCGCACTCTGGTACACTGGTTCTGTACCTCAGTCTGGCTCTGTGCTTCTAGTGTGGAAAAAATAGTCATGAAACAGAGGTCATCACACTGGGGTGGAACCTATATAGGCACCACATACTTTTTTTCTGACAACGCCACGCAGAGCCGAACACCACCACCTACCGGCATACAAGGGGACTCCTCAGGAAACTTTCTGGATCCAGTCTGATGCCTGGGGAATATTCTAAGATAAGGAATTTGCAGCTAGAGACTCAAGTTACTTACCTTTGGTAACACTTTTTATGGTTGTTTGTCCAGCTCAGTTCCCCACCACTCCAGCATCCACAGCCGCAAGACAGCTTTAGTGTGTCCTTGCCGCACACAGCCAGCCTGGTGGAGGAAGGTTCTGATGTTTCCTCCAAGGGTGTCAAGTTATCGCTTCCGACAAATGGGTCCTCCAAATTGTAAATCGGGACTACTCCCTCCCAATTTCTTTTAACCCTGCTGCACTTTCAACCACCATTGGGGCGGCTGATTGAGAACCATCTGTCTATCTTGCAGCAGGAAGTGCAGGCTATTTTGGCCAAATGGGCCACAGAGCAGGTTCCGGTATGGGAAGTAGGAACTCCGTGTTACTCCTGCTCTTCCTTGTACCAAAGAAGGACGGAGGCCGTTATACTACTATACATCTTCGTCCGCTCAACACCTTCCGACAAAAGGAAAAATTCAAGATGCACAGAATTGCCCAGGTCCTGTCAGCCATTGGCTGACACTGGACCTGCAGGATGCTTATTTCCATATCCTTGTCCTGCAGGTGCGGTCTGAGCTTCATGGTGGGCCAGGAGCCCTTTCAGTTTGCAGTACTTCCCTTTGGCCCCACCAGTGCCTCTTAGATTTTAATGAAAGTGATGGCAGTGGTCACAGCACACATTTGGACGTCAGAGATACCAGTGTCACCTCAGCTGGTTCCACTTAGGAGTTTTGCCATCATCTGGAGATGGTTGACGACTAACATTGTTGGGGTTCACTATCAATGTGGTGAAGTCACACAGACTCCTTTGTAGATGTTCCTGTTCATCAGACCCATTCTGACTATGGTACAGTATTGTGCCTTTAATAATAATAATAATGAAACTTGTAGAGCACCTAGCTACTTTGAATGAAGTGTCCCAGCACTAACGTCCAGACTCCAAAGCCAAGAACGCAGCAGTTACCACAGAGTCAGCCAGATCTAAATAGACAGATTTTGAGTTTTTTCTGAAACAGGAATTCTAAAGGGGCCTGACTGACTGAAAGGGGAAGAGAGTTCCAAAGTTTAGGTACTAGATAACTGAAGGAGCTGCCATCAAGACAAGCTCTTTTCACTTTTGTAATGTTAATAAGCATGGCACCTCTGAATCGTAAGTTCCTAGATGATACATAGAGTTTGAATAAAGATTGAAGAGACTGTGGGCCATTGTTGGCAAATGCCTTGTAGAAGTAACATAGGGCTTTGGAAGAGGATCTCTGCTTCAGCGGTTGCCAGTGCAGCTTAATAAGTGTGGTCCCAATAGAGGCATGCTTTGGGAGATTCAGCAGAAGGAGTGCTGCAGCATTCTGCACTCGCTGGAGTCTCTATACATGAGTCTGTGACACACCTAGGTACAGAACATTACAGTAGTCCAGGCTGCACATAATCTGGGTATGGATTACTCATTTGTTTTGCGGACTCTGGCAGGCAGCAGAAGGTTTTTTTTTTATAGTGTTTAGCAGCCCAAAACATTTCCCTGCAAGTGTAGTGATTTGGCTATCAAAAGAAAGTTTATCCTCAAACCAAATACCCAGGTTCTTGACATTAGGCTTGGGAAGAGGTAGTTGACCAAGGTTATTGGGCCACCAAGCAGACTAGATGTTAGGTTGTTTGCCTAGGATCAGTATCTTGGTCATCCCTGCATTTAATTTGAGACAGTTTAAGTCCATCCACATGGCACCTCCACAAGGCATAGGCATAGGCATAGAATAGAAGGCATATGGGTGGAGTTCTGTGAGAAACCGGGGAATCCAGGGCATACGAGCTATGATCCCAATGTTTCAGCTTCCATCATAAATCTCTATGCATGTTGACTTTAAAGCTGCTGGGATTGTTGCCCTTCTGAATCCTGTTGGTCATCTCTGCCAGATGACACATGCAGGCTCCTAATTAGGACTTTGACTCCCGTGAGCACAGCACCAGGGGAATCTGTCATATTGGCCCCAGATTTCAGAGGAGACGGCAAAAGATCTGCATTGGTGGCTACTGGATCGCAGTTGGATCAGTGGCAGGCCCCTATCCCTACCTCACCCAGATTTTACCTTGGTGACGGAGGCATCACTAGTGGGTTGGGAGAGGCCATCTGGGAGAGGTGGGGATTAGAGAATTCTGGTCTCTGGCACAGGCTCAAATCCACATCAATTTGTTGGAGTTGAAGGTGATTTGTTTGGTGATGAAGGCCTTACTGCCCACCATCAAAAGGAGACTGATACAGATGCTCACGTACAACACTACTGCCATATGGTTCTGTAACAAACAGGACGGGTGAGGTCTTGGGTACTCTGCCAGGATGCTCTATGACGCTGGAAGTGATTCAACCACCACAGAATTTCTCTAGTGGTGAACCACCTGGTGGAAATGTTAAACACCAGGACGGACAAACTTAGATGACTATGCTTTGTGGATCACTAATGACACATGGTTTCTTTCATTAATGGGGAGACCCCTTGCTCAGACTTTTTGATACTGCTTAGAACAACACTCAATGTCAGCACTTTTCTGTATTGAAATTTCCAAGGCAGCTCTATGTTAGTCTAGAGTAGAGCTAAGGGCTCCTGTATGCATTACAATCCCTGAATCTCTTGGCAAGTTCCGAAAAAGATCAGGAAGGTCTCAGCTCAAGTCATCCTAGTGGCACTGGACTTGGCCAGGAGATACCCAGACCTCCTAGGCATGTGCATCTATCCTCTGATCAAGTTGCTGTTTCAGAAGGATCTTCTGTTGCAGCAGCAGCAGACTAGGGTGCTACACTAAGGACTGCACAATTTGCAACAACGTACTTGCAGATTGGGCAGTGGCAGTTGACCTTCAGCCTTCTTCCTGTTGATATCCTTTTGAGTGCGAGGCATCCCTCTACACAATTGGATTATACATGTCATTGGGCAACTTGGCTTGTAGCGCCTCAAACTGTCTGGTGCCGCAACAAGCTACAAATTTGCACCAAGTTTTGTTATTTAAATTATCCTTGGCCCACCAAGTACTTGCTTTGGACATTCTATTTTTCTGCTTTTTGTGGTTGCCCAATCAGCCTTCTTTATTTAAATCACCTTTGTGATGAGAATTTTGAAATGTTTGCAACATTTGTTCCCACCAATACAGGTTGGGTGCCACATTGGGACCTGAACTTTATCCTCACTTTTTGGGGTGTGCACTTCTTTTGAGAGGTTGTAAAGTTGTCCACTGAAGCTTCTAACTTTGAAAACAATCTCTCATTGCCATGACAAAACCTAGGCACGTGAGTGAGCTGCAGGCTCTTTCTGTCAAACCCCATTATGCAACATTCTTTCAAGATAAGTTTGTACTGATGACCTCAGGTTCATCTCTACCGAAGGCAAGTGTATTACCCCATCCAGCATTCTTTGCCCCATCTCCTCCTTCTAAGCAGGAAGAGAGACTTCATTGTTTAGGCCCTTGTAGGGTACTTAGCTTTTATACTGATTGCATCAATGGACACCAGGTGGACTATCAGCTCTTTTTGGGGAAAAGAATGGCAAGACTGTGGAACAACTGACCCTCTCATGATGGATTGTTATGTGCATGAAGATATGCTCTGCACTGGCAAAGGAGCAACCTCTAGCTTACAAGATTACTGCAACAGAGCTAAGGCTGCTACTACTGCACTAGCACAGGGGGTATCTCGCGTGAATATTTGTCAGGCATCTATGTGGACATCGGTACATACATTTATGAAACACTACTGCCTTGACAGTCGGGTCGGTTGAGAGGGGCATTTTGTCCGCTTGGTCTTGCAGACCTTTTTGGTCTGAACTAGAATATAAACCCACTATCTTGGGAGGTACTGCAATGGTATGGTATGTATTCTTAGAGTGAGGAGTCCTTGGTTAGAAATATTCATCAGAAGAATAAGTTACTTTGCAGCTAGAGTATCCATCAGAAAGATCATTACCAGACTACACACCGATCTAGGCTATTATTCTATCTAAAAAGGTCCCAACTACGAGATCTGCACACAAGTCATGGCAATCTGCCAATAGGCTCTGCAACTGAGAGCGCAGACAGCCTAAGAAAGCAGACACCAGCGTGCAAGGGTGGCACTTATATGTGGCTCAGCTTGTCACTTCCAGAGCAGAACAGTGTCAGTGTGAAGCGACACAATGCCACTTACTGGCACGGAGGTGTACTGCTTTTAAAGTTTCAGGATCCATTCTGACACCGGGAGAAAATTCCTAAGGTGAAAAGTCTGGGGTTAGGTGGAGTATCCACCATACAGATCGTTACTGAAGGTGAGTAACTTATTGAAGTGAGGATGTGTGCTCATGAAATTTGAGTGCTGCTGACAAAGCCCTGTATTTTTAGTAGGAGGGAACACCTTTGGTGACATGTTTCCATCTGACCTCGTATGGTCGTCTATCTGCATCTTTTTCATGTTGGTAATGGAGGCAGGGCTATCGCGAATAGGTGCATTGATTTAAGAGACACTGATATAGAACTGCAGAAGTGCTTTTCTCTTGAAAAATTTATATGGACCATGTGTTGTTCTTCCAAGTTTGTCTTCAGGACTTCTGGATTCAGCTTTTGCAATTTTGGATAATTGCTTCAAAGAGTGCACCAGCTACAATGGAAACAAGTCCTAAATTATTTATTTTAAATACTTTATTTTGGCGCATTCATGGGCAGTGTTATACGTTTATTTCCATTGCTGTTGTGTGCGATTGTGCCAATTAGGTGCCTTTTTAGCCAGTTATGATGTGTGATTTCCTAAAACGGACGAAACAATTCAGCAAGCAATGTCTTTGCTTGTCACTTCATTGCACATGACACAGGCCTGTGCTCATGACTGAACGAGAGGAGCAAGCGGTCAGTTTTCTGTGCCCAGTTACTGCATTAGAGCTTTCGATATGTCTGTTGAATTTTGTCTTCATTAGCCACAAGGACAGCCCGTAACCATTCCAGATTGCTGACTGTGGTTGGTTGACTGTAGAAACAGGTTTTACTTTTCTGCCCTATACATCACAGATTGATAAATCTTGTCTCGACAACAAAAAGTATTGACAAGAGCCACAGATCCGTCTTCAACGTGTTTTATTTAATCATAGGAATGTACAAATGCTGTTTGACAAATCCAATTAATTTGTCAATGCGTGCAGTGCTTGTTTTTTCATGTGTGCTTATGTTTTTTGCTCCTCAGGTTTTGGAGTCGAGCATTTCCGATATTTCATCGTAACACAGTGCGCTGTAATTGGTTACATTATGTCGTTGTGATGCGTATGATGATGAACGCTTGAATGCAGTTACTGTATATTAACATTAACCTTTCTCTGGTTGCTTGCAGCTCTGAAGCGTGATGAACTTTAGCACCGGATGCGCGCGCCTGAACCCTACGATGATTTGACCAACTGACTTTTCCACACTCTCGGAAAACCTCAATGTTTTATGAAAGAATAATGCAACTATAAACAAGGACAATGTTTTATTTTTTGTCTCAACCTTTTGTAAATGAGCTATATTAATCAAACTTCAGTGCACTGGGTCAACGTGGTTTACAGTCAGTTTTTTTTGTGTTTAACTTCATGTTATCATGATTTTTAATCGAACATGTCGGCGCTCTTGTTTAAAATGTTTTCTGTTAATGTTTAAGTTATATTTTCTTAAGTACGTGATCGCTGGACAATGAAGAACAAATGCATATAATGAATAGGCGCTAAAATGCGTGGGCCAACCAGGAAAACTGCCAAAGAAAATCAGAGGAAGCAAGCCCACAAGCCTTACTGTGACCCTGGAGAAGCAGGCTGACCGTGGCATTCCCTTATTAACCCTGTGACTGGGCGCCCGCCCGCGCTCTGGGATCGCCTTTCAGGCTGTGCTGTCTGATGGGAATATGCAAACTTGTTACCCTGTAGGTGACCACAGTGTAGACACTACCATTCTTCAAGAATGGGACCCAGCTCCTTGCTGTACTCTGGGGCAGGTCACGATATGGCCTACCTTGTCCAACTAGCACAGAAAAAAGATTTTATCTATCAGGAGCTCTTTTCGGCGAACCCCATTTTTATGGTACAGTTGCACGTTTTATTTACACACCATTCGCGGAATAGTCTGGCGGGTAACCTAAGGTCGGATGTCCCATTTCATGCTTTTAACTACATGGTTGGAGGCACATGAAAAGCTAAACACTGATGGCAAAACCTTGCGCCGAGTTTCATGGGTGTGTGGTTTTCGCTCTCTTTTGTTGCACTTAATTAGAAATGACAAATACTTCGCCAGGGCTAATTAACGGTGGCATACATTTGGCACCTAAATGCTGAAGTACAGCTTTCTGTTGTGTAATTCAGAAGATTTACTCTACACCAATTTTTTTTTTTCTTATTTGAATGCCAACTGCAAATCTTTTTTTCCAACTAGAAGCATTTTGACCTACATGTTTTTTTTTTTATGTTTAATTACTTTTTTAGTTAGGATATTTTATTTTACACAAATTTGAAAGAAAAATAATACGGCAATGTGCAGTGCACTCCAAAAGTCAGCGGAAATAGAAAAACAGAGAGATCGGTGATATTTTGCTACTTGTAATAGTCCACACATTGTTGTCAGTAGTTGCGAAGCATTACAAGTATGGTGGTAAGTGTATCTGAAGGTTGGTAACTTGAAGTAATTGCGAAAAGCCAGGCCGTCTAAACGGAGTGCACTACATAAAAGGGAAAATAATGCTCCTCCTCTTATAAGACAGCGGATTCTTTTGATGTTTAATTTCTACCAGAGCTGCAGCTTGGCATACAAATAATACATTTATATTGAAGTGTGGCTGTCTCTTTTCCCAAATTACACAGTAAATGTAGCATTTTGTCAAAAAAAAGTCACCTTTGAAAAGCAAGAGGTGCAGAAGTAACTCTGTGGAAGCAGTAAAATATTTGGTACATCTAATACACTACAAAAAGTGGGTAAAACACAACTGCTTCCCAATTTATGACTACCACGCTTGTAATCTGGTTCCCGAACTGTTAATGGTCTTGTACATTATTGGTCTTCAAACTATTTTGTTTCTTTCACAATATTTTTGAAATTGTGGAATCTGTTTACGGGTATAATTTAGTTCTCATATGTTTTTGCATGTTAATTTCAGGATATTCTTTGGGTTGTGGCAAACAAATAAAATGTTCGAAGTAATTGATTTATGCTATCATGTTTCTTGTTTGCAGTAATTTTGCCAGCACTCCCACAATTTTGGCACTATTTCCTATTTAGTCTCACTAACTGCCCTCGTTCCTGGGTCACACTTCTCCACAGTGATAACATGTTCCACTTTTCAAGCCTTGCTCACTTGTTACTATATCAGTTTCTGATAGATACTTTTAATTTAACTGCAGATTCCTCACCTTGTGAATATTCTCAAGGCATGAGACTTGACCCAGAAAATGTAAAGCATTACTCCTGCACACTGGTAGGTGGCGTTGTTTGGCACTCTGCCAACGTTGTTCCGTTCTGGAAGTGAGGAGCAGAACCATATATAAAACCCATGCGCGTTGACATTAATGCCTTTCTTTCCAAGCCTGCAGATGGAGATCCAGAGCTTCTAGTTGGTCTTTTCACCAATATTTTTCAGCAAAATAAGCCAGTGTACAAAGAAAAATGTGACCGCCTAAAACAACGCAGATTAAACAGTGTCGGGAGTCTCTTTGTGTTGGCTGTCAGAGACAGCTTCACGGCCTGCGACGTTGCACCCAAATGTATCCGATGGTCACACAGGACTGTAATGCCAAACTTTAAATTGCCAAACACAAGAAGACTTCATGCTGTGACTGGTCAAAGTTGATGACTCGGAGACTCTTGGGGTTGTTGGCCTTAAGCATCCTGCCGGCCACAAGCACCACGTGGCACATGCAGGCTCTACAGTAGGACCTCCAGTGGAATCTATTGGATTGTATCCAGATTTCGGAGGAGACTGCAAAAGATCTGCATTGGTGGCTATTGCACCACGATTGAATCAGTGGTAGGTTCTTCTCCTTACCTCACCCATTGATGACGGTGGTTATGGATGTATTACTGCTGGGCTGGGTGCCGTCTGGGAAAGGCGGAGATCAGGGGCCTCTGGTAAAAAAAAGGTTTCTTTTTGAAAGAAATACCACAATTGTTTATCAGTAATCTTGTTCATTTAGCTTCCTGGGTGTTCCTCATCACACTGTTACTTCATTGAAGAGCATTCAATACTGAAGACGGGTAGTCATGACTTCTCCCAGTTTTTAAATGACCATTATGGGACTCAGGGGTTCCTCAGTTGCTAAGAAAATTAAATACCATTAACAGACTAACTTTACATTTTCCTTCTTTATTCATATACACTTTGCTAAACATGTTAAAATGTTCTATAAATGTGAAGATAACTCTGAAATTGAGTGACATAGTAATTAAAGCCTTCAATTTCAAGTGTGTCTCTCTTGCGCCATGCAGGAGGGCGCAAAAGTGGCACAACTATTGAGTTAGATTTATCAAGCCACTCGAGCCCACCTTGTGTGGCCCTGAGTGACTTTAACGCAGCTGAGCGCTTCACCTGCAAAATGCAGTGATTTGCGGAGTGTTCCCACACATCCACCCATGGATTTTTGCGCATTCCCATATTCACTACTACATCAAAATGCTACGCTTCCCCACGTGAGGTGTAACAAGGAGAATTATATTTATTTCTCCTCGTTTTTTCTGCAGCAAACAAAGAGGAAAATGTCTGGTTGTTTTTGTGCAGGAAGGTGTCATTTCCAGCACCTAAACAATCCTGCTTACAACACAGACACCCCTGTTGTACTATGGTGCAAGGGTGCCTGCATTAGTGCTAGGCAGCATGTTGTATGTCAGTGCAGAGAAAAGACAGGAATGTGTCATATTATGTTAAATACGGCACATTCCTGCCTTTTCTCTATCGCGTAGCAAGGTTACTTGCTGCACTGCATGATTTCTTCATAAATATGCCCCTAAATTGATATCCTCAGAGTGATTTATTGGAGCATTGCATCAAACAGAGTATAGTATGGACAAGGAGTCACCTCAACTGTATTCAGAAAAGCTCCAATGTTCCCATTAAAATTACAATGTTAATTTTTTTCCGCATATTTGTGAATTAAATAAAAGATTTCATTATTTGTGTATTGTGTGATGAATGCTTGTTTCTGTATTTTTGTGTATTGTTCAAATTATCGAAATCGCATAGTCTAGGGTCATTTTCCACTACTGATTCAGTAGGGGTTCCCGTACTCCGTTAATGACTCTGGGGCATTTGGCATTTCTGTCCTGCTGGCGTGGAATTACATCCATAACTAGGCTGTGCCTCACTTACCTCATTTGCTGCACAGGAGAAGGGGCGGTTGCAGCACACTTTAAAAGCTCTTGTTGTTACCTGGGGCGCGCAACTTGGAATTTCGCATTTCTGTCCTGCTGGGATGGGACTACATACCCCAGTAGGCTCTGCCTATTTTCATTTCCTGCTCAAGGTACTGTGGTTGTTATTCTTCTTAATTTTCCCCTGCTGCTGTGCTCTGAGCTTAGTTCAGCAAAGAAGAGCTCAGTCATCTTTTGGGTTATTGTTGTCTCTGTCCACCACAGTGAAATGCAGTCATCCATTAAAAGCCTACACCAGGATCACCCTAAATGGCTTCCTACAGCGAGCTGTGGGAATCATCAATATGGATATTGACTTTGCCGAACGGCGTCTGTCCCTGGCATCACCATCTGAACTTGGTCCTGAGTCCTCATGATTGAACTCTGAGCCCAATCTGTCGGCCCCTCATGCTAGTCCACCTGTGAGCATTGATGTCTTGGTCACCCCTACCAGTGTGAACGACGGTCATCAGACTTTGTGGTTTCACTCAAACAACTATGTTGAGTGCACTCAATCCTCCATTATTTCGGCCAACTCAGGGAAGACCAAAAGCCTGGTAGGGAAGAGTCTTTTAGATTTGGTTCCCTTTTCCACTCTGTTCCTGTGTGCTTAGCAGTTCTGCCCAGTTCAGCTTGCGCTCCTATTCTGGACTCCAGCTGCCAACCAATGAGTGATGCAGGGCACACTTGCTCCTACATAGATCCCCTGCAGAATAGGAGGATGTGCACTGGAACCAATATTAGCTTGGCTTGAGAAGGTGGAGGATGTACTGAACAAGCTGAGGAGAGCCTTTTTGGAGCACTGTCCTGCCAGGTCACTGTCCATTGGCCCACCAGGCGGGGCTATAAAAACCCCTCCATCCTGGCAATCTCTAGCCCCAACGGACCCTCCTAGCATCCCACTTGACTCAGTATCAGACCCACCCTGGCTGGGACTGGATTTCAGTGCATAGACCACTGCTTTCTCTAAGGCAGTGGAGGTGGTTCTTCACTTTGCAAGTAGGTTAGGCCAAAAGCCCATTAGGGAACCTGTTGCAATTTATAAAGCTAATTGTTGTGCAGTTGCCTCGTATGGGGCATGGGTCAGGGGCTTCAGTGACCAGGGAGATATAGAGAGAATCAAGAATGGCTTTATTAAGAAGCTACTAGCTGTCCTCAAAAGCTGTCCTTTATGTGCCACTCTGAGGTTTGGTTAGAGTATATCAATGATATTATCAAAATGCAACCCCTCCTCCTGCGGGTCAGGATCTGGACAAGGGCTTAAAGCTCCTTCAACTCGACCAATGTTTAAACATACCTTAGATAAGGTATTTTCTCAATACCTGCACTAGCGGCGGCAGGGAACAACTCTTTAGCTCCCCTGGCACTCTAAAAGCAAGCTCTTTAAGTTCCCTGAAGAACACTTTTTTAGCTGGTTGCCTGGATGGTAGAGTTTAGAGGGAAGCAGATAAGCCAACTACCCAGACATACATGGGGATCTACACAAATAGTGGGATGCACTTTCTAGTTGCCTTCCACCTTCAGGGCACTTGCCTCTTGAATTTACCTGCTTGTCCCTGTGAGGACTGTCCCCACAAAGCACAATACACTTTGTTGTTCTGTAAATTTTATTAATCTTTGAAAATAAGTAAAAGCAGTTCTGCTATATAGAATATTAGTCTCTTTGAGGAAACCGTACCTTTTACTGTTTTTTTTAAAAACATTACCAACTGTAAAGATCTACTTTTTAATTGCCGTTTTATCCAACGTGCTATTAATCTGAGGGCTATGATAATTATGCACTGGGCTCCACTTCTTAAATCTCTGATTTTAAGTGCCTGTTTTATGACTTATGGTCTAACTAGACAGAATAGTCATTCCATAAAAGTAAAACTGCAAATACAAGAAATATAAAGTTATGTCTGTCTGACTCCGGGGCGTTCCCGGATTCCAATAATGATCCCCAGATTCCAGTAATGATTAAGAGGGGATCCACAGAAGTCAAAAGGCTAAGAACCAATGGTTTGTATCAATTACAGTTGTTCTATGTCTGGCCCTGGGAACCTGAGAGTGTTGGAGTATGAGGAATGAGACTTGGAAGCCATTCCTAAAGTTCTGTATAAAGGCCATTAATGGAAAATACTCACATCATTGATGCCTTCCTCTATATAGTTCTTGTTTTACAGAGGAAGTACAATGTTGAATTATTACACCACATCAAGAAGTGTTAAAAACACCCACGTCAAATCTAATACCACCCCACATTAATAAAACCACTGGCACAGATTAGCCACCCCACCACCAAATGATAATGCATGATGAAAGTGCATGGTGTAGGCTAACTAAAGGCGCTGCAAATGTGTGAGTGACATTCTTTATGTCTCTGTCAGTCGAGTCTGTGGAGATGGCCCGGACTGGTCCGGCCACCTGGAGGACAAGTGCCTTTGAGATGGCAAACCAGAAACATCTGTTCAGAGTCATTGAGTTTACAAAAGGTTTTCAAGTGTTAATCTGGTTTGTGTTACTTTTTTAACGCAAACCTGATGTAAAATCTTTTTGGTAATTTACAAATCAATGCAAATTGTATTTGCATTGGTTTGCAAGAAAAAATCACACATACCAGCGCAAAGCACTGCTGTGCATTACTTAGCCTCGAGGGGGCATTACATGGGTAGTTCCATGCAACCGCCCATGCTTTTTGACACACAACCTTGTATACTAAAATTAGTAGACAGGGTTTTGTGCCAAAGAAAACACTGCTGGAAAGCAGGCATTAAAAGGAGAAATGCTTTCATTTCCCCTTTCTTTCCCAATGTTGCATGTGTGCTGTATCGTACCCCACACATATAAAGTAGGAAAATATTACAAAATTGTCATAGTATTTTATATTGGAAGGGTACACTTCCAGTACAAAACCTATGCTAGATATATGCACAACCCTTGCATTATGGCTCAAAGGTGTGTACGTGGCGCGCGCAACAAAATTCTGCACCAGAGTAAGGGAGAGGGGAGGAGAGTGCCATATCTCTGTAGATATGACGCTTAACTGATTTTTCCCTGTCATGCAATAAAGCTAACATCATAGTCATATTGATGCTCTGTAGTGTGAACAGTAAACGTTCCAGATTTTGGGGCATATTTAGCAAAGGTTTTGCACCACCCTTGCACCACACAAGGGGGCACAGGGGTAACACAAAACCTAAGTCAGATCGGGCCACACAAGGTAACCTTGCCTGGCTTGATAACAGTGGCTTGTTAAATATGGAGTAATGCAACGCAAATGACTGTGTTGCATTACTGTGTCCAAGGGTGTTCCCACACATTCCCCTTTGTTTTTGGCAGATTCCCACATTTACCATTACTGTTAGACCTGGGAAGGCGTCAAAATCTTACGGCTTCCCAGGTGAGGCGTAACAAGGAGAAATATCTTTATTTCTCCTCATCTTTATCTCTTAGCAAAATGCCTCAGTGGATTGTTTTTCCGCAGGAAGGTGCCCCTTCCTGCACCAAAACAATTCTGTCTCCAGCGCAGGCACCCTTGCACCACTGCACAAGAGTGCCTGCGTTAGCATTAGACAGCCAGCACAAGGAAAAGACAGAGAAAGGGCAGGAATGTGCATTCCTTTCACACAGCGCAGCAAGGTGGCTTGCTACCATGCATGAAAAATTTATAAATGTGCCCCTTTATCTTTAGTGTCAACACACGTGAAGGAGTCAAAGTTATCCTTGAATATTTCCCCTGAGGCGACTGCAGCTTGATCCCCTGGTAATCAACTTCAGATAACCTCTTATATGATGCAGAGCTAGTGCTACATACCACAAGCTGTTGAGTTTGTTATAAAGTTTAACTTTTAACATGTGACTTGGCCATAGAAAATAACCTCTTGACTCAAATAAAGAGCTTTTATTGAACTTTAAATGGTATGATGCACTCCTTAGGCTTCAGTTTAATCATGAAGGGTGCTAGGTGCATAGCAAAGCGGGAGAGTGGATTTTAGTTTTCACTGAGCTCACTTAAATGTTTTTGTCTGTGGTTTCTGGAGGATACTGTACCTTGTATGCATGATTAGAAATGTGCTGAGGCGTTCTGAGTACCGGCGTGGTCTAGATCAGCAAGTGAGGACATGGTTTTTGTGACACGAGGGACAGCACAAATTGTTAAGCTCTATCAACACCACCAGGATGTGACAAGTTTGAGTTTATGAAAGTATAAGAGTGAACAACTAACGTAGAAAGCTGCACTAACAAACATTTTAAATGTGCAATTTTTTGTATTTCAGAGTTCGACTTAGGTGCCATTTGGATTAAATCACGTTCGAAGGATACATTTGATGTTAATATGCGATTTAGACTCTAGTCTAACCGTGCATTTAGAAACAACATTAAATTCCTTGTGAAAGATTAATGAGTTTAAAAATATGTGCAAGTAAGAGAAATGCACTGCTCTGTTGTACTTAATGAAATGCAATAACAAAACCGTTTCATTTTAAATCAAACATAACTTATAATATGCAAATTTATATTAATTAAATAATCTTAATTATGTTTTAGTAAAACACATATAAATGTATATTAAAATGCATTTTGAATTTTCAGATGTGTTAGCATAAGTTAGGCTTGAAGCACTTGCATTTCGCAATCATGTAAAAGTGTTCATGTTATGAAAAAATAATAATTTAAGTCTGCTTCTCATGGGAACGACATCTGAAAGTAAAGTCCTTTTGTAATAAACCCATTGTTTAAACGTGGACAGAACATTGCAGGAACACGAACGGAGATCATATACATTTGTTTCAAGCCTTCTTGGTGTCACACAAAAAAGGAGATGTTTCCATGAGGGACCTGGGAAGATATGTGAAAGTCTCAATTTGGAGTCTTTTGATTATCCCTCATTGGTTAAAGTCTAGTCAATCTGACATGAACTGATACTTTTGATGAATCAAATTGACTTATGTAATTTGAAATACTGATTACTCCAGACTGCTCAAAGACGACTTTTGAACTACTTTGGTCTGTCTGCTGAATAATCTAGAAGAGTCGCAAGCAAACGTTTGCGGCTTGCAGAGGTCGCCCGTAATGCTTGTTGATTTTGATGTCTTGTTGATGAAGATTCTCTGAATGCTGTATCCTATGGAGAGGTATGTTCCACTCTACTAAATTCAAGAAGAACATTACCAATTGCCCTTATCCTTGAAATCGTTTTAACTGCCCCTTTAGAAGACTTGGTAATTGAGCTACTGATATGCTGACACTTTAAGTTTGGCAAAAGGTAAGTAAGAAGGTAGTTTGTGACCTGCAGTTTAAGATTATCCTTTTCCAAATTATATTTTCCCGCATGTGTTCCTCCCCACATGTTTTTCCCTGATTTGGTTAGTTGTTAGGTTGACCTGTGCCCAGCCAAAGATTATTGGCTCTGCTAAATTTGAATTGACGAATGATTGTATATTCTGAGCAGCAACTTCTCAAAAGGAATATCTGAGACAGTTATGTTATGTCTTATTCTTCTTGAATGCTTATTCTTATTATTGTTAGCTGGTCTGAATCTATTCCGATGATGTAGTCACCCCTTGGTAATTAAGTATCTTTATAATTTGGTTTTGCGCATTGTCTTCATGACTGAGTTTGTGTTTATAATAACATTTTTAACTTTATTCATGATTGGAATTTTCTTCTGTGGCCACATAGGTCATGGTGTCTAAATTGTTTGTGGTGTTGTTGAAATTGTGTTGATGGTTCACCACAATACTTTCTGGGTCCAAAGTTTTGTCGACCCCAGTAAGCATTTGATTCCTGCAAAGGTTGAAAAATGCATGCTCAGTGTTAATAGCTGTTTGCATGGCCCTGCACTCGATCTCTAAGACATGAAATGGTATTTGCCTAAGTCTACTACTTTTGAGATAGATTTGGACTGCCATCCAGGAGATGTAGGAGATAAGGTTGCTGTGCTTGGTTGATTTATAAGGGATGAGATAGTGTGGACCCTGTGCAGTCCATACCTTTGTAAACATGGCTGATAAATTTAGAGTAAGTAAAGAGCAAATCCTCTGTTACACATAGACAAATCAATGGGCCCCGGTCTCAAGTGCCCGTGAGAGGTGGTATTTAACGCACCCGATAAAATCCATCAAACACCCCAGGGTTCGGATTTATTAGAAGCACCTATTCTGAGTATTTTCTCTTTAGTTGGCTATAACACGTAGATTTTTGTGATCACAGCGCCAAAATCCACGGGTCTCTGTAATATTGAGGGGAATATTTGAGATTGTCACGCAGTGCAGCGCACCGTCACTTTACAGTGCACTGCGTGACAGGGAAAGGGAACAAACATGCCGTATTTAATCAATCCTGCCTTTTCCCTTGCGCTGGCACACTTTGTCAGCCTAGCACCAATGCATGCACCCTTACACCATAGTGCAAGGGTGCCTCAGAGGAATATGCCACAGGGGATTGTTTTTGTGCAGGAAGGTGCCCCTTCCTGCACAAAAACAATCCTTCATGCAACTATCTGTGTGTGCTGCAGAATTTACATGACTGTTATTAACCATCTTGTAACCTTTGGCTGTACTATGTGTACATGCTATTTTGGACACAAATTCTGTGCACAGTTTTTTTGTAGTGCAACAGTTGAACTGTAATGCAAATAGTGAAAAAATGGCAATGACAACTATATTTTTTAAAAAATGGAACGTTTTACTGCAACCAGGAATTACCTACTTAATCCGTCTTCCTCCCCACATTCCTTACTTCATGAGCACTCCGTGGCTCCTGCAGAACATCCACCCATACAAATAAAAAAAGATGCAATAACACATGTACCCCAACCAGTATGCCCCCCACACGAAGTGAGTGATACCAGGCTCATACAGGTAAATACTTCATGTATGCTTCCTTTTTTTTTCCTTCTGTAAACTGATCATCTCATTCACCCAAACGTAGTTATTTTGGAGTAAGGAAAGACGCGTTTTTGTTTCCAAAAGTTGTTTTATTTAACAATGAATTGTTTGTATATCAGCCTGCTTCAGCGGCTTAGACTCACGTTTATGTAAGGCGGGCTGGCGGCACACTGCCTCCCCTGCTGAGAAAATGGGAGGCAGCCACTACTATTCCCGAGTAGCCCTGCACTAACAAGTTAGAGCGTCTTGAACATTTGTTTAAATATATATTTTTCATATAAGGGTTACCGCACTATAGCAACCGGTCTAAGTAGGAACGCTTGC
Source organism: Pleurodeles waltl (assembly GCF_031143425.1). NCBI lineage: Eukaryota > Metazoa > Chordata > Amphibia > Caudata > Salamandridae > Pleurodeles > Pleurodeles waltl. The sequence goes on along the minus strand of NC_090447.1, from coordinate 532,167,247 downwards.
CTGATCCAAGAAAGTGGTGGTCCAATGAGGTTTCCAACCTATCACATCTGTTTTTTTCTTGGCAGCACTGAAAACGAATTCAGCATTTGCTCGGGTTATTTAGAGTTGCGCTTCCTCTCCTGTACTTATTTAGCCAGAAGGATGAAGGGGAAGCGTGCTTCTATCTAAACAAAAGCATCTACCTGAATCCATCTCAGGTGATGAAGGGACCGGACCTTCTGTGGTCACATCTCAAGTCTCCTTCCGGGATGTTGATCTGTTTTTTTCCATGATTAACAAAGTGGTGGAGGCAGCTTTTGTAGCAAGAGAGCATGCCCTGCCTAAACCCCCAGAATGGCTTCCTCCTGTGATCCGGATACTGTCGAAGTGGAGAAAGGGGAGCACAGAGGTTGCTATATTCAGGGTTCAGACTTAAAGGTTCCTTCTAATGTGCCCCAGAACATCCATTTGGGGATGAGGTTTCAAGAAAATAAAGGAAGACAATATGTTTGGCCAATACATAAGGGAGGAGCCAGAGTTGCTTCACATTCACAAGGCCATTTGTGGGCTCGTATCCACAGAATGGGCTGACGGAAACCCTGTTTTCTTTACAAGATACCTTGCCAGAAAATAATTTCCGCAGAACTATGCTGACAAGTTTTCTTCTTTGGTAAATGTGGACTCTCTTATGGCTGGGTTGGAGTCTAGCACACTGATGGTCTGCTGGGAAGGCATCCTCAGAGATGAAGTGGATAAGAAGGTAGAAAGAGCTTTTAAAAGCTCTTGCTCAGCCTTCGCTGTCATGGCTATGGCTTATGCCACTTACACTGTTCAGTCACTCCTTCACAACTTTCAAGCCTTGGACAACGTACAGCAGGGTAATCATGGTACTTCACGTCTGGCAATTATGGAGAGTCAGATCAGATTTCTTTCTAATATTACGTTTGATTCACTGTCTGAAGCTTCTCATCCAAAAGTGGCATCATGCCAAAATTGCTGAACCAGATCCTGCTGCAGCCACAAAGTGAATACTGCGCAGAAATCACTTGAGTCATTTCCCATTAAAGGGTTCTAGATTATTTAGTTCACATCTAGAAGACTTTGTTTAGAATTCGCTGGAGGATCACAAATTAGAAACTCTTGTGAAGCCACCATCAAGAGGCAGATGATATGGTTTTTCATAGGGCATTTGTTACAGTGTCCTTTCCTCGGGATCTGCACGTTGCTGAACAAAAGGCCCACCTCGCGGCGTCACCAACTCAGAAAGCTATTATAGCACAGAGTTATGATGAAGCCAGGCGGGGGAAGGGAATTAGGGTAGGGAACTGCAGGGAGAGAGATCTGAAAAGAAAAATGGTTAAAACATAAATGAGTAATAAACATCTAACAGCATTAACGTGTAATAATACACTTAGACAAAGGCTTCTCCGTGGTTGCGAGTCGAGACCCTTAAGAACAGGGCGTGGCCCTTCTTTGAATCATAAAGCAAGAACATGAACTCACAATTATACCTATGGACAAAGGCGTCTCTGCAATAGCAAGTTGAGACCCTTATGGATTGGGCGTGGCCCTTCTCTTAATCATAGAACAAGAACAATTGGTAAAATTATGATACCTCAGGGTGGCATGAGCTTTAGGCAAAACTGGGCGTGGCCCTTCTCTGAATCATAGAACAAGAACAATGATCGAGCAACAATTATACTTTTCACCCCAAGAACATCAAGCCTCTGAATTTGGGTTTCAACAAAGCTTACACATGTATTTCACATATCATACTTTCAAAAGAAATGAACTAAAGCTTGCTTTCTTATTCGTGAATAAAGCGCCATATTGGTAACTGAAAACGCTTTTCCCTTCAAGACCTTAAGCGCTTTTCTCCTTGTTTTTAAAACGCTTTCTCTTAATGCTTGAAATGCTTTGGCCTTGTTGCTGCCAAAAGTAAAGTGCTTCAGAGCACAAACACCCTTCAAGATTTGGCTCATCAAGACCTTACTACTAAGAGTACAACCTACTCGTATCTGAATTCACCATGGAACAAGGATGCTCCGGTTTGCTTCCACTGCCATTCAGGAATCTGCTTTTCCTCAAAGGAACCTCCACGAGGTCTGACTGCTCACTATTTTGAAGTCCTCGATGCAATGTGCATAGGTGTGGCTGGGCTTTCTAGGGCTGCCACACCCCGAGATGGCCGCTGCCTCTAGAAACATGGGAATTATGAGTGCTATTCTATGAAGGGACTACAAGTGCATCTTGTTCACCAATGTCCTGACCCTGCAGCTACATGAGCTTTACCACAGGGCAGGCGATGCTGATGACCACTTATAGAACAAGAGGGGATGACAAGCGGTGCGCGTGAAGCACCGCAAATACACGCAGCGGAGTTTCGGGTGGGACCTGGACAGCGCACAGCCTTATTCCTGACAGCGTTTGGACAATCTCCGACCTCAAAGCGTTCCTCACAGCTCTGAAAAGGGAGTGCCACAGCCTTGTCCTCTGCATATTGTTGCTGGGGATTGTCTTTCATGGGAGTCGCTCCAGCGCCTCATATCACTATAAAATCCGGACTATCCATTCAGGGATGGTGCAAAGTGGTATTTATCCTTCCCTCCATGTGAGAAGTAGATTTATATAATGTTTGCATGCTCCAACGGGTAAAAAAGGCTACCATAAAGAATCTTCCATTCAGGCACCTCTGCCACAGAAATGTATCAAGTTACAAGCATTTTAAAGCTGGATTCAACACATTTTAACAAAAGGAGCAATGTTCCAGTGCTGGAAGAAATCTAGAGGCAGGATTGCAACTCACTTAAGTTCTTGTTAAAAAAAAAAACCCTCAGACAAGTTGCAACCTATTCTGCATCTCAAAGCAGTGAACAAATATATTCCCCATTAAAGATTCAAGATGGTGAGTCTTCAGCACATTCTTCCTCTGGTCTGTCCTGGCATAATTCTGGCATTTACTGATCTAATAAATGCTTACCCACATATTCCTATCCACCCTTTCAGAAGATACTGCTGTTTGTTGCTTTGGGCCATCACTTTCTGTTCTGTGTTCTTCCTTTCAGCTCCTCTTCGGCTCCAAAAGTCTTCATATAGACTTTGGCTCTTTTCTTGGGCAACCCACAGACCTTGTTCTGTTGATGGTTCCCTACCTAGATGACTGGCTGATTTGAACTTCTTCTATTTTTAAGGGTCTGCCCGCTGTCAAGATAGTGTGCTAGTGCTTTGAGGCTTACAGGTTCCTGCTCAGTGCCAAGAAGCCATCTCTTGTTCTTTCCCAGGAACTGCAATTCATCAGAGCCCTCTTCAACAGGAAACTGGAGAGGGTATTCTTGCCTCCTTCCCATCAGCAGAAGCTTATGCTATGCCTCAGGCATCTCCTAATATTCAGGAAGTTTCAGCATGAGCATGGTTGAGGGTACATTGCGACTTCTCTGTATCCGGTGCCTTGGTCTCTCCTTCACCTGTTCCACCCGGTTTACTATCTTCTTTCGAGATGGAATCCAATCTTCCAAGACTACAACTAACTTGTCCCAATTTCTCTAGACATATCTTGCAGTTGTGGCTAACCCTGTTAAACTTTGATAAAGGAGTTTTTCTGTTTCCTCTTCTGCCAGTGGCCATAACCATGGATAAGAGCAGTCTGGACTGGGGAGCTATGATGGAGACTGTAACAAGCCAGGGACTTTGGATTGTGGCAGCGTTCAGGAATTCTTTAAAATGAAGGGAGTTGGCAGTGGTTCTCAGAGCTCCGTGGTCCTTTGCTCCTCTGTCTATTATGATCTTGACTGCTGACCATCAATCGGGTAACAAGAGCCTACATCATTCATCTTGGAGATACTCAAGTTCCTCTCCTGGCGGCTCTTGCAGAGCAGAAAAGTATGTGGGCAGAGAAAAAACCCTGATTTCCCTGATAGTGATCTATCTTCCAGGGAGTGAGAGTGGGCAAGCAGATCTCTTGAGCAGGGCACTTCTGGGGAAAGGGTGAGGGAGACTAAGTCAAATTAGAACATTCGAATGTTGGCAGCTCCATTGAAAACAATGGAGTGCTGAGGGCTTTTACTGGCCGGTAAAAGCCCGCAGCGCCATCATTCCAATATTCGCTTTGTTCACAGTAACAGCTGTGAACAAAGCCTCACGGAGCCCGAGGGGATTTCAATCCCCTCGGGGTCCGTGAGCAATTTGTTTTTTTAATAGAAAATTCTTCCCTGAGTGGCAGAATGTTCTAATAGCCTTAGAACCCGCCGTAGCGGGCTCTACCGGCTATTAAAGGCCCTTTCCCTTGTTAAATGCCCGAGCCGAACGGGAGCGGGCCTTTAATAGCCGGTAGAGCCCGCTACGGCGGGTTCTAAGGCTATATTCAACACCCCTTTGCTAGATCTGTTTGCATCTCCCCATGATGTCTTCTTCCTCACTTTTGATTCCTTCTTCCATGTCAGGAAGAATGGGGGACAGATGTGATGAGAATCAGATGTCCCAAGGATTTCCTCTAGGCTTTCCCTCTCCTACCCGCATCAGCAGAGTCCTTTTGAAGATTCCGAAAGAGAGGATAGAGGTCCTTTTTGTTATACCTTGCTGGAAAAGACAACCTGGGTTTCCATGGCTGTGTCAGTTGGCAGTTCAGCCCCCATAGATGCTTCTAGCTGTTCCATTTCCAATGTGGTTTCCAGTGTTGCCAGAGTTCTCTCTCTGCGGGTTTGGTAATTGAGAGGCAGCAATTGGAGTATTTGAAAAATCGGCATCTCATAAATCGAGTGTACTTTTACGCTCCAAAGTGGTATTTTGCTAATGGTTGTCCTATCTCTTTTGAGGGCGGGTGGGAGGGGAGTCCGGGAGTTTCTCAGAGATGGTTTTTTGTTGGGATTTTCAGTTTAAACTCAGAGACATCCACGGGCAGTGATAAAGACTATTTCTGATTCTTTGGCTTGTGATCTTTTAAAGAGGTTCCATCTCAGAAGACCAGTAGTTTATGTTCCCGTGCGTTCATGGAATATCCCTCTGGTTCTTACAGCTCTTCAAGAGTCTCCTTTAGAACCCCTTTTCTCAATCCCCTTAAAGCCTTTGAATGTAAGTTTTTTTTTTCTTGTGGTCATTACTTCAAGGCATAGATTAGAGGAAATGGGGACCTCCTTTGTTATGAGCCATATTTTAATTTTTTCCAGGATATGATTGTTCTGAGGCCATGCCTTGCTTTCTCCCCAAAGCCTCTTCCTCTTCCCATGTATCTCAAGATTTAATCCCACCTGCCTTTTTTTCCCGCCCCTTCCTCACAGGGAGAGGTTGCTTGGCTTTCTTTGGATTTGGTTTGAGCCCTGACAGTCTATTTCTAAAGAACTGCCTCCTTTAGAAAGTGGATAGTTTGTTTCTCACTTATGGGCTTGGCAATAAGGGGCACCAACCTACAGTTCTCACGTTAAGCCGATGGGTTAAAACTGTGATTTCACTGGGTACCAAAAATCTGCCTTTTCTCTTACCTCAGGTGTTTAGAGACGTTCGACAAGGGCAGAAGACACATGTGGAGCAGCTACATGGTCTAACCATAATACTTTTATTTCCCATTATAAGCTGGCGATGGGAGACATTTTTTCATCTTCTTTTTTTGGTGCTGTGCTTTCGAAAGTACAATTGTTTCTTGCGCATAGTTAAGGACTGTAACACAGTGTTTTATTCCAGAATAGAGTGTCTCATTTTTATTTTTATTCGCTTTGGTACATGCTCATACTTTAAGGACTGTAGCGAGGAAGATGGACGAGGTAGGTAATGTCTTTTTAGTTACCAGTAATTTTCATTTGTCCGAGTCATAGTCTTCCTTTCCACAATCATGCATTCCCTCCCTGGTAAAGGAGAAGAAAAAAATTGTTGTTCGGTACCAGTTTTGTTTGCTAGATAATACTGGAAGCAAACATTGTAGTTCCAGCCTGTATGGCCCTTATATCACTCACTTCCTGTCAATCCATATTGATTGAGTGTAAGGAAATGCCTCCTTGGCATGGTTACCCCCTGACGTTTTGCCTTTGCTGATGCTAAGTTATGATTTGAAAGTGTGCTGGGACCCTGCTAACCAGGCCCCAGCGCCAGTGTTCTTTCCCTAAATTGTACCTTTGTCTCCACAATTGGCACAACCCTGGCACTCAGAGACCTTCCCTGGCATCAGGGCCCTTGGTACCAGGGGTACCAGTTACAAGGGACTTACCTAAGGGCTGCAGCATGTCTTATGCCACCCTGGGGACCCCCCACTCAGTAATTTTCTCCCCACCAGCACACACAAGCTGTGAAGCCGAGTGCATGTGCTAAGTCGACATAGCACTCCCCTCAGAGTGCCATGCCAGCCTCACACTGCCTGTGGCATAGGTAAGTCACCCCTCTAGCAGGCCTTACAGCCCCAAGGCAGTGTGTACTATACAACAGGTGAGGGCATAGGTGCATGAGCACTATGACTCTACAGTGTCTCATTGTAAGTGCAGGGTAGCCATAAGTGTATATGGTATGGGAGTCTGTCAGACACGAACTCCACAGCACCATAATGGCTACATTGAAAACTGGGAAGTTTGGTATCAAACTTCTCAGCAAAATAAATGCACACTGATGCCAGTGTGCAATTTATTGTAAAATACACCCAGAGGGCATCTTAGAGATGCCCCCTGAAAACATACCTGACTTCCAGTGTAGGCTGACTAGTTTTTGCCAGCCTGCCACACACCAGACATGTTGCTGGCCACATGGGGAGAGTGTTCCTGGCCACAGAGTGACAAAGGCAAAGCCTGTACTGGGTGGAGGTGCTTCTCACCTCCCCCTACAGGAACTGTAACACCTGGCGGTGAGCCTCAAAGGCTCACCCCTTTTGTTACAGCGACCCAGGGCATCCCAGCCAGTGGAGATGCCTGCCCCTCCGGCCACTGCCCCCACTTTTGGCGGCAAGGCTGGAGGAGATAATGAGGAAAACAAGGAGGAGTCACCCACCAGTCAGGACAGCCCCTAAGGTGTCCTGAGCTGGGGTGACCATTACTTTTAGAAATCCTCCATCTTGTAGATGGAGGATTCCCCCAATAGAATTAGAGCTGTGCTCCCCTCCCCACAGGGAGGAGGCACAAAGAGGGTGTAGCCACCCTCAGGGCCAGTAGCCATTGGCTACTGCCCTCCCAGACCTAAACACACCCCTAAATTCAGTATTTAGGGACTCCCCAGAACCTAGGAATCTAGATTCCTGCAACCTTAACAAGAAGAAGGACTGCTGACCTGAAGCCCTGCAGTGAAGACGGAGACGACAACTGCTTTGGCCCCAGCCCTACCGGCCTGTCTCCCAACTTCGAAGAAAACTGCAACAGCGACGCATCCAACAGGGACCAGCGACCTCTGAAGCCTCAGAGGACTGCCCTGCAACTAAGGACCAAGAAACTCCCGAGAACAGCGGCCCTGTTTAACAATCTGCAACTTTCTGCAACAAAGAAACCACTTTAAAGACTTCACGTTTCCCGCCGGAAGCGTGAGACTTTCCACTCTGCACCCGACGCCCCCGGCTCGACCTGCGGAAAACCAACACCTCAGGGACTGCGAGCCCGTGAGTAACCAGAAACGACCCCCTGAGCCCCCACACCGACGCCTGCAGAGGAAATCCAGAGGCTCCCCCTGACCGCGACTGCCTGTAACAAGGGACCCGACGCCTGGAACCAACACTGCACCCGCAGCCCCCAGGACCTGAAGGAACCGAACTCCAGTGCAGGAGCGACCCCCAGGCGACCCTCTGCCTAGCCCGGGTGGTGGCTGCCCCGACGAGCCCCCCCCCCCGTGCCGGCCTGCATCGTTGAAGAGACCCTCGGGTCTCCCCATTGCTTTCAATACCAAACCGGACGCCTGTTTGCACTCTGCACCCGGCTGCCTCAGTGCCACTGAGGGTGTACTTTCTGTGCCTGCTTGTGTCCCCCCCGGTGCCCTACAAAACCATCCTGGTCTGCCCTCCTAGGACACGGGTGCTTACCTGCTGGCAGACTAGAACCGGGGCACCCCTGTTTCCATTGAAGCCTAAGTGTTTTGGGCACCTCTTTGACCACTGCACATGACCGGCCCTGAACTGCTGGTGTGGTAACTTTGGGGTTGCCTTGAACCCCCAACTGTGGGCTACCTTGGACTAAACTTTGAACCCTGTAAGTATTTTACTTACCTGTGAACTTAACCTTTACTTACCTCCCCCAGAAACTGTTGATTTTTGCAGTGTGTCCACTTTTAAAATAGCTTATTGCCATTTTTGTCAAAACTGTACATGCTATTGTGATTATTCAAAGTTCCTACAATACCTGAGTGAAATACCTTTCATTTGAAGTATTAATTGTAAATCTTGAACCTGTGGTTCTTAAAATAAACTAAGAAAAGATATTTGTCTATATAAAAGCCTATTGGCCTGGAGTAAGTCTTTGAGTGTGTGTTCCTCATTTATTGCCTGTGTGTGTGTGCAACAAATGCTTAACACTACCCTCTGATAAGCCTACTGCTCGACCACACTACCACAAAATAGAGCATTAGAATTATCTCTTTTTGCCACTATCTTACCTCTAAGGGGAACCCTTGGACTCTGTGCACACTATTTCTTACTTTGAAATAGTATATGCAGAGCCAACTTCCTACATTGAGGCATAAGTACTATTGCTTTTTTAAAATCTGTATGGGTCAATGCTGTGCACGAGCCACAGATTGCTCGTGAAGTAAGGACTGTGGCGAGGAAGACTATGACTCAGAGTAATGTACCAGTAAGTAATCGAATCATTACCAGGTACGATAAACATAGACATACAAGCCTGTTAAATTGCAGTTATAAATGGTGCTGAGTAGATGTGTCATTGTGTGTCTCTCCCTTGATTGGTAGGTATGTTTGCATGTGTGGCGTTATGCAAAATAAGCAGGATGTAATGCGCTTGCAATAATATTAACGGATGCGCAAAAACAATTCTTTGTAAGTACTGATTTATACCGTGAAGTTCTGATGACTAACTGTAAATTCCTCACCTTTAGAAAACTTCCTAGAGCTAGACTGAGTCTGGAGCAATTTTCCAGCAATTCTCCTGTGACCATGTGGGGGCACCATGTGGTGCTGTGGTTACTCCAAAATGCATCAAAAGTGATGGAACTGAGATGAATACGTGCCACTCTGGAGAGCTGGCATCAGTTCCTTTCTTTCTACACATTTTGATGTAGATCTCGAACTCTGCTCCCAACTCTGTCGCTTTTCCAGCAACTTCAGATTCTTCTATGACTGTGTGCTAGGGAAAAGGTTCTCACCAAAAACATCAGGATTCAAGCCAGCCTGCGACTGCAGTAAGCAAACCCACATAACATATGGTATATTTACACAAAATACATAAGAGCAACAAAGCTAAGCAGAGCTTGACCCCATCCCGTCAATTGAAGTTTGGTGACAAGGTGCTAGGGCATCATGTTAAAGATCTCGCTCCACAAGTGTCACTCGAATCTGACTCTGTCCTGCAACTGGTCCTGGCACACCCCTAATCTCCCAGGTCATCTTTGACAGTAGCAGATAGCAGCCTTCAAAGGGGCCATGGTGCGAACATATCAAACACTTTGCCTCCAAAGATACACTAGAGGAAGCCTAAAGAGACTGCCAGCTGAACTAATGCTAACTGACTGCTCAGGACCCTTTTCTAGGCCCATATTGATGCTTTTTCAGACCTCCACATTGACCTTTAGGTCCATGATGGTTCCTTCGGTGTCAACGCTGTTGGCACTGGTCCCATCTCTGTAACTGACGTGGTCTGGCACCCCAAGCAAACATCAGCCTGCTCCAGCCATATGTCGCATTAGAAGATTACAAAAGCTCAGCCATTTATTCTGCAACAAGATTCTAAACTTTGGCCACGACTTCAGAACCAGTTCTGGTTCTGATGCTCTTCAGAACAGTTTCATATAACTTACTGCACTGAAGATGGCTTACATTTGTGTTCAATATATTTTAATAATTTCAATGGTGTGACAACAGACCAAACAAAAAAGAGCACCGAAAGAGGTACATTGAGTAGCTACATTATAGCCATAATATAATAATTGTGCCTAGATTTTGACAATTGCTGAGTAATAATAACCAAGCTTGAAAATAAACAGGAGGATCAATAAAAACTATCCTACAAATATATCATACTAGAACTACTGCAATAATCATAGAACTTTACTCTTATGTAATGTAACATATGTTAATATTTATTTATAAATATATTGCTATATAATTATCAGTCAGTTTCCAAATTGACTGATAAGCATTTACATTATGAACAACACCCATCATAGTGAAATCATCTCCTTTTCTGGTAAAAGTTATCCATGACCACATGCATGAATTGAAAATCAATAACTGTTAATTGGAAAAATGCTTCATTATTATCAAGGCAGCAGAAATTAGGAAGTCAAAAAGTTTATTGTCCGCAAAACTGTCAGATTCGAGTAACAAACTTGATTTGCCAATCAGCAAGCTACGTGAGAGCTTTTTAAAGAAAATATACATTTTTGAAATAACATTCCATATCTTCTTCCAAAACGTAGAAACAATCGTACAATCGAAGAGCATATGCTTTAATAAACCTGAAGTAGAATTACAATACCAACAACTGTGATAATTTAGAAATTTTGTGCTGAATAGTTTTGACGGGGTCCATAAACAATTAAATAGTATGAATGAATTAGTTTGATATAGAGATACTGGTAACCATCCAGAAATATTATTTAGCCATTTTTTTCTCCTGAGTCTTGAGAAAGAGAATTGCCTAATTCATTATTTCAAAAAGAGGACAGAAAGTTCAATTTATTTATTTAAACATTATTCAGTTTTTTATAATCCATTGACACTTAATGATTAGAGGAAGCAATTGTATGCATATAAGTTTCTAAATCAGAAATATTCTTCTCTGGAAAATTATGTAATTCCATCCTTGATTCATTGTTTAAAAGTTCATACTTAATCATATCTACAGTAGAAAAGAATATTACCTTTTTTTACGTTCGCAGAACTGAAACAAAAGTATTTATGCTATAACTATTTTAAGTAAAAAATACCAGAATTTATCCAAGACTTCCAAAATGTTATATAATGACTACGTTTCAATAAAGGGTTATGCCATAAAGTTATATTTAAGATATTAGAAATAGATACTTGGAAAGTAGAATCCAAATTTGGTAATATTAATTTTGTAGATTTTAGTATTGAGGATCTTTTTATTAAAGAGTTATAAGAGTACATTGTCAGTAGAGTCAGTAGCAGGGACGGTGACATCAAACTTCTTTCAAAGCGAAGCCATGTAGCCACATTATCAACATCTTTATAAGTAAACCAATAAATGCTTTGCTTTAATATAAATGCTTTAAGATAATTAAAGAAATCTGGCAACCCACAGCCACTGTTACATTTTGAGAATTTAATTTTTTATAGCTTATACAAGGTGGCTTATTAGATCAATGTATATCTAAATGTATCAGGAATAACGTTTTGTAAAACATGAGAAGGAGTAGAGTTGGGATCATGGAGAGGATATACAAATATAAAATATTTTTGGAGCAATAATCATTTTAATAGTTTCAATGTTTCTCCACCAGGATAAGTATATAGTAGACCACTTCTGAAATGTGTTTTGTCATGATTAAGAATATAATCACAGTTCAATGTAATTGATTGTTTAATAGTACTAGAAAATAGAATACCTAGTTACTTAGCCTTATGATTTCATTATTAGGTAACATATCATGGGTACAGTATACATTTAAAGGAAAACAAATTGTCTTATTTTTGTTTAAAGAATAACCTGAAATTTGAGAGTATGTATGAATTAAATTTAATAAAGGGTGAATGGATGATTCATAGTTAGCAATATATAATAAAACATCATCAGCATATGCTGAAGTTTTAATAGTAATATCATTAACTGCAATACCTTCTATTTCCTTATAATTTCTAATAGCAATAAGTACTTTTCATCCTTGCAATTTAACCGTTAGAGGTGATAGAGGCACCCGCCAAAGTTGTCACTTAAGAAGAAAACATTTGTTAGATAGATGACTTTTGATTAAAAAAAAAAGTCTTGCAGATGGGCCAAAGTATAGCGCTGAAGTCATTGAAATAAAGGAATTACCAAAATGAAACATAGATAGGGTATGAAATAGATACTGCCAATGTACTTTGAAAATGCTTCATCTTTATCTTTACTATCTGAAGTTCTTGCATTAGATGCTTAAAAAAGCATTTGACAATCACATGGAATAACAGACATTCTATGAATAATACTACACTATGTTTCATAAAACCAGTTTGATCAATATAATGCAATCTAGTACAGAAGCTAGTCTGGTTACAAGGTTTTTTGCAAAAAGTTTACAATCTTGGTTTATTAATGACATAGGACACTAATTTGAAACAATAGTATGATCTTGATTAGGTTTTAGAAGAACTATAATTAAGACTTCGGCAAAGGAACCTGTTGTAGTTCCTGAAATAATCAAACTATTTATACACTTTAGTAAGTGAGGTAATAAATGAGGAGGAAACTCTTTAAAATTGGGTAAATCACCAGGGCCAGATGGTATACCTACTGACTCTTATAGAGTTTTATTAGCTAAATTGATTTCTTCCAATGAAATTGGTACATCCAATTTTTCTCTAGCAGATTGGGTAATTGTAGGTAAACCGCACGATTACAAAAACTTATCAATAATAATCTAATCAGTAAAAGGAGGATTATTATATAGATTTGAATAATATGTCAAAAATTCATTAATTTCTTCATGAGATAATGCCATTGTACCATTTAAGCCCTGAATTGCAATAATCTGAGTTTTATCTTTTTTAATCCTAAAATAATTTGCCAATTGTCTGCCAGACGTATTAGCTTTAATGAAATTTAGCCTTATTATTTGAAAATTGTATGCCCGCTTTTTTGCTTAACATGGAATTTAATTCATACTGAAGTTTTTGGAATTGTATTTTGTATTTGTTTATCACATCTCATGATAACAAATGGCAAAACACGAACGTCTCTTTATCAAAATATTTAGGCTTAGTCTTAAATGTTTTATTATCATGTGCCATAATCCATATTGTGAATCTTTGGAATGCATTTAAAGTTTATATTAGAGGGGTTACAAGTGAAGTGGGACATTCTGGATTAAAAGAAAAATAATCTTGTATTGCTGACAAAAGTTTTGATTTATTTTTATCATTAAGGGCAACACTTGATACGCTATCGAGAATTAGATTGTTGACTTGATTTAACTTGTATAACTCCAGAGTTAAGTGTGTGGTCAGAAATGGCTATATTATTAATTTTAGGATCAAACAATGACTGGATTAGATGATGGGACATTAATAAATAATCAATCCGAGAATGCGAATTACAAGGTTTAGAGAAAAAATAAAATTGTTTCTCATTTGGGTGATGTAAATGCCAAATATCAACCATTTTGGTTGATATAAAAAAAGATCGAAGGGTGAAAAATGCTTTCGGAGGATGATATTTAAAATGGGAACATCTATCTAATAAGGGGTCCGTTATCAGATTAAAATCACCACCGATGATTAGCAGTACATTACCTAATTTGATCACCTCTGATGTAAATAGTGACCAAAACGTAGGATCATCTTTTGTTAGACCATAAACATTATTTACATTTAAAATGAAATTCTCATTTTTTATTTTTCACTATAATATATCAACCATCTGTATCAATACATTTGTTAAGTATTTGAATATTTAACTTTTGTGCAAACAAGATAGCAACACCATTTTCCTTTTTAACTGTAGGGGAAGAAATAATATTGCTAACCCATTTTTATTCATTTACCCTAAAACTGTGTCATCAATGTGTTTACTCCAAGAAACTCAAATGTCTGATTATTTAGCTAGGCATAAAGCAAATACTTTAGTTCTTTTAACAGGGTGTTGTAAACCTTTGACATTAAAAGAAACAAATTTTATTTTGTTAACACTATTCATATGTAGGAAAGTAAAAAAGAGAATAAAAAGAAAGATAATTTATACTGCATAGGATTGAGGAGTAGCTCTAAAGACAGAAGAAAGGAGAAAACAGATGACATACAAACCATAGAAAAAAGGACAACATAGAAACATATGAAGTATTTCAGAATTGTCCAAACACATATGCAATATTGACCTGTGAAATAAATGCTCTTATATATAAAGGCAAATAAAAGGCTTGTTATATGCACTAAGAAGAGGCATCATTGGTTTCCATGGAAAGAGGAGAGTTATGATCTAACAAAGCATGTAAATCTCCAGAGCACTAAAAAGCTTTTAGATGCATCTATATAAGAATTTAGAAAGATGGTATTTCAAAAGGCCATATTTAAAACCACAGTTTCGTAGTTGTGGTCGCCGATCGGCAAATTACTTACGTATTTTAACAGTTTCCTTGGCAAAATCTTCATGTATAAAGATTTTATTTCCATTGACCATTAATGTTGGAATCTCTCTTGCTGCTTTCCGGATCCTCACAAGGTGATGGTAGCGTAAAACTTTAAAAATCACTTGACGTGGCTTCATATTGCTTGCATTGCAATGAGAAGGAATTCTATGTGCTTTGTCGATTTCAAATTTTTCTGGGAATTTTAAGTTTAACAGACTGTAGGAAATACTTGGAAGAATTGTTACCTAGTCTTTCTCTTCAACATCTTCTGGTAAAATAAAAATGCACAGGTTAAATTGTATATTGCGATTTTCTAAATAAAGTAGCTGTCTATTCATGGATTAAATTTTCGCAGTAAGAGGTGCTACACTGTCGATTTTTGCCTTTTTATCTTAAATTTTAATTGTGTTGTCAGAAACTTTCATTAAGAGGCTTGCCATATCCTTGCGTATATTTTTAATTTCTGATGGAATGTTATCTGTATTTGCACACACTGCTTGTAGTTCTTCTCATATAGTAGTTAAAGAAGGCTCAGTGGAATCTACATTTTTTTACTTTACTGGTGGAGGAGAAGTTTGTTATTCATAATATGCACTTTTTTTCCTTCCATCTTGATATAGTATTATTAATTAATATGAAAAGTATCAACTTCACTCTAAATAAATAGTGAGAATAAAACTAGTGAAAATATCACCTATAAAACAGGCTGTACAGCAGCTAGAACCAGCTGTGGGAGTGGTTAGGTCTCAGCCTTGTCCTTTTCTTCAGTCGTCTCCGCCCTCCTGACAGAAACTTCCAGCTTCACTTCACTGGAGAGCTCGTAGAAAAGGCTCCACTGAATAAAACCCCTCACTTTCTTTGAAAAGCCTTGAAAATCACCTCCCTGTTAAGCACTGCTCTTCCAGCAGTACAGAAGCCTCAACTATAGGTAAGAAACGCCTTTTATATAAATACAAAATTGTTGATAATAAGAGCCATCTCCTGAGATTATCTGGAGGTGGCCATCTTGTTTTGCATGATCGCCCAACTCCCAGGTGACTTACATTTGGACCTACTAAATTCCAGTGGGCTAGAAATGTCCCCTGAAACAGAGCAAGATTCGTCACCGGGGCCACTAGTGAGACAAAGTGCATCTTTCACAGTAGTGCTATGAAGGACATAGTAGACAATTACAAGTTTAAGAGTTCTGTTACTAAAGCAAAGACACGTTTGCTAATTAACAATCTCCAACTGGGCCAACTTTATTGATAGGCAAAATTGGTTCAGACAAAGACCTTACTGACACTTTGATGGCTACAGCCTGGCGATATGAATTTCCTGAATAGACACCCTACGCCCTTCAGGATTCAACTAAAAAGGTCAACCCAAATTACTTTTCAGCCAGTCTCCTAGATAGAGTGAAAACAGACGGGCACTTCCAGAAAGAAAAATGTTTTCCTCTGCCAGCTTGGCTCAATACAGTAAGCCCCATATTTATACTTGTTTAGTGATGCATTTGCGTCATTTTTTGACGCAGAAAGGGCGCAAACTTGCAAAATACAATTGTATTTTGTAAGTTTGCACCGTTTTTGCGTCAAAAAGCTGCGCAAACACAGCGCTAAAAAAGTATAAATATGGGCCTAAGCCTTTTGAGGATGTACACCCATGCTTGTGAGATATGGACAGCAAGAGTCAGTATGACTCAGCACCTCGTTAGCCCAAACAACACAAGAATTTCCAGGATACAACTAAGGGTCATATTTATAAGTGGCTTGCATCACCAGTGCATCACATTTTTGACGCACCGACGCCCATAACCACAAGGCCACGCAAAGCCACTTTGCATGGATTTTCATGGCCTTGTAGATATGGAGTAAGGCAACGCAGCGCAAGTCGCTGCTTTGCCTTACTCTGCCTCAAAGAGGCATTCCATGGGTGTTACGGTGGGTGTTCCCATGCAACACCGATGGATTTTGACGCACTGCCAGATTTACAAGGTTTTGTAAACCTGGGAATACGTCAAAAGCCTGTGCCTCCCAAGGGGAGACATGCAGGTATTTCTCCTCGTTGTGCCTCCCTTATATCTCCTTGTTTTTTCCCGTTTTCTATGTGTGCTGCATTCTGTAGCACACATAAGAAAAGGAAAACACCTCTCATGATTGTTTTTGTGCAGGGAGGTGTCTCTTCCTGCACAAGAGCTATCATCCATGGTGCAAAGGTGCCTGCATTGGTGCATTGTAGCCCATAGTGTGCCAGTTCAGGGAAAAAGGACGAATGCACAGTATCTTGTAGATACAGCGCATTCCTGCCCTTTTCTTTTAACGTAGGGCAGCACAGCAAGAAGGCTTGCAGCACTGCCCTGTGTCAAAAGATCGTAAATATGCCCCTAAGTATCTTTTGCATGCTGAGCTGGACATCACAGACATCACTGGGAGAGCTATTGGTACCAGTGCCCTGCTTAGAATGCATGCCTAGATGAGATCAACTAGAGTTTCAGTCAATATGCAAGTATCCTTGATGAATATTCCCTTTGATTGGTCTAGGTGAGAATGAAGATTAAGCTCTAGAACAATTTAGGGATAGCAGCACACGGGCATGATCTGCGGGTCTAATGTCTGCTGCCAAGTAGTTTCCCAACACACTGAAAATTCAGAGTCTATTGCAGAAGATTTGCTTCAAGGCAATATAAGCCATCCTAACCTGTACTACAACAAAAAACCCTGACTTTTTGAAGCAGAGGACATGGCATCGGCCATAGCCGCTCACCCAAGCAGGGAAATTATCTTTTCCAAACCTGCTGCAGTGGCTTCCAATTCACTTTAGTTTGGCCTCAGTCTCTGGACAAGCCAGTAGGGGGACAGATATAATTTATACCCTGTCTGGGTCTTGCTGAATATTCAAAATGGCTATACCTACCTCTCATCTCTTCCCCACCCCATCTTCCTCACACTCTAGAGTGACTTTTGTAATAGCACTCCCCAATCTTGGTGCAGGAAGGTAGGCTTTTCCTGTCCAACCATGCCATCAAGCAGGTGCCGGACTTAGAGAGAGGAGAAGGGTGGTACTTGTGCAGCTACCTCTGTTGAAGAAACCTGGAGGGCCCAGGCATAAAAGGGAACTCCAGATATTAATTGTTTTTTCAAAAAAAGATAATTCAAATGCACCTTTGGAGATCGGGGATGCATGTGCTCTCGTACCTCAATGACTGGCTGCTCAAGGCGGACTCTCCTCACTCAGGGGTAGACCACATCTGGATGATGCCATACTCCTGTGTCATCGCAGATGTGCTGGACATTGGGGCGCTCAAGGCTTTTTCACTGCTACAGTGAGATTGGGACATTTATGATCAATTATGGGGCTTGGTGAGGATGGCTCTGGAGCTTCTAGAACTCCTTGCATCATGCATCCTCCTCATCCCAAACTCCAGATGGTATACACTGTCAATCTTCTCTTTTTAGGGTTTCTTGCAGCACAAAAAGGAAAGTAATGCAGGAGAAGACCTTGTCAAGCACTGGATAGTAGTGTGGATCAAAATCTATTATGCACTGGCCTAGAAACATGTCCAAAACTGGTATTCCTCACCCCAATACCATCATAGCAAACTTGCCTTTGGTCGAATGAGTCTGCAGACCTTCTGGAATCTCTGTGAGGCTGTGACAAGGGTGGCAGTGCATACATTCATGAAGCACTAATGCCTTTGCAGGCAGATCCAATGGGAAGATCACTTTGGCCACCTTTTGGTCTTAGTCCGCTTCCCAGACCTTTTGTCTGTTTGGGAGGTGCTGCTATAGTATTTATTCTAAAAGTGAGGAATCTGCAGTTAGAAGTATCCATTAGAAGAACTAGTTACTTATATCCACAAGAAAAACATTAGTGAAGGTGTTATCTAATCAGACATTCCTCTCTGCCCTCCCACCTCCCCATTCTATGAAGTGGACTCCTGAACATAAGAGTGTGCTGATTCCTACCTTGAGATTTTATTATTGTCAGCAAGAGATGCTGTCTCTCCTTCCTAGCCCGCGGACAAAGACTGAAGAAACTAATGTCAGCACATGAGGTTCTGCTTATATGCAGCTCTCTTCTGTCACTTCTGGGAGGTATTGAGTCGGTGATATTGAGTCATGGTGGACCCACATGGCAACACCGCTGTAAAATTTCTCCAGATCCAGTTTGCCATCCTGGAGTTCTCCAACAATGGGAATTCGGAAGATAGTGTATCCACCAGAATGACCGTTATCAAAGATAAGTAACTTGTTTTTTTAATATTTCATCAAAGCCACTTCAAAATTGATTGTTCAGCATGCACCTGTACAGAACCTAGATCCTCATGACTCCCCTTTTGGGGATGTTGGTTACCTTAAGGTTGATACCTAGGGCCATATTTATACTTTTTGATGCAAAACTGCGCCGGCCAAGGAAAAGATGGCCAGGAACAGAAAGGCAGCACTGCAGACTGGAGGGGGGAGTCCAGCACACCAGGAGGTCCTGGACCACATGGAGGAGATGGTTGCAGCCGTCATCCCTGAGGAGATCGTCATAGGGATTCAAGGACAGGACAGCGCAGACTACCACGAGACAACGCACATGCAGGGTAAGTCGCATGGGGAATTATAATGCAATAATGTCAACTGCAACTGGGGGGGGGAATACCTACTACACATCGCATGTAAGTCATCATATACATGGAGTGGCATGGGTAAAGGGGCACGGCAGGGGGCATGGCCTGCACAATCATAAGCTGGGGCACACCATTACACTACACCAACAACAGTCCCATGGGGGCATGCTGTCATGCCAACGATGGAGAAAAGGGAAAGCCACGACAGGAGGGAAGGCCACTACGTCAAACTGACATCCTGGCACTCATCAGCCAACATACCTCCTACATTAACTAGGGCCCTATTAGCAATCCTCTAGCCAAACCGACAACTGCAATGTAACTGCAACAACAGTTGCCACTACCACCTCTGATCTGTGTGCAGCTTAAGTAGCCAATGGCAGTAACCTCCCCATGGAACATACATACCTAAATTAGGGGGTGAGGATGACAACTGCAATAATCTCCAGAAACAAGACAAAGGCCCCAGTACACTCAAATATCAATGCCCATAGTTGCCGCAAACATCAGCCAATGTAAACAGCAATAGGAGTGACACAGCACTAAGGACACACCCATGCTGCATATGTCAGGGTCCATCCTGTGCCTGGCTAACAAGGCAACATCACAAATGTCATACTGCTCAGACAACAGCATTGAGGAGGGGATACATGGAACTGGTCACTGAAATACAGCTGCACAGTCAGAGGGGGAAATAGGACACTGATACGATTATCAGGGCAATCCAATGTAACACACATTACCCAACATCAGCAGGACACATTAACAATGTCAACATCCATATCACATCATAACATTGCCATATATAGGATATGCTACATGTCAATTACAATTAAGTCAATGTGAAAGATCAGGGATTGGGGCAGGTCCTGTTAGTTAAGTGTGCTGCCAGGGCCATCAGTACACCCACAGCCAGTGAAAGGTCTCACCATGAGAATGGATATACACGGAGGGTCGAGTAAGACAAAAAGGTGGCAATTCTCTATTTGGCATAAAGCAACACCTAGAGTCAATGAGGCTGACAAGTCTGATAACTCAATAACATACATGTAACACACAGGTGGGCCATAGGCCTGAATCAATGCCCATCTGAAGGACTGCAGATATTAATACAAAACAAGATCCCGAAGTGAATTCATCAAAAGGCAGGCACGTCACGTCAAAATTGTCACAACACAGACACACTAATTGTACCCTGTTTCATTGCAGAGGAAGATGGATCTCCTGCCGATATGCCTGTCCCAGATTTCCCTGATGATATGGATGACGAGCCGATAAACATTCCCCAGGAGACTATCCAAAAGGTCCTTGAAACCCTCCAGACCCCACCTTCAGTCACAAGAAGGAGCACAGAACAAGCAGCCATCGCAGAGGAACCACCCACCACCCCAATTGTAAGACCTGCCAGCTCCAATACAGCTGAGGACTCAGACGACACTGGCACCAGCTTTGAGAGAACTGTAGTTGGAGTACAGCGGGAGCTGGCCAAGGAGGTGCGGGTGGGGATGCAAACTATGGCAGCCAGCCTTGAGGGGGTGCGTTCGTGCATGATGTCATCTGCAGATCAGGCAGCAGCTATGCAAGCCCTAACATCCATACTGCAAAGACTACAAGAAACTGTCAAGGAATTCACCACTGCAGTAAGGGAGTTGCCACACCTCACACCCCAAACATTCCACTGCATGCACAAATGCAATCATAACTCCCTCAGGGCCGACCTGGCTGCCTACCATCGTGATGTGGCTGCTATTCTCAAGAACCAGCAGATCCTCCTTGCTGCAGTACTGCCCTTAAGACCTTCACAGGGAGCAGCGACCAGGATGTCTGACTCCACGTCTTCTAACACTGAGGTGTGTGTTGCCCCTTCACAACCAACAACAACAAGGACAGAGGAGGCAACACACACTTCAGAAGAAGAAGACATGGAAAAGATCACATTCACATGGAAGAGTACCCGGAAGCACTAGTTCCTGCACCATGGCCAACTTTTACCAAGGTCCTACGTTTTGTCAAATGCCAGTCTTACAACAACTCTACTCAATGACTGTTCTGCTAACCACTGTATAACTTGTCAGCATGACCAGTGAATGTCTCTCTCCTACTAATCGGCAAATCCTGTCCCTCTGCACTGTCTGTAACATCACCCCAGCATGTCAGTAGCTTTACCTACACCCCTTCTGTAGGATCACAATGTAAGATTTCACTAGAACGGATTCATCAAACATGGACAATGTACATATTGCACTACAGCACTTTTCAATAAATAGCACTTGCACAACAAATATGTCTCTGTGTAATGTGACACATCAACTGTGCAGTAGATAACACAAATGTGCCTGTGTTCAAATCGTGTAGCTTGTCAATACAACTGTCCTGACATCATGTAGTCAGATACATCTGCACAGTGGCCAGGATTGCATCATAGCCTGCCCATCCTGAGGAGAATAACTGATGAAGTGAGAAACCACACACCATCATGCTGTGTTGGACAGAATAATGCGTCCTCAAGGGATATCAAAGTCAACTAATAGTGGCTGATAAATGTTGTCACCATGCAATACTAACACATAGAACTGTGAAGTCTAATCTAAGCAAACACTACAAAGCACAGCATGAATCAATCTTTCTGAGTTAACATCCAAATAGGTAATCATGCTGAATAGTGACACAAATGATCTATGTGAGTCATGAAGACAAGAAGACAGGAGTGTTTACAAGAACTCATCTTAGAAGGGGTCCCTGAACATCACACTGCAGTCAGACCTAAAACTGTCCCCCCAATACCAAGTCTGGAAGCACACTTTGTGACATGGATCACAAAGGATTTTTGTTGATGAGTATGTTTTCTATGTCAACTCTGATTGGTGGTTCAAACAAATGGTGGATTCTTAAAAAGGTAGCTCTGGGATAGCTGCCATTTTACACCTCAGTTTGTTGTTCTATGACATTTGTGTCCTATGCTACAAACAAATACAATCATCTACACTGATGCCAAGGCCATGATCAAGTAGCAGTTAACACATAATGTAAAGGGTTATCTATATATTTATTCAAAACTAATCACACAAGAGGAAACTAAGGAAAAAGTCATACCTACCCTAATCTAACCTGACTACTCACTACCCACAACTGTCCCTAACTAACCTAAGCTAAACTTACTCATCACATGTAACGAATCGTTCTAAACATCAAGGGGCATATTTATACTCCGTTTGCGCCGAATTTGCGTCGTTTTTTTCGACGCAAATTCGACGCAAAACTAACTCCATATTTATACTTTGGCGTTAGACGCGTCTAGCGCCAAAGTTCATGGAGTTAGCGTAATTTTTTTGCGTGAACACCTTCCTTGCGTTAATGATATGCAAGGTAGGCGTTCCCGTCTTAAAAAATGACTGCGATGCATATGCGTCGTATTTATACTCCTGGGCAAAAATGACGCCCGGGAGTGGGCAGGTCTAAAAAACCCGCATTTGCGCCTGATTTTAGCGCCTGGGTCAGGGCAGGCGTTAAGGGACCTGTGGGCTCAGAATGAGCCCAGAGGTGCCCTCCCCTGCCCCCAGGGACACCCCCTGCCACCCTTGCCCACCCCAGGAGGACACCCAAGGATGGAGGGACCCACCCCAGGGACATTAAGGTAAGTCCAGGTAAGTATATATATATATTTTTTTTTGTGGCATAGGGGGGCCTGATTTGTGCCCCCCTACATGCCACTATGCCCAATGACCATGCCCAGGGGACAGAAGTCCCCTGGGCATGGCCATTGGGCAAGGGGGCATGACTCCTGTCTTTGCTAAGACAGGAGTCATTTCAATGGGGGATGGGTGTCGTAAAAAAATGGCGCAAATCGGGTTGTGGCGATTTTTTTGCCTCAGCCTGACTTGCACCATTTCTGGACGCCCATACGCCATTTCCCCCCCACGCCGGCGCTGCCTGGTGTATGTCGTTTTTTTTAACGCACACCAGACAGCGCGGCGGCTAACGCCGGCTAACGTCATTGAATAAATACGGCGCCCGCATGGCGCTTCAGAATGGCGTTAACCGGCGCTAATTTTTTTGACGCAAAACTGCGTTGGCGCAGTTTTGCGTCAAAAAGTATAAATATGGGCCCAACCCCCCACCCCCCATTATGAGACAGGACACATGGAGGACAACACATACTAACCTACACACATACTATACTATCCTAAACAATCATATATATTTTTTTGTTGATTTTTTTTTTTTTTTGTATTTATTTTTTTATGAAACACACAGGGACCCCAACATTGCCCAACACACTTAATAAGTAAAAGTAGAACGAATCAGTGTTACAGAGGGGGTTGGGGGGGGTTCTAACTTAACTAACAGCCTATACTAACCTAACACTAATCCCCCAAGCCAACTAATCATGAGAACAAGGAAAGAGGAGGGAGGGGAGGGAATCCTGTCCATAGAAAAAATATATTTCTACAGGTTGGCCCTCCGGAGGGTCCGCCTGATCGATTTGACCCGCCTCTTTATGTAGCTGACATCCTGGGTAAGATTGTTCACCCTCCTCAAAACTCGGTCCATCTTATGTTCCAAAGCCAGGAATGCCGCTGGGTCTACTGTTGGTGCTGGTGCCGTTTGTGTCCCGGCCGAGGTGCTCTGTGGCCGTGTGGAGCCTAGCCCACTGGACTGTCCTGCAGCTGTCACACTGCTGGGGCCTGGGTGTGCTGCAGATGTAGGGACAACTGTCCCCGCTGTGGGTGTGGCCACCTGGGGAGGACCGGTGGTTGTGGTGGTGGTGGCTGTGGTGGGCAACGTTGGGCCACCCTGTGGTGAAGCCCACCATGCTCCGGAAGCCCAATCTGACTGGTATGTACGGGCCATCCTTCGGAACCCCGACTGCACCTGCAGGATGTGTCTGTACCTCATGGCCCGCCTCTCAAATTCATGCTTCTGGGCTGGTGTCATGTTTGCAGCTGTGAAGACAAAGGGCAACTATTTACCATAGGAACTGCATTGTGTGAAATAGCACAAGTGGTCAATCTGGCAATACATCTACTGTACTTGTAACAGCTCATATCACCATACAGATCATTGAAAGTTTCAGAGGAAGTACATGGCAAGCCTGCCTACAAAGGACATCTCACACATAGCACATCCAAAACCTACATGATGGGTAACAACTGGCAATAACTTGCCATCAGAGTACTGACAGTTGTCAGCTAACAATCATGCTGCACATCCTCCGCCTATTGCCTGGACTACATATGTCAGTGTATGTGATGATAAACACAAACCACAAGGTCTGCTGTGTGTAAGAGGATTTGCTAGTACAGTACTCATGTGCCATACCTGAGTGTGTACACTAGGTTCAAAACAAACTTTCAAATAGTCACAAGTATGTGTAACATACTGGTAGCTTCAGTCCTAGGTACCCTATTCATAAACCCATGCCTGTGTTTGAGAGGGGGGGGGGGGGGAACAACAAACAATTCCAAACTACATGCACACCCAGAAGTATATAGAAAGTTCAACATTTGTTTGGCTCTACACACACACCACCGGTAAGGGCTATCAACAAATCGGAGTCAGCTAGACCTTGACCTATCCAAGGCCCACACATGTCAGAATATACTGACCTAGGTCAACATCCCATACTTCCAGTGAGGCATTATTTTCAACAGACACAGAGTAGCAAGAACACCCATGATCATGATTAGCATGCACACCTAGGCCTTTGCACTCGTACTTCCACATGTTGTACTACAAGTGTGTGGAACTAATGATCCCAGAAGGTTCAACCTACAGTGTACTCAGTACATCAGTGAATAGGGAAGCAGCAGTCTTCAGAAAAGCAATTTGCAGAAGCTATCTGGGAGAATGTGAGTCTGACATGCAGACTCAGTCTGAGACGAGTCCCAGTGCAACTCTTATTGTAACTAGTGTATTCCACATGACTCACCCCAGTTCTCATAGTGGGACCTACAGGAATGGTCTACAAACCCTAGATCAGACATTGGTCAACTCAAAATTTTATAAGAACTGAAATCCCACTAATGGAACAAGACTAATGATTGGGCAGCGCATCACACCTTGCAATGTGTTCAACACACAGGAGTCCATCACACATCACCAGCAAACACAAAACATAACACACATGTCAACACTCACTGTAGGTGTCGGGGTCCTCAAAACGAGCCACCTCTCCCACTGTGTACGGTGCAGGTCCACCTGTAAAGCATGGAAGGAAGAATGTGCTCAGAATCAGTGCACTGACAAACAATTTCAATAACAAAAACAATGTGTAAGCTGACATAAGTAATGAAACCCTTTCAGACATGCTCATACTGCATGGAATATCTCACGGCCAACATTTACATAGGATGGGTCTCCTGCTACAGTTACACACACTTATGCACCTCCATGACAGTCAGGGCCACTGCATGTGTGTAGGTTTACCACCACATTAGTGAGCAGCAACAATATTGGTGTGTATTTGTCTCATCATGTGCATCCAAGAGAGACATCCAAAGGCAGGTTACTTGAGGACTGCATGACCTGTCAAACAGCCTATGTGGTCATGACACATTTGTGACAGATAGGTACATTGTACAGAGGGGCAGGGACTTTGGCAATACCTCATGTTGTTACAGTTTCATAAATTGATGTGTCCCAACAATGGTGATTGGCACCAAACATAGATATTTGTTCCCTAGTCCATACCTTTGGACTGCCATCCCTAATCAGATTTTGGCACAAGAAACACCAAATACCTGTCTAAGATGTTAGCTGAGGGCACCTGACTCCTTTCCAAAAATGGTTCATGTCCAGATCTGGCATGTATCAATAAAATATGAAGGAGCACATTAATCCCTAACAGGCATAGCACTTCCATGAACACTTTCCTTACACACTCACCAGACACACATGAGACATATGTCTGGGCCACATTGCTATCATCAAATGATGTGAAGGCAACACTCATTTTCAGCATCATGTAGGGTTTCCAATGTCAGTCTAGCTATAGCGTCAACATATGTAGGTATGATGATAGTACATCCATACTTCACTGGCAATTGTGACCTGTAGAGTCATGATTGCCTCATTAATGTTTAGCTTGTCTGACACAAAGGCGGCACTAAATTACATTAAGCAACAAGCATCCTGTAAGTTTGCAGAGCATGAGCTGCCTGACTGCTAGCATTTGTCATCCTTCACATAGTGCTTCAATTACTCTGTATGTTTCCTCAGCACTATACACAGTCAGCAACTTATCTGGCAGATTGTGTACCAATCATCTCATGTCACTACCCAGCTTTTAATTGTGCACATTTACATGATCTGTACTCACCAACAGGGCCACCAATCATGATTCCGAGGTGGTCCAGTAGATCTTGCTCCCTGGAGATCAGGTCAGCCCAGCGGTGCTTAAGTTGATGGTCCGTGTCTATGGTAGCCTGAGGAATGAACAAGTGATGCCGCACCTTCCCCCACCGGACTTTTCGGGCCTCAGTGTGATACCCCTGTGTCACCCTACCCCCAGCCTCGAGCATCAGTGGGAGGAAATGGCACACCAGCCATATGAACCCCCCCCCCCCCCAATTCCTCCTCACCCATCCTGGCAAGACGTGGCCTACCCGACATCTCAGCACAGAAAAGGGGAAAATGTAGTGGAAAAAAAAGAAGAAAGCTGAAAATGGGGAAAGTAGGAGTAAGGATATACAAAGTAAACTTAACAATTAGAAGAGCCCAACTATCCCCTATAATACCAGTACCCACAACAGACTCCCACAGACAATAAATACACCACTGGACTGGAGAAATGTAAACACCACACACTCAGACAGTATTATACAACAATATTTAAATGACAAAACAACAAGTAAGATAGCACTCAGGACACAAAATCACTGGACAACACTCTGCACACAGCAACACAGTCTAGAAGAATTACAGACTGCAAAGTGAAAGTGAAAGTACACCCACTGTATAGATTCTGTAAACAGGATATCCTATTACATCACATCCAGCATAACATGGCCGCCGTTTTTTTCCATTATGCGTCCTATTTTCACGCATACAGCTTGTGCGTCATATTTTTTGACGCACAGGAGTGAAATTAATGCCGCCTCCAAATATTATTAATAAATGGTAAATATATTTTGGATGCAGCATAATTTTCACTTCCAGAGGTGAAAAATATGCTGCATCCAAATATTATTTACCAATTATTAATAATATTTGGATGCAGCATTATTTTCACTCCTGTGTGTCAAAAAATATGACGCAAATTATGTATTTTTTGTCATATTTACACGCATACAGCTTGTGCATTATGCATGTCCAGATGATTCATGCAAATTTGCTTTACCTAACGGTGCTAAATGCAAAATACTGGGCTTAGCGAAAGCAAATGTGCCTTTCAGGATGTATGGAGGGCATTCACAGTGCAATAGTAAGGATTGGCCAAAATGGAGATTACTTATAATTGCGCACACATGTAGATAATTGCAAATTGCGACTCTCCAAATATGAAAGAGCTAACAGGGTGTCCTTATTAGCTAATTTGTGAGCACATGTATCAAGCTTTTCCTAATTGCAAATTGGCCATTTAGGTAATGCAATTGACGCCTAAACAATTTTTGGTGGTAACCATGTGCTAATTACCAGATAATTTAGAAGAAAAATGTTTTACTATAGACATGTAGCGCACACATGCCCCTTAAGCATGTGTGTGCTTCACGTGTCCGTAAAAAGTGTTTAATTGGGCTGCAGCAGAGGGGGACTTAGGCCCCCTGCACCCTGGGTTTTGCTGTTCCTGACTTGCTAATTAATCAACGGTTTTCCCAATTTCTGTACTGCTAAACCATTGGCAGCAGGCCCATAGATGAAAATTGAGTATGATTCTCTATTTGCAAATCAGTAATAGCATTTGCCCATTTGAAGTTTTCCCTATTAGTAATTTTGAAAAATCAGACATACCATTTAGCATTGATTTAATAGCAAATTCTTAAAGTTCCATATGTTATAATAGCAAATAGGTTTTTGATGCGTGTGGCCCTTAATGCATTACCTGGTTTAGTGGCATGTTTCAATCTTCATGCTAGGTTACAATTGGGACACTACTTTGATAGGCTGCTTGCAACCACTTTGGTGATTGGTGGTGTATGTTCATATGTGAGACATCATACTGTAGCTGACAATGCACCACTACTTCCTTAGCTGGAGTTTGACGGTTGGCTGACGCACTAGTTAACCAAATGTCTGGGCTACATATATGTCTTGCAGAATTTGGCCATGTTTGCCATCAGGAGAAGATAGGCATTGAGGTATCGTACCCATGTATGTCACACTGCTATGGCTCACTGTGTGTGCAGTTGCCACTAATGTAGTTGTAGGCCCAGTGTGTGTGCATCACAAGATGCATTATAGCAAGTTTGCTTGTAGTATGTGTAGTCAATGTGTCCATATCATAGATGCAAGTCAATGTGGAAATGCGTTAGGACATGTGTCAGTCATACATGTGGCAACATCCATTGTGTGGCCTACCAAGGTTTTGGGTAAGGTAGACACCACAAATGGAAAAACATGCACCAGATGGATGGCTGACATTTGGTAATGAGAATTGCCCACAGTCGGACCTTCCTATTGTCCTGGATATTTGTAAACTGCTTCTAGGGCACTTGTTAGTGCGTCAAGGCTTTTCCCTGACTGTTAGTCACCAAGTGGGTACCTTGTAATTGTGCCAGAGAGCCAAAGGTGGAGCAGATATGTATTATGAGGCCACAGTTGATGACATATAACTGAGCCACACCTCTCCAGTGGCTGTGGTGTACCAGCATCCGAGGCAGCCCGTGTCCACATATTTCCTGTGATCAATTGCACAGAGGTGTCATGTTCATGTGTGTGGTCCAATGTGGATCCTGTATCAACTGGTAAGGTGTATATTGTCACAGTTACGTCCAGGTCTCATCATGAGTTAGTGGCAGCTAATCGTGTATCTAATGAGTATCCTTTGGAGCTAAATGTGAGTAAAGTCATTGAGGACATGGTAACCTACACGTGGATGGTCCCACCCTGTCACTGAAGACGTGTAATGAGACTTTCAACTGGGGAACCTTGGTGTGCTGAGTGAGAGAATGTCTCAGGTGTCAGGATCCGGCATGTGTCATTGCAACATTTGTACTCAGGTTGGCCTCTGTGGATGCAACTGCATCTGGGAACATCATAGCCTCTGTCCAAATAATAGAGATGGCGCGTGTGTGGTGAATAGCAGCCATAGTATTCTGCACAATGTTACTCAGCGTGTGAACTGTCAGGGTCCTAAAATGTGTAGACTTTTCATGGACATTATCTGAGGTTGCTGGTTCTGCTGGAGCCCACGTACACCATCCCAGGCTATGGCCCAGGTACACTGTCACACTTTGTAGTTTAGGCATTAATGAGGCCCAGACAATGGATGGGCCATGATTTAGCTATTCAAGGGCACTGTAACAAATATGGTACAAACAAAAGTCAGATGATGCAATACAATGTATTTGAGTATACATTGATGAGGCAAATGACAAATTAGCCTCTGAGGAATGAGAGGTTTTGAACAGCAAGTGTGGTCCATATGTGGCCACCGAGAATCTTTAGGGTGACCCACGGACAGGTGCCAGTCAGGCTGACAGGATGCAGGGTCAATCAGGATCCAGCTCTTTCACAAGTGACATGATCAGTGGTCTGACTAAGGCTGGTCGGAGGGAGCAGTAGACAGTTGACATGTCAAACTGTATCTGGGTTCATGTGTCACCTTCAAAACAACACAGGACATACACAGTGTTACATGGCTACATTAGTAGCAATGCTTAACGGTGTATTTGCCAAAATGTCAACATCTATGCTGTTGGAGGCATCAGCAGGGACGGTGCATGTAAATTTGGGTGATTGATGGAGGCCACACCAGTGATCACCTCCATGCACGTGTCTCACAAGTCCTGTTGGATGAGATTTGCTTTCAAATGGCCTACAGTACCTTTCACACAGGAAGCAATCTACAGGTGATACCAGGCCTTATAAACTCCAAGCCAGTGCCTTATTTGAGCGGACGTCAATGCAGTCAGATAGTACTATGACAATGGTATACCATAGGATAGGGTGTGGCACACTGGATGACTCTTGTTAGTGTGTGTGTGTGTGTGTGTGTGTAGATGAGGGAATATCAGGGTACACATATTAGTATTCCAGGGACCTCTTCAGACAGGTGGGGTGTGACCAGGCGCATGGGTGTGTCAGGATTTTAGAAAAGGGCTGACATGTAGATGGGATGTAATGTGCTGGATGCTTGTCATATGTGTGGCACTTGTGCTGTGTATGTTCTGCTTATGTGTAACTCTAGTGACAGATAGTCTTTGCAAAGATTGTATGTAGTTGGACTTACTGCTGTCAAGGGTCTGGTCATACATTCCTGTTCCAGAAGCAAAAGCATGTCAACCTGCCTGATGTATGAGGCCTGTTTTCCCCTACTTGAGTGATGGTGTTTTAGTTGTGTGCCATATGCTGCGATGAACCATGTTTCCAACATGTATGTGTGTAATAGGTGTGGTCCTCAGCTATTGCCCTTCAAAGGTGAACTGTACAGGATGTCACACACACAATGTAAATGACTATGTGACCTTTGTATGATAGGACACAGGCATCACATTTGTAGTGGGATTTCCTGATTGTTATATTATCAATGCTCCATGAGGCAACACTCTTCTTCTGATAGTTAGAGCTAAAGGTGTGCAGAAATGATTAGCCAGACCATGATGTGGTGTTTCTTATCAGTGTTTATTTACAATAGTTCATAAAGTGGTGACGGTGATTATATTTAAAAGAAATTGTTTACCATGTGCTGGTGCCTACGCACTCCAGCAGCCGTGTTTGGTTGTTCCCCCTCATGTTGCAGGGCAGCATCCTCCTCTTCCTCGTCTTCAGGCATGTGTGGGTCTGTTTCCAGGAGGGGAATGTTCCTTCTTATGCAAATGTTGTGCAGGATGGAACATGTTAGTATGATCTTACAGACCATTTCAGGGGAATATAGGAGGCTACCACCAGTGATGTCGAGGCACCTGAATCTGGACTTGAGGATGCCGAAGGTCCTCTCGACTATGCTGCGTGTCCTCCTATGTGCCTCATTGTAAGCACGCTCTGCTGCAGTACTTGGGTTGGCAAATGGTGTCATGATCCATGGCTGGATCCCATACCCCTGATCAGCTGTAGGAGAAAGAGAATGGGATAATTTAGATGTAGCTTGGCCCATTAATATCAGCTTGCATG
This sequence comes from Pleurodeles waltl, assembly GCF_031143425.1. NCBI lineage: Eukaryota > Metazoa > Chordata > Amphibia > Caudata > Salamandridae > Pleurodeles > Pleurodeles waltl. The sequence goes on along the minus strand of NC_090447.1, from coordinate 532,135,992 downwards.
TCAGTAGTTGTCTTGTGTTGTCTGTGTCTCTTTTGTGTTATTGTGTAGCATCCTGGGGTTATAGGATGTACCATCTGCATTATGTTGTTTTGTTGGCTGACCGAGTGTTTGGCTGGTGAGTGGTTGTCAGCAGTATGTTTAGGACTTTGCAGTCCAGTGTGCCATCCCTTGCACTGTGACTTGTGATCCAGGTGTCCCTGTGTCTTGATTGGGGGTGAGATGATAGTTCCATACACAGGTTAATTTTGACAGTGTTGGTACATTGATATCAACGTGTTAACATGTACATCCCATACCTTTAGACTTCTGCAATGGATTGTAGAAAACATGATTGTGAGGCTTACTATTTGCAGGTGACATTTAGCTGACCCACTCCAAACATTGTGCCACAGATGTATTGACATTAGGCTGTACAGTATTGTCAGATGTGTGACAGGTTCAATGGTGACCAATGAAACCTGGCTAGGTATGTCACGACCTGAGTGTGTTCTTGTCGACATGTTGCAGTTGTGGTGTATGTGTTGTGTGTCCTAGAGTGTTTCTGTGCAGTGTGTATGTCAGTAGGTGTTCTATACTTACCGACAAGTAATCCATTGCCATAGCACCATCAATCAACACTTCCAGGATGGACGATGTGACGGAAGATGAAAGAGTCATGTACACTCCCAAGGATATTTAGCCACGATGTTGGTGATCAATCCCTGGTGATCGACAATGGCCTGCACATTGATGGAATGTGTGTGCTTCCTGTTGCGGTAGAGGTGTTCAGTTGCAGCAGTTGGCACAAGGCGTACATGTGTGCAGTCGATTGCACCAAGGACGTGTGGGAAACCACTGATTGCGTAGAACCCCTGTTTAGTTTCCTGCTGCTTCTGCAGTGTGTTAGGGAAGCAGATGTGGCGGGGTGTCAGTCGAATGATGGCGTTCAGTACTTTGGGCAAAAAGGCAGAGAATGATGGTTGTGATATTCCACCAACCAGGGCACCAGTTGTTTGAAAAGAGCCACTTGCCAGCATATGAAGTACGGCAAGCAGCTTTGTTTCTGTTGGGATGGTGTGAGGTGTCACCAAAGTGTGGGCCAACTGCAGTTCAATGTTTCGCAGCAGCTGCTGAATGGCCTGCCAGTTCAACCGGTACCTCTGTATGATGTCGTGTTCCCTGAGGCCCTGAAGGGTTGTTTTTGAGCGGAATATCCTCTCCTGCCTTCTGCGCTGCCTTTGGGGTCCCTGCTGGTGGTGTTGTAGCTGCTGTTCTTGTTGCTGGGCTCTGCGTCTGCGTGCATGCTGGATTAGAATGACCTCCATGGCTCCCTGTTGCTGCTCTGCTGTTTGTTCTGTGTGTTCTGATAAAATGGGGCAAACACACCTGTATTTAAACGCCTGCCCTGACCCAGGCGTTAATTTTTGACGCAAATCGGGCTGTGCATCATTTTCTGGCTCCGCCTCCCGGCCGTGCGTCATTTTTGTCTGAAAGCATAAATACGATGCACGGCCGTTTAAGCCATTTTTTGGACGGGAACGCCTACCTTGCACATAATTAACGCAAGGCGGGTTGCTGTGGCTCAGGCGTCAAAGTTTAAATACGGGGCAACGTTTGCGCTGATTGTGCGTCAAAATGTTTGACGCACAATCGGCGCAGACGGAGTATAAATATGCCCCCAAGTGTGTACACCCTGCTACTTAAAAAATGTTACCTACTGCCATCGTATTACGGATGTTTATTCCTTGTAGCATATGTTCGTCCTCACTCAAAACCCTCAATATGTAATCTTCTTTTAGTTTCAGGTCAAATCTGTTGTGTAGAATAACAGTAAAATGTGTATTGTGCAACTAAAACAAAACACTAAAACAGCATACCAACAATTAGAAATGCTTTAAAGTAAGTCACTTTCAAATCTAATTGACCTATTTATATTGTTACAGACTTTAAAGGTAAGAAAAGATACATCAAATAAGATATATAACATATATAAGGTATATTACTGCTTTCGTTCAACTATTAGATTGGCACACTTGAGTATAATGTGTTTTTTGCATTGGATATTGCTTGAAAATGCAATTTTGCACTTGTCTTGCTGTAAAAGCCTCAGTGAATAATCTCATCTGGCATTAATGCAATCTATATAATCCCACTTTATGAACTGTCAGAAAAATTAACATTTACAACAAAACAGCCTCATTCTTGAAAATGCCTAAGGTGAAGTTGCTTTGTTCTCTTTGAAAGGCTTCTAATACTGAAATTTATTAAAGGCTATATCCTACATCACAAGTACCAACATGTTATGCAGCATCTTAGTTTATTCAATTTTAATAAAAACTACATATTTTTCTATTTCTTAAGGGGACCTCTGACCATATATTTGCACTACAAAAATACATTATTGAGATATAGAGATTGTCAGTACAATGTTATTGAGATAAGACATCAAAACAGGCAAAGAGGATGGTACTACTGTCTTTATTTTTCGGTTTGCAAAGTTTCTATTACCTGGACTCTTGTGAACTTAAAACCACCTGAGCCACCTTCTCCACACTGAAGAGGTGTGCAATTTTCACAATGAAGCATTTCCTTGCAGACGTAAAAAAACTGTTCTGGAGCTGTTTTATATATGATTTTGCATTTTCTCATACCCCCGAGAATTCTCTTTGGATTTCGCATAGTTAAATGGCAGAATTAGCACAAATATTTTGATTTGGTAATTAATCCTTACTTTGAATTTTGCACAATTATGCATAGTTTTCTCAAACGCATAATTGTTGGAAGCAGTGCGTTCTGGCTGGCTGAGGTTAGGCCCTAGCCAGGCAAAGCTCACCACATCTACCAGAGGTGGATGATTACACTCAGGGCCATATTTATACTCTGTTTGCGCCGAATGTGCGTCAAAATTTTTGACGCACATTCGGCGCAAACACTGCCCCATATTTATACTTTGACGTCCGACGCAGCGGGCGTCAAAGTTCCACCATGTGCGCCATTTTTTAGAAGGGGGAACCTGCCTTGCATATGATTAAGGCCTGTGCGCCTTATTTACACTGTGACGTCATTTTGACGCACAGGAGGGGCCAGGCCTTAAAAAACGGCGCCCAGCCTGTTTTTTAACGCCTGGGTCAGGGCAGGCGTTAAGGGACCTGTGGGCTCAGAAGGAGCCCAGAGGTGCCCTCCCATGCCCTCAGGGACACCCCCTGCCACCTTTGCCCACCCCAGGAGGACACCCAAGGATGGAGGGACCCATCCCAGGGATAGAAAGGGAAGTGCAGGTAGGTATTTTTTTTCGTATTTTTTTTGTGGCATAGGGGGGCCTGATTTGTGCCCTCCTACATGCCACTATGCCCATGGCCATTGGGCAAGGGGGCATGACTCCTGTCTTTGCTAAGACAGGAGTCATTTCAATGGAGCTTGGGCGTCGAAAAAAATGGCGCAAATCGGGTTGAGGCCAAAATTTTGCCTCAGCCTGACTAGCCCCATTTTTTTACGCCCAAGCTCCATTTTCCCCTACACCGGCGCTGCCTGGTGTGAGTCATTTTTTTTTACGCACACCAGTCCGCAGCGCCGCCGAACGTCATTCAATAAATACGGCGCCCGCATGGTGCTTTGGAATGGCGTTAGCCGGCGTTAAAATTTTTGACGCACAACTGCGTTGGCGCAGTTGTGCGTCAAAAAGTATAAATATGGGCCTCAGTGTATAATCTGCGCTCACCCTTAGGTAGCTTGGCACAGAGCAGTCAGGCTTATCATAAGGGCAATGTGTAAAGCAATGGCACAGCAATACCACACAAGATTTACACTCAGCATCACAAGTGAGACTTCACATGAGGTGTATGTAAATTTGTTTTTTATTCAACACACATATTAATTAACGCAGCATAAACAACATGCTCCCAATGGTGATTCCTGCCCAGAGGCACAACACAAGCAGTACTAGGCCTAACTGTGTTAAAACAACATTTGCAGTATGCACACATGAAAAAAATAATACATTCCCTCCCAGCACCCACATGAGGTGCAAAACGTTGTCAGCACGAGACCCACCCTAGCAATTACCCCACTTCAGTTATACAGAGTGCTTGGGTGCATCCCGGTTCACAATGAGAACAGCAAGAGGTACATAAAGAGCAACGCAGCACTTTAAATTTTACCTGTGTGGCCCAGGCCTCTGAGCTCATTTAATGTCAACTGCATAAATCCTCTGGCAAGCATATATGTGTCTGCAGGTGATTTTTACACCATACAACGGTGTTGCCAATCGCTCCCACACACTCACTCCACACCGCCAAGTGGTGCCACGAATATCAGGCTGCTCGTAAGTTAGGCACTCGCATACACTCAGTCCACAGCATTAGGGTGCTGGGAATGACACCCAGCAGGTTAGCTGTCACTGAGCTCACAGATCCCCCCCCACTCGGGCCCCAAACCCTTCCTCCATCCTTCAACTGGCCCTACTACCCCACTTCCCACTAGCTGAAGATGCTAACAGCCTTTTCCCAGGTGCTAGGCCGCACATGACTGGAGTCACACTTGTTCAAGCACTCTGGGGCAATATGGTGGTAAAGGAAGAGATACCAACGGAGCAGATAATAGCCAACAAATGGAGGTTTGGCCACTACTTGGGAGTTCCCAGAGACGTCACCACACTGTTCCTTCCAGCACAGGCCCTGGTCTGTAAAGCACAGGGAGAGGGTCGTTTGGGGACACACGCTGGTCACAGTGGTGCAAAGCCAGGCACTCTAATACACAGTAGTTACCAAATGCCGTTCCTCCCTGGGAGGAGGCACAACATCTGGGGTGCGATGACTTGAGAAATCCTAGATGGTCCCTGTTGCACACAAATAAATACCAGTCCACACGTCCCTTGATGGTGGCACTGCGTCAGGTCCGCGATGAGTTGAGTCACACTGGACCATTCTGGTCACAAACACAAAGGGCCTCATTATGACATTGGTGGCAAATGCCGCCTACCGCCACGGCGATGGCCGCCAGTATACCATTGCCGTGGCTACCCTCAGTACATGGAATTATGACCGTAGCTGGAATTCTGTCAGAAGGCTGGTGGAATTCTGGCAGCGGTTATGGCGTCAGACGGCGGTAAGGTGGCGCTACTATCAGCAGCAGCCCCACGCCAGCAAAACACCGCCTACCGTACACAGTGTTTTGCTCGCGAAAACTGCTGCTGGCAGCAGCGCCGCATCCCATCTCCTGCCGGAGGACCCCCTGCAAGCAGGTAAGTTGGGTTCTCCAACAGGAGAGGGGGATGTTGTGTGTGGGGGTGGGTGTGACTGCGTGTATGCATGTGTAATGCGTGTGTGCATGAGTGGGTGTGTGTGTACATGCATGTTGTGTTGTGTCGTGTGAGTGCGTGTGTGCTTGGATGTATGTTTGTGAGTGTTGCAGTGAGTGGGTGAATGTGTGTATGCGTGTGTGTATGGGTGTGTATGTATGTGCATGTATGTGTGCATATGTGGGGGGGGTCAGGTGGGGGAGAACTCAGGGGTGCAGGGGAGACCCCTATCAGTGCCAGGGAAGGAACTCCCTGGCACTGATAGTGCCTGCCGCCATGGTTTCCGTGGCGGTACAGAAACCACAGAAACCATGGTGGTGGACGGGGTCAAAATGCAATGGGTGGCCTAGTGAAGGCCGCTGGGCTGGAGATTGAAGTCTCCAGCCCGGCGGTCATTACTGCCATGGCGGTCGGTGTGTTAACTTGGCGGTTTGGCTTTGCCCAAACCGCCAATGTCATAATAGTGGTGGTAGGTACCGGCAGCCTGTTGGCGGTAATACCTCCACTATTGCATCGACCGCTGGGGTCGTAATGACCCCCAAAGTGCTCTGTGCCATACTCCCTGAAATAAGGCACAACGTTTGTGTGTGCAATCTGAACCTGTTTGGCGCAACTCAGGTCATCACACACAGAAGTGCAGAATGGCCTGCCTCCCTGGAATGAGGCACAACATCTTGTGCGCGATGACTTGAGCTGCACCAGACAATCCGGTTAAACATGCGAAAAGGATTCCACTCCTGTACCTCCCTGGAATGAGACACAACATCTGGTACACGATGACTGTTTTGGCAATCAGGATTATCTGGTGCGCTTCCAAAGTGTTTAATGTTGTACCGCCCTGGAATGAGGCACAATGTTTGTCTGGTGAGACTCAAGTCATTGCACACCAATCCTTGAGCATGCTCATGAAGGATTCCAATTCCATGCCTCCCTGGATTGAGGCATGATGACAACGTGCGGTGACCTGAGTTGCACCAGACGATCCGGCTACACACACAAAAAATACAAGTTCAGCAGGGCTGCACGAGGTGTGATATGGTACTGCTCCTGGGACAACCACACCTCTGGGGATCGTCACCTATGACATGGACAATGCACACAATGAGCATGCAACTGGGAGTCGCATAAGAGAAATGCAACGCACTTGACAAAAGTGGGCCATTGCGGGGTCCAGCACCGGTGAATCTGCTCACAACAAACCAGCCGCTTATGTGTGTCGTTGCCCTATGATGTATTGCCATGCTCCTTGAAATGCATGGAATACTTCGTAGGCCCTGCACCAGGCAAATTCGGTCTCCAGAAAGTATGCTTGCTTCAGTGCTTTCACCGCTGCTGCCTGATAAAGTCTAGCCAATGATGCACGTACTTACGAGGGCACTGCTCTCCAGATGACACCAGTAGAAGGTGTAGGTCCCACACAGGGAGTCTTTGAAGTGTGCTCTCCAAGGGGATGCTGGAGTGCTCCCTGTTCTCATGGAAATCCTAGGGACATCAGAGTGCCACGATGTGGCGACCAGCTTGCCCAGGCCAACCACAATGTTGAAAGGGTGCATGGTCCCTTCCTGGGGGCAGTAAATGCTCCTTGTGCGCCACAGATTCCTCTGGCAGTGTGCACATTACATTCCAGAGTCTCCATCCCACGTTCAACAACTTAGAGCTTTGCTTGGATGAAGTGTGGTACCAGTAGATATACTGAAGTGTGCCTTTGAAGCTGGAGGTGGTTCAAAGGGTTCCCTTTGAACCACAGATGTCTCCCCTAAATTTCAGTTCTGCCTGCCATGGGACCATGGAATGCATGACTTTATAATTAGAGAGGCTAAGTCTCAAAACCTGTCCCTTCAATCTATGCAGCCAGGCCCTCAACTGGCAGAGGCCTGTCATTCTGGGTGCCCACGTTTTATGGCTGTCGCTGGACAGTTCACAAATGTGCTTTCCCCAGCCTCCAGTTAAATGGATTTTGAATTAAAAGGCACCATAAGAGAGTTTTTAGAATGTAGAAATGCCCACTTCTAAGAAGTGGCCTTTCTAGAGCATTACGGACACAACTGCTGTTACTATGGGAGGGAGTTTGTCCTTGTGAATCCAATGATAGTGAACTGCAACAGTAAACACCATGAGGATGCTCCACTGTAATCCACTATCAATGTTAACTTATGGGCAGAGCAGCTTGCATGTGTAGTAAAAAACACACATGGGTATTCTTTAGCTACATGGGCAGGTGCAGTAGTGCACGCGTAGTCATGCTGGGACAGGCTAGACACAAGTTAAAGGACACCACATGGGTGCAAGTGCACCCATTCAGGCCTGCTGTGACAGGCCAAGTACATTGTGCACAGATGCACACTGGTGTGCCCCTTATTCGTCAGCACCACTTTCCTGGCATAGGTAGGGAGGCGCGCACGCTTTCACACTGTATTCACGTGGGAAAGCACCTAGGGCCCCAAAGGCACATTAAACATCATTGTGCAAGTGCTGTGTCGCACACCAGTGTTCAAATGTACACTGAGCCTAAGTGTGCGCATACTGGTAAGCAATGGCAGACCTGGTCCCCTATTGAACACCATGGGGCAAGTGTGCACATACTGACCTGCCAAGCAAGGTTCATCACGTCAAAATACCATTGCAAGTGTGCCCATTCTGGCCCGCAGGGGCTGGTCCAGTACACACTGGTTAGCGCCACTTACAACCATGTGAATGGAGGCCTCTTGCACTTCCACACTGTACTCACAGTGGGACAGTGCCTCGGGCCCTAAGGCCACTCACAGGTAATCAGCTAAATCTATGGGAGGAGCCAACCTGGTAGGTAGGGAGAACCTACATAGAAGTTCTTCCCTGCCTGGGCAGGGAACACTGATGTCCCTGTCCTGCCTTAAGCCTTCAGGGGGCACCCAAGGGGTAGGGTAAAGCATGCTCAGGGTTGGTCAGAGCATGAAAGATGCCACCCTGGGTGCAGACACACCTACACCTCCTCAGGCCTGATACATGTGGCTCAGGCTGTTCTGGTGGGTGGCACACTTAGGGCCATATTTATACTTTTTTGACGCAAAGCTGGGCCGGCGCAGTTTTGCGTCAAACATTTTACCGCCGGCTAACGCCATTTCGATGCGCCGTGCGGGCGTCAAATTTATACTTTCCCACCTGGTGGTCGCGCCGCCGTGCGTCAGTCATTTTTTTTTACGCACATCGTGGCGTCAAGTCGTAAAGGAAAATGACGTTAACGCAACGTAAATGACTGTGGGTCGATTTACGACAGCGCAACCCGGAAAGCGCTGTTTTATTTTTACGCAATAGCGTCAAAATTACCCGCGAACACTGCCCTTTCAGCAGAGGAGAGCCAAAATGGATCCCAGATGCCACTACAGACCCCAGGAAGATGACAGCAGACCAGGAACCAGCCAGGATGATCCATACAGGAACCAGGACATATATAGTAAAAAAAAGAAAGTGTCGCTTCAGTGCAGAGGAGCAGGAAATCCTGGTTAAAGAGGTGACGGAACACCAGCACCAACTGTTCATCACCTCTAAGTTGCCAATCAGCAGGAGAGAGGCCATATGGCAACAAATTGTTGACAAGATCAACAGTGTGGCTGAAGTACGCAGAACAGTCACTGAGTGTAAGAAACGCTGGCATGACTGCAAACGTAGGACAAAGGAAAAAATGGCCAGGAACAGGAAGGCAGCACTGCAGACTGGAGGTGGGAGTCCAGCACACCAGGAGGCCTTGGACCACATGGAGGAGATGGTCGCAGCCGTCATCCCTGAGGAGATCGTCACAGGGATTCAAGGACAGGACAGCGCAGACTACCAGGAAACAACGCACATGCAGGGTAAGTCGCATGGGGAATTATAATGCAATAATGTGGACTGTAAGCAGGGGGGGAAATACACTACACATTGCATGTAAGTCAGCATATGCATGGAGTGGCATGGGTAAAGGGGCACGGTATGGGGGCATGCCCTGCACATACAGAAGCTGGGGCACGACATTACACAACACCAACAACAGTCCCATGGGGGCATCCTGTCATGACAACAATGGAGCTAAGGGAAAGCCTCGACAGGTGGGAAAGCCACTACCGCAAACTTACATCCTGACACTCGTCAGCCAAAATATCTCCTACATCAACTAGGTCCCTATCAGTAATCCAGTAGCCAAAACAACAACTGCAATGTAACTGCCACAACAGTTGACACTACCACCTCTGATCTCTGTGCAGCACAAGTAGCCAATGGCAGTAACCTCCCCATGGAACATACATACCTAAATTAGGGGGTGAGGATGACATCTGCAACAATCTCCTGAAACAAGACAAAGGCCCCAGTACACTCGTATGTGACAACTATGGGCATTGACATATATCACCCAAAGTAAACAGCAATAGGAGCCACACAGCACTAAGGACACACACATGCTGCATATGTCAGGGTCCTTCACGTGCCTGGCTAACAAGGCAACATCACAAATGTCAGACTGCTCAGACAACAGCATTGAGGAGGGGACACATGCAACTGGTCACTTAAATACACCTGCATAGTCAGAGGACCATATAGGACATTGATATGATAAACAGGGCAATCCAATGTAACACACATTACCCAACATTAGCTGGACACATGAACAATGTCTACATCCATATCACATCATAACATTGTAAATGACATGTGGCATATCCTATGCATGGCAATTAAGTCAATGTGAACAATCAGGGATTGGGGCAGGTCCTGAGAGGCAAGTGTGCTGCCAGGGCAATCACAACACCCACAGCCAGTGAAAGGTCTCACCATAAGAATAGATATACACGGAGGGTCAAGTAGGACAAAAAGATGGCTATTCCCTATTTGGTACAAAGCAACACCTAGAGGCGATTAGGCAGACACGTCTGATAACTCTATGGCCCACCTGTGTGTCACATGTATGATATAGGCCTATAACAATGCCCATATGAAGGACAGCAGATACCAATACCAAACAAGATCACAAAGTGAAGTCATCAAAAGGCTGGCATGTTACGGCAAAATTGTCACAACACAGACACACTAATTGTACCCTGTTTCATTGCAGAGGAACATGGATCTCCTGCCGATATGCCTGTCCTTGATTTCCCTGATGGCATGGATGACGAGCCCATAAACATTCCCCAGGAGACCATCCAAAAGGTCCTTGAAACCCTCCAGACCCCACCTTCAGTCACAAGGAGGAGCACAGAACAAGCAGCCATCACAGAAGAACCACCCACCACCCCAATTGCAAGACCTGCCAGCTCCAACACAGCTGAGGACTCTGACGACACTGGCACCAGCTTTGAAAGAACTGTAGTTGGAGTACAGCGGGCCAAGGAGGTGCGGGTGGGGATGCAAACTATGGCAGCCAGCCTTGAGGGGGTGCGCTCGTGCATGATGTCATCTGCAGATCAGGCAGCAGCTATGCAAGCCCTAACATCGATACTGCATGGACTACAAGAAACTATAAAGGAATTCACCACTGCAGTAAGGGAGTTGCCACAACACCTCGCACCCCAAACTTTCCACTGCATGCACGAATGCAATCATGACTCCCTCAGGGCCGACCTGGCTGCCTACCATCGTGATGTAGCTGCTATTCTCAAAAACCAGCAGGCCCTCCTTGCTGCAGTACTGCCCTTAAGACCTTCACAGGGAGCAGCGACCGGGATGTCTGACTCCACGTCTTCTAACACTGAGGTGTGTGTTGCCCCTTCACAACCAACAACAACAAGGACAAAGCAGGCAACACACACATCAGAAGAAGAAGACATGGAACAGATCACATTCACACGGAAGAGTACCCGGAAGCACTAGTCCCTGCACCATGGCCTACTTTGACCAAGGTCCTACGTTTTGTCAAATGCCAGTCTCACTACAACTATACTCAATGACTGTTCTGCTAACCACTGTATGACTTGTCAGCATTGCCAGTGAATGTCTCTCTCCTACTAATCGGCAAATCCTGTCCCTCTGCACTGTCTGTTACATCACCCCAGCATGTCAGGAGCATCGTCCACACCCCTTCTGTAGGATCACCATGTAAGAATGCACCAGAACGGACTCAGCAAACATGGACAATGTACATTTTGCACAACAGCACCTATCAATAAATAGCACTTGCACACCTAATATGTCTCTAGAGTTATCTACTGCACAGTTGATGTGTCAAATAACACAAAGTGCCTGTGTGACAACCATGCAGCTTGTCAATACAACTGTCCTGACATCATGTAGTCTGATACATCTGTGCAGTGGCCAGGATTGCATCATAGCCTGACCATCCTGAGGAGAATAACTGATGAAGGGACAAACCACACACAATCATGCTGTGTTGGACAGAATAATGCTCCATCTATAGCAATCAAAGTCAACTAATGGTGGCTGATAAACGTAGGTACCATGCAATACTAAAACATGAAATTATGCAGTAAAATCTAAGCAAACACAACTAAACACAGCATCAATCACCCTTTCAGAGTATACTTCCATGAAGGGAAGTCATGCTGAATTTTTGCACACATGATCTATGTCAGCAATGAAGACAACAAGACAAGACTGTCAACAACACCTCATCTACAAAGATGTCCCTGAACATCACACTGCAGTCCGACCTAATAAATTACCCACAATACAAATTCTGGAAGCACACTTTGTGATGTAGAAAACATACTCATCAACACAATTCCTTGGTGATCCATGTAAACTACTAATGGTGGTTCTATCAAATGGTGGATACTTACCAAGTTAGGTTTTAAATGGCAGCTACCCCTGTTCTATTTTCTTTGGTGTGTAGCATAGGACACAAATGTCATAGAACAACAATCACCTACACTGATGTCAAGGCCATGATCATGTAGCAGTTAACACATAATGCAAATGGTTAACTATATATTTATTCATATGTATTCACACCAGAGGCAACTAAGGGAAAAGTCATACCTACACTAATCTAACCTGACTACTCCTAACCCACAACTGTCCCTAACTAACCTAATCTAAACTTACTCTACACATATAATGGTGGGTGGGGGGTTGATGTTTAGATCGATTTGTTATGAGACAGGACACATGCAGGACAACACATACTAACCTACACACATACTATACTATCCTAAACAATCATATATTTTTTTGTTTTTTTTAAATATATATTTTTTATATATATATATATATATATATATATATATATATATATATGTTTTTTTTTTTTTATCTAAACAGACAGGAATCCCAACATTGACCCCCACCAACCCACACACTCAAAAATGAAAAATAGAAAGAATAAGGACACCCCACCCTCCTCCCTAACACTAACTAAGCTAACAACCTATACTAACCTAACACTAATCCCCAAAACCCACCTATCATGATAAAAAGGAAAGAGGAGAGAGGGGAGGGATAAATTTAAATGAATCAAATAAGTCCTAGAGGTTGGCCCTCCGTAGGGTCCGCCTGATGGACCTAACCCGCTTCTTAATGTACGCCACATCCTGGCTCAGCTTTTCCACCTTACGAATGAACTTGTCCATTTTCCTCTCTAAAGCCTGGAATGCCGCAGGGTCAATAGGAGGTGCTGCTGCTGTCTGTGTGCTGGCAGAGGTGCTCGGTGTGGGAGTTGTTGGTAGCCCACTGGACTGTCCTGCAGCTTTGAAATTGCTGGGTCCAGGTTGTGCTGCTGAGGCAGGGACAACTGTCCCGCCGTTGCTGGGGCCACTTGGGGAGAACTGGTGGATGTGGTGGTGGTGGCTGTAGTGGGCAACGTTGGGCCACCCTGTGGTGAGGCCCACCATGCCCCGGAGGCCCGATCCGCCTGGTATTTTCGGGCCATCCGTCGGAACCCCGACTGCACCTGCAGGATGTGCCGGTATCTCATTGCCCGCCTTTCAAAATCATGCCTCTGTGCGGCACTCATGTTTGCAGCTGTGAAGAGAAAGGGCAACTATTTACCATAGGAAATGCATTGGGTGGAATAGCACAATGGCTCAATTGGACATTACTTTTACTGTTGTTGTAACAGCTAATTTCACCACATAGATCATTGAAAGTCTCAGAGGAATTACATGGGAAGCCTGCATACAAAAGGGCATCTCACACCTAGCATATCCATGTCTCTACATGATGGGTGACTTCAGCCTAAACTTCTCATCCAAATAATTGGTAATGCAGCTGACATTATGGCTGCACCTCCTCCGCCTACTGCCTTCACTACATATGTCAGTCTATGTGATAACATTCACAACCCTCAATATCTGCCATTTGTAATTGTTTTTGCTAGTATAGAACTCATGTGCCATAACCGAGTGTGTACACTAGGTTCAAAACAAAGTTGCAAATGGTCACAAGTATGTGTAACATACTGGTTGCTACAGTCCTAGGTACCCTATTCCCAAACACATGGTTGTTCTTCCCACCCCACCCTGAAAGACTGCCAACAATCCCATATTCAATGCACCCCCAGGAGTTTCTTGAAAGCGCAACACGTTTTTGCCTACACACACACAACACCAGTGAAGGCCTAGCAACAAATTGGAGTCAGCTAAACCTTGTCCTATCCAAGGTCCACACATGTCAAAATTTACTGACTTTGGTAAAATATGCCTCACTGGTAGTATGTGATGTTGGCCTCACACACAGAGGAGCAAGAACACCCATGATCATGAGTAGAATGTACACCTAGGCCATTGCACTCTAGTCCCACACACTTCTAGTTCAACTTGTGGAAGTACATGCCGCCGGAAGATCCAACCTACAGTGTACTCAGTCCATCGTTAACTAGGGAAGCAGCATATTTCAGACAAGCCTTCTGCAGAAGCCATCTGGGAGAATGTCAGTCTGAAATGCAGACTCAGTCCGAGACAAGTCCCAGAGCAACTCTTACATTAACCAGTGTATTCCACATGACTCACCCCATTCCCCATAGCGGGCCCTACTGGAATGGCCTACAGACCCAAAATCTGAGAAATGGATAAGCATAGGTCTACTCAAACTGAAGTGATATTTGAAATCCCACTAATGGAACAATACTAATGAATGGGCAGCGCATCAAACCTTGAATTCTGTTGAACACACAGTAGTCCATCATGCATCACCAGCAAACAATAAAAATAGCACACATGCAACACTCAGTGTAGGTGTCGGGGTCCGCAAAATGAGCCACCTCTCCCACAGTGTACGGTGCAGGTCCACCTGTAAAGCATGTAAGGTAGAATATACTCAGAATCCATGCACTGACAAACAATTGCAATTACAAAGACAATGTGAGAATATGACATGCGTAATGAAACACTTTCACACATGCTCATACTGCATGGAATTATTCTTGAGCAACATTTACTTTGGATGAGTGTCCTGCTACAGTTACACACCCTACTACAAACATGCAGTGGCCCAGACAGTCATGTGGAGTCAAAGATGCACCTCCATTAGTATGCCCCAACAATATAGGGGTGCATTCATCTCATCATGTGCATCCAAGGGAGACATCCAGAAGCTGGTTACTTGAGGACTGCATGACCTCTCAAACTCAAACAGCCTATTTGGTCATTTTCTCCACACACCAACCAGACACACATGTGACATATGTGTGGACAACATTGCTAACTTCAATTGACGTGAAGGCAGCACTCATTTATAGCATCATATTGGGTTTACAAATGTCAGTTTAGCTATGGCCTCTACAGGTCACAATAGCCAGTGAAAAATGGATGTTGAAACATCATACCTACATATGTAGGGTTCTAATTGAGTCATTAACGTGTCGCTTGTCTGA
The DNA here is from genome assembly GCF_031143425.1 of Pleurodeles waltl. Lineage (NCBI taxonomy): Eukaryota > Metazoa > Chordata > Amphibia > Caudata > Salamandridae > Pleurodeles > Pleurodeles waltl. Next base: position 532,120,945 of record NC_090447.1, on the reverse strand, counting down.
CACAAAGGCAGCACTACAATACATACTGCTACAGGCAACCGGTATGTGTAGAAAACATGAGCTACCTGACTGCTAGCATTTGTCTTCCTTCACATTGTGCATCAATTACCCAGTAGGTTTCCCTAGCATTACACACAGTCTGTTACCCAATCTGCCAGATAAGTAGCTATCATCACATGTCGCCACACAGCTTTAAATTGTGCACATGTAATTGATGTGTACTCACCAACATGGCCACCAATCCTGATTCCCAGGTGGTCCAGCAGATCTTGCTCCCTGGATATCAGATCAGCTCAGCGGTGCTTAAGTTGATGTTCATTCCTCAGGCTACCATAGACACGGACCAAGTGATGGCGCACCTTCCCCCACCGGACTTTACGGGCCTCCATGTGATACCCCTGTATCACCCTACCCCCAGCCTCCAGCATGAGTGGGAGGAAATGGCAAACAAGCCATATAAATCCCCCCAATTCCTCCTCACCCATCCTGGCAAGCCATGGCCTACCAGACATGTCAGCACTGACAAAGGTGAAAAAGTTGGAGAAAAAGGAAAAGGGGGAAATGGGCTCTTCTTCTTAAGTTTTCTTTGTTTTTCACTACTCTACCGTTACCCAACTAACCCCTATATTACACTACCCACAACAGACTCCCACAGACAATAAAAGAAACACTGGACTTGACAAAATAATACAACACAGACTCTGACAGTATTCAACAACAAGACAATGATGACAAAAGCACAATTGAGAAGCTACACAGGACACAAAAGCACTAATACACAGGACAACTCTTTCCACACAGCCACGCAGTCTAGAATAATCTGAGACTGCAAAGTGAAAGTGAAAGTGAAAGTACACCCACTGTACAGATTCTGTAAACAGGATATCCTATTACATCACATCCTGCATAAAATGGCAGCCGTTTTTTCCCGCTATGCGTCATTTTTTCACGCATACAGATTGTGCGTCATATTTTTTGACGCATAGGAGTGCACATAATGCTGAGTCAAAATATTTTTCATCATTGGACCATTATATTTGTTTGAGGCTTATTTTACAGTTCTAGAGTTGAAAATTAAGCCACTGGCAATTATGATATCTAAATATGAAAATGAATTTTGACTCTGCATTATCTGCACTCCTATGCGTCAAAAATTATGACGCACAAGCTTTGTGCGTGGAAATATGACGCATTATGACAAATATGTCTTTCATTTGTCAAATTAGTCATGACAAAATTCTTTTCACAAACGGTGCTCAGTAATACACATTTGGGGTTAGCTATGGCAAATGACCCTTATAGGATGTATAGAAGGTATTCACAGTGCAATAGTAATGATTGGTCAGAATGGATATTACTCATAATTGTACACATATGTGGGTAATTGCTGATGGCTAATTTCAAAATATGAATGGTATACCAGGATGTATACCTTAGCTAAAATGTGTCCGCATTTATCACGGTAAGCAAACTTATATAAAGGCCAAATAGGTAGTGCAATTGTCGCCAACACTTTTTAAGGGGGTAACCATGTCCTAATTACGAGTTAATGTATCTTCAATGTGTTTTCCTTTTGACATGTAGGGCACACATGCGCCTTATGCATGTGTTTGATTCAAATGTGCATATATAATGTCTATTTGGGGGGCAGTAGAGGTGGACTTAGGCCCCCAGCACCCTAGGGTTTGCTCTTCCAGACTTGCAAATTTATCCAAGGGATTCCCAAATTCAGTAATGCTAAACCTGCAGCAGCAGGCTCATGGAAGCAAATAGGGTATGATTCACTGTTTGCCATTCTGTAATCCCATTTGCCCATTTGACGTTTGCCCTATTGATTCTTGGGAGAAATATGACATACCATTTTGCATTGATATTTTTGGCTAAATCTCAACATTCCTCATTTCCTGAGGGCAAATAGGTTGTTGATGTATGTGGCCCTTTATGCATTACCTGGTTTAATGGCATGTTTCATTCTTCCTGCTAGGTTACAACTGGGAAACTACTGTGATCGGCTGCTTGCAAATAATTTGTTGATTGGATGGTACATGTGTATGTGTGTGGTCAAATATTGATCCAGTGTCAACTGTCAGGGTGTATGTTGTCACTGTAACTTCCAGGTCTCCGCATGAGTTAGTGGCAGCTAATCTTGTTTCAATTGGGTATTGTTTGTAGCAAAATTTGGGAGAAGCCATTAAAGACATGGTCACCTACACATGTATGGTCCCACCCTGTCACTGAAAACGTGTAATGAGACTTTCAGCTGGGCAACCTTGGTGTGCTGAGTGAGAGAATGTCTCAGGTGTCTGGATCCGGCATGTGTCATTGCAACATTTCTACTCCAGTTGGCCTCTGTGGATGGTAATGTATCAGGAAACATCATAGCCTCTGTGCAGAAGTAAATGGCTGGTATTCAACACACGGCTCACCTTTATCATTTGAAAAATTTTACTCAGCGTTTGAACAGTCAGGGTCCTCATATGTGTTACCTTTTCATGGACATTATCTGAGGTTGCTGGTTTTGATGGAGGCCATTTACACCATCATACACTATGGTCCTGGTCCACTGTCACACTTTGGCCCTCATTAATGCCTAAACTACAGACAACGGAAGGGCCAAGATTTGGCTATTCAAGGGCACTGTCACAAATCTGATACAAATAACAGTCAGATGATGCAATACTATGTATTTGAGTATACATTGATTAGGCTAATGACAAATTAGTGTCTGAGGTACAAGAGGTTTTGGACAGCACGTGTGGTCCATAGGTGGACCCCAGGTATCTGTAGAGGGACCCACGGACAGGTGCCAGTCAGGCTGACAGGATGCTGGGTCAATCAGGAGCACGTTCTTTCAGTAATTACATGATCACGTGTTCTGACTAGGACTGGTCAGGGGGAGCAGTAGACAGTTGAGATGTCACACTGTGTATGTCCTGTGTTGTTTTGAAGGTGACACATGAACCCTGATAAAGTTTTCTACGGCATTATTAGTGTCAGAGCTTAATGATGTAATAGCTCAAATTCCAACATGTATGCAGTAGGAGGCATCAGCAGGGAGGGGGCATGTACATTTGGGTGGTGTGCATGGAGGGGATCACTGGTGTGGCCTCCATCTGTGTCTCACTAGTCCTGTCAGTTGGGATTTGCTGATAAATAGCCTACAGTACCTTTCACAGAAGAATCAATCTACAGGTGATACCAGGCCTTATAAACTCCAAGCCAGTGTATTATATGAGCTGAGTTCCATACATTGAGATGGTAGTATGACAATGGTAGGCATAGTAAAGGGTGTGGCACACTGGATGACTCTTGTGAGTGTGTGTAGATGAGGGAATCTCAGTGTACACAAATCGGCATTCCAGGGACCTCTTCAGACAGGTTGGGTGTAAGCAGCTGCAAGTGTGTGTAATGTTTTTAGAAAAGAGCTGACATGTAGATGGGATGTGATGTGCTGGATGCTTGTCGTAGGTGTAGCACTTGTGCTGTGTATGTTCTGCTTATGTGTAACTCTAGTGACAGATAGTCATTGCAATGATAGTAAGTAGTTGGAATTACTGTTGGCAAGAGTGTATTCCTACATTCCTGTTCCTGAAGCATTAGCATGTGAACTGCCTGATGTATGAGGCCTGTTTTCCCCTAGTTGAGTGATGGTGTTTTAGTTGTGTGCCATCTGCTGCGATGATCCATGTTTCCTACATGTATGTGAGTCATATGTGTGGTCCTCAGCTATTGCCCTTCAAAGGCGAACTGTACAGGATGTCTGTCATTTACATTGTGTGTGTATTTGACCATCGTATGGTGGTCATTACATTTGTGGTGTATATTCTTGTGTCATGATTGTTATATCATTATTGCTCAATGAGACGACATTCTTCTTCAGATATTCCAAGCTAAAGGTGGGCAGAAATGAATAGGCCAAACCATGATGTGGTGTTTGTTATCAGTGTTTATTTACAATAGTGCATTAAGTGGTGATTGTAAATAATTTCTTTTCATAATTATCACCATCTGTTGGCGCCTACGCACTCCAGCAGCCGTGTTTGGTTGTTCCCCCTCCTGTTGCAGGCCAGCATCCTCCTCTTTGTCGTCTTCAGGCATGTATGGGTCTGGTTCGAGGAGGGGAATGCTCCTTTTTACACAAATGTTGTGCAATATTGCACATGTGAGGATGATCCTACAGACCATCTCGGGGGAATATAGTTGGCTACCGCCAGTGATGTCAAGGCAGCGGAACCTTGACTTTAGGATCCCAAAGGTGCGCTCGACAATGCTGCGTGTCCTCTTATGGGCGTCGTTGTATGCCCGCTCTGCAGCAGTACTCGGGTTCCCAAATGGTGTCATTAGCCATGGCTGGATGCCATACCCCTGATCAGCTGAAAGAAAAACACAGAATTGGGTCAATGTAGATGTAGCTGGCACTATTGAAAAGACCTTTAATGGCAGTAGTTGTCTTGTGTTGTCTGTGACTCTTTTGTGTACTGATGTGACATCCTATACTTGTAGGCTATACCATCTGCATTGTGTTGTTTCCTTGGCTGAGCAAGTGTTTGTCTGCTAACTGTTTGTCATCAATATGTTTTGGCTTTTGCAGTACAGTGTGCCCTCACTAGCATTGTGACTTGTGATACAGGTGTCCGTGTGTCTTCTCTGAGATGATAGTTCCATGCACATTTAAAATTGTCAGTGTTGTTAACACGTTCATATCAAAGTACCCTGTACATCCCATACCTTGAAACTTATGCAATGTATTAATGTAAAGGTCATTGTGACACCTACAATTTGCAAGGTGACATTTAGGCAAGCACACTCATTGATGTCTTAACATTAGGCTGTACAGTAAATTCCGATGTGTGACAGGTTCAATGGTGACTTAAGAAACATGGCTAGTGATGTAAGGACCTCAGTGTGTTCCTGTCTAGATGTTGCTGTTGTGGTGTATGTGTTGTGTGTCCTAGAGGGTTGCTGTGCAGTGTGTATATAAGTAGGTTTTTGTACTTACCAACAAGTAGGCCATTGCCATACCGTCCATCCTGGAAGTGTTGGTTGATGGTGCTGTGACGGAAGATGAATGAATCATGTACACTCCCAGGATATTTAGCCACAATGTTGCTGATCAATCCCTGGTGATCGACTATGGCCTGCACGTTGATGGAATGTGTGTGCTTCCTGTTGCGGTAGAGGTGTTCTGTTGCAGCAGGTGGCACAAGGCGTACGTGTGTGCAGTCGATTGCACCAAGGACGTGTGCAAAGCCACTGATGGCGTAGAACCCCTGTTTTGTTTCCTGCTGCTTCTGCAGTGTGATAGGGAAGCAGATGTGACGGGGTGTCAGTTGAATGATGGTATCCAGTACTTTTGGCAGAAATGCGGAGAATGATGGTTGTGATATTCCGCCAACCAGGGCACCAGTTGTTTGAAACGAGCCACTTGCCAGCAGGTGAAGTACGGCAAGCAGCTTTGTTTCTGTTGGGATGGTGCGGGGTGTCACCAAAGTGGGGGCCAACTGCTGTTCAATGTTGCGCAGCAGCTGCTGAATGGCCTGCCAGTTCAACCGGTACCTCTGTATGATGTCGTGTTCCCTGAGGCCATGCAGGGTTGTTCTTGGGCGGAATATCCTCTCCTGCCTTCTGCGCTGCCTTTGGGGTCCCTGCTGTTGTTGCTGCAGGGCTCTGCGTCTACGTGCACGCTTTAAAAAAATCACCTCCATGTCTCCCTGTTGCTGCTCTGCTGTTTGTTCTGTGTGTTCTGATTAAATACAGGTGTGTTTGTCCCATTTTAACGCCTGCCCTGACCCAGGCGTTAAATTTTGACGCCAATCGGGCTGGGCGTCATTTTTTTGCTACGCCTCCCGGCCGAGAGTCATTTTTGCCCGGAAGCATAAATACGACGCCCAGTCGTTTGCGTCGTTTTTTGGACGGGAACGCCTACCCTGCATATCATTAACGCAGGGCGGGTTGCCGCATCCAAAAAATGACGCACACAGCGGATTTTTTTCGTCCGCGGGCTCGGGCGTCAGAGTTTAAATATCGGGCAACGTTTGCGCCGATTGTGCGTCAAAAAATTAGACGCACAGAGTATAAATATGCCCCTTAGTGCAGAACCTCACCAGTAGCCAAAGCTGTACCTGCCCTTGGTATAGTGGCGATTTCTTATCAAGGGCGTCAGGTCTCCGCCCCCGCTTTACTTTCATTCCCCACAGGGCATGTAACAAATCAAAGTAATTGTTAAAGTGTGTAAATGTGATTTCGAATCAGTTTTTACCCTTATTTGTCTTGCTAGGTGCTAGGGACCGAGGCTGCAACCTGCTTCACAGTGCTTTTAGTTGCAGTGATGCTAAAACTGCGGCCCCAAAAGCTACAGTATATGCCAGGCTGACATCCTCACAGCCCTGAGGCCTATGAGTTCATCAGCTTGGCAAAGACATAGCTTTCAGTGCCAATCTCCACTCCCTGATGACATGGGTTTACAATTAGCCCCGGGCGTATTAGTCTGACATGAAGCCCTGGCGCTAAAGGGCTTCAATCAGTGAGTGGAGAGCATGGTCACCCCACCCTTTCTCAACTCCTGACAGGGTCCCACCCTATGATGAGTTGGGACCAGGTGGGGTAGAGGCTTCAGGCTGGAAGATACACTGCGCAGGCTCTAGGTGTATGCTTCCCAGGCTGCAGTGAATATCGGACGCCATTAAGCTCTAATGATTAATTGCCAGCCAGAAGACCCGTGCTGTACAGAGAAGGTCGTACATTAGTCTAGTTAAACCTTTAAGTTGAAGGAGCTTCCCTCCAGTCCAGATGGTGCCCCGCACGTGTGAGGCAAGTAAAAAACTTAGCAGCTGAAGTGGGCCTGATCTTCTTACCTAGCATAATCACTTCATCTGTGCCTAAAACGAAAAAGGAATGAATTGTGTAATGTAACTGTTTCTCATGTAGAGCACTGAAATACCTCTCGCTTTATAAAACTGCAAAAAAATTAAACCAAAAGTTAATCTTTTGAAATGAGTGACTTAGGAAGCTATGTGCCTCACGATCTGTGCTAATGTCCTGGCACATAATCACCACCTTTATTTTGTGGAGAGGATCTCATTGCCGATATTTTCCAGACGATTGCTATTTAAAAAACGCTCAGTTTTTTCTTTAAAAACAAAAAGGTCCGTTCAAGTCTGGAGCCTACATCTCTACTGCAGCCTAAAGAGATCACATGCTCCATTGCTCTGGGTGACAGTGACTTAAATAATCTCCAATGCTTCACCCCCACAAAAAAAAGCTGTAGCAAAGCAGAGTTCGAACCTGACAAGAGACTAAGCAAGTTTGTCTCAACACCCTGAGCTATCCTATAGGTAAGTCGGGAGCTTTGAGACAAACCTGCTTAGTCTGCCAGGCACGGTATGCTTGAGGACAGTTTGCAAGCTACTATGTAGACAGTCAGCTTTCTCTGAAGCTGACTCCAGACACTCTCTGGGACCTGTTGGCACAGCCAAACGTACAGCGTCTGCGACAGCTGCACTGAGAACAAATTATCCAAAGAGATAGTTTTTACCATGAAACATCAGTGAACTATGACACATGTCGTGTAAACTCTGTATGTGGTACACATTAGTACAGAGCAATATTACAGTCCATTAAAGCAATCACAATAGCTTATTGTACAGTTGTTATTGCAAACTCCTATTTGAAAGTGCCTTCATGCACTACAAGGATGAAAAAGGAGTTTTGGTGAAATAACATATTTGCCTAAGATTATGCACTGTAAGCAGAGAAGCCACGATTTACCCAGGTCCTCTGGTTTCACTTTGTACAAATCAGCTGGTAAGTGGGTATTGTTTGTCTTTCTTTATGTTAAGGCTTTAACTTTACCTTTTTGTGTATTTTCCTGCAGCTTTGATGTAGCGCAAAGTGTATGCAAATCAGAAAGCAAGAGCCAAAAAGCACCTTGAATTGTTAACACCCAGAGACTATAAGGGCCCCCCTCGAACCTTCAGTGGCAACTTGGCACTGAAAGTTTGGGCCCTGACATTTGTATGTGCATGCAGGCAAGGGATATTGCAAGGGGCTGAGGGGCAGAATGGTGCTTAGTCAAAACAGATGAGAGTGGTGGGTTACACAAAGGTTGTGTCAACCAAATACTGCCCAAAAGCTGCACCAGGCTAAGTGCTACGGGAACAAATTAATGAGGACATTGGTGAAGAACATGTGCAGCCTACAAGTCAGCGGCTTAATTGAAAAGAGAGTGAATAAGTCATAATTTCATGTTTAACAACCTCGTGCCGTCAGTACAGTGACAGCTCCCCAAAAATGTTGTGCCACCTAACGTGAACCCTCAATGGCCTGGCAACACCCTACCCCCAGCCCAGCCCCACCACTCTTAAACTTCACCAGCCACCACTGCTTAGGTATGTGGTGTACCTTTTTTGAAGTGCTGTACCCCTGTAGTGCCCTCTACCACCCACGTAGATGCCCCTTTCTAGCATTTGTAGGAAGGGAGTATGCACTTTCCCACTGCAGTATGGTAGGAAAGTGCCCAGAGTCCTAAGTCACACCAAGGGAGTCAGCAAAAAGCCATGAGGAAAAAGCAAAAGGTTTCAGGGAAGTCCCTCTAACAAGGCCATGTCCAACAACTATTTACCTCAATGTTTTATTTTTATTTTTATAAGCAATGTTTTTTGGTTTTATTGAAAGAAGGGAAAAGAAAAGGAAAGGAGAAAGGGATAGAAGTGCACAGGTAGGTCCTGGTGCTGCCAGCATAAAAGCAATCTCATAAAGGCAGCATAAATTGACAATATGACATCTTAACATTACCATTATTCGGCACAGAGCACACACCCGTAATTGTTCATGGGAGAAGACCCTACCATTTCTCCCATGCTTTTGCATGTTTTTGGGGACAGCCCCTTGCCTCATAGACTGATTTTTCGTGGCCAGTGGCGGACTTCCAAGTGGCTGCAATGTCTCTTTTTGCGACCAATAATGCTCTTGAGCCCTCCAACTCCTCCATTGTGCCCAACAGGACCAGTTTTGGGGACATCTGTTGCTCCCTCCCCATCACTACATTCAGTTCACGATTGATCCTACCCCAATACACCTTTATGAGCGGGCATTTCCAGACCATGTGAAAGGAGTCTGCCTCTTCTTCTGAGCACCGAGGACATTGAGCAGAGGGGCGGAGACCCGCTCGGTGCAGCCGGTCAGGAGAAAGGTAAGCCCCATACAAAGAAATACATTTTCACCACTCGCAATCTTGTCGACACTGCCAGTAGTCTGGGCGCCCTTAGTGCTTCCATCCAGTCTGCCTTCTCAAAAGGTCCCACCCATCCTTCCCATTTATCTCTGATATGTTTTAGGTTGCCAGGGGCATGGTTAATTAACATCTTGTAAATTTGGGACACCCCTTTCTTCCCCAGCGCTCCCATTAGTAATTTGGCCTCCAGTGGACTGTATTTCGGTAATGTCAGTGCAGGATAAGTACGCGCCCAGGTCATGGCGGAGTTGGACGTATCTAAAGAATTGCATGCAGGAGACCTTAAATTCAGTTTGCAAATCCTGAAAGGATCGCATGGCATCCCTGTTCCACACATCACCCAAATGTGAAATGCCCACCAAGTCCCATCTCTCAAACCCACTCAGTGCAGCCAATTCGTTTAGCCATTTACCATGCCACAATGGAGTCTGCTGGGTAATGACATTGTTCCATCGAGTGTGCCACAATGCCACCCAGCATGCAAATAAAACTGCTCTAGTCACTTGGTGCATCCCACAGGGAAGCGGTGAACCATAGAGGAGGCCTAGAATAAGCAGAAAGCCAAGAGTGGCTAGCTCCAGCTGATAAGCCGAGTCGGCCCACCTCCCAATAAACCAGTCGTGCACAACCAGGTGCTGCGTCTCTAGGTAGTACAAGTAAGGGTTAGCCATTCCCATCCCTCCAACGTTTACCCCTCTCTGGCAGTGCTGCAGCGCAATCTGGTGTCTTGAGCCAGACCAGAGGAATGAATTTGCAGTTCTATCTAATGTATGGAACCGGGAATGGGAAGTTCTGGAGCACATATATAATACTCAGCGTTATCATCATCTTATATAAGACCACACGGCCCAGAACGTTTAATGGTGGGGCTTGCCATCTCTGTAGGTCCATCTTGATTCAAAACAGCAGCGGTGTCAGGTTTAAGGACCATGTTGGTTCCGGAAGGAGGGACACCCATATACCTAGGTATTCGAAGCTCAAACAGCGAATGGGCACTACCCCCTGCCAGTCGTAGCAATCCCGCGACAATGCTAGGGGCACCAGCACTGATTTGCCAGGGTTCATTTTGAGCCCCGATGCCTCCTCATAACAGCGCTGAAGGTGAAAGCTCTTCGGGCCAGACTCACTGGGTTCCGTCATGTAGAGCAAAACATCATCGGCATACAAGACCACTCCGTCTTAAGATGCGGTTCCCCAGTTCCAACTGTGATATAATGGATCTATTCTAATCAGTTGTGCCAAAGGCTCAATGGCCAGGGCAAAAAGAAGAGGGGGCAGGGGACAGCCCAGGCGTGTTCCCCGATGGATATAGAAAGTAGAGGATAGGGTACTGTTGACTTGCACTCTGGTCAAGGGGTTGGCATATAAGGCACGGACTAGTTGACAGAATTGCAACCTGCAATTTGGGGCCTAGATTCTAAGAAGAGAAACCCCCAGTCAACAGTATCACAGGCCTTCTTGAAGTCAACAAATAAAAGGGCCAGGTTCTGGGGTAACTGTATACGTCATTTACACGTTGTCTTAGCACGGCGCCACCAATGTCGTGTGCTTCGGTTAGCCATAAATACACACTGATATGAGTGACTCAGCAATGACAGGACCCTCCTAAGTCGTGAGGCAAGAATTGTGGCGTAAATCTTCACTTGGCTGTGTGCGGACTACAGACCAATATCCCTCATGAACAGCAGTGACGGTGGATGAGTTTTGGGGAGCACCACAATAGTAGCCACATCTCATCCCTCCAGAAAAGAGCCCAGTCAGTCAACCTCCCCATGTAAGGCTTAGAGTTGTGGCGTCAGGTCATTTTGAAACACTTTGAAATATTCCGATTGGAACCCGTCAGGTCCAGGAGTCTCCTCACTGGGGGTGGGAAAGTTAGTTTAATTCATTTCTTCACTCGTTAGAGGTTCGTCCAGGATTGCTGCCTCCGTAGAGGGCAGTGCAGGCAGGGAATTTCTGTAAAGAATTGGCAGGCATGATCCGAGTGAATCACCGCAGAGGCCCGATACAGCAGCTCATAATAAGAGGCAAATGTATCCGCCACCTCTTGGAGCTTGGTGACAGGTTCCCCATGTGTGTGGAAAAATGTTAAGGATAATTCTAGATGATTGATGGTGTGAAGCCAAACAGTAAAGCAGCTTCAAATTTTTGCCCCCTCATCCATACACCATGGCATTAGCCACTCGCCAAAGGTGCTTAGCCACCTTCAGAGAGTGATCACAGATCTTCTCCCTTATCGGTAGGAGCGGCTTGGCTACTGCCTCGTTCGGCTGTGCAACTTGTTCCTCCACCTACTGGGTGGCCTGGGCCTCCAACTGAGTAATGCGGAGGGTCCAGGACTGCTCCTGGGAGCGGATGAGACTCCTGGCATCCCCCCGCATCACCGCTTTGCTTGCACCCCAGAGATATCCCAGTGAGGAGGCCGATTCTTTATTAAGAACAAACTATTCCTGAAATGTTTGTCTCAATGGCTTGACATGATGCTTGTGCTGCAAGTACCATGTATTCATTCGCCACATAGGGTGGACCACCGGCTGAGCAGACCCCATTATGAACCGGAGTAGTGAATGGTTGAAATCCTACCAAGGGGTATATCTATGTGTCTGAGATGGCGACAATCTGTGGCCGGCAATGAGACAAGGTCAATTCTATATTGTGTATCGTATGCTGCCAAGGTATGGGTGAACTGACGGCGCTGTGGGTGCCAAACCCTTCACGCATCACACAGCCCCATAGACGCCAGCCAGCCTGACAATCCTGCAGCCGCGGCACGCCTGTGGGCTGAAGGGAATCCCGTCACGTTCAGCACGGGGTCAGGGACTTCGTTAAAATCTCCCCCCAGAATAGTGTCTCCCTAGGGCAGATCCAAGAACAGGCTAGTGAGTTCATTTAGAGTCCCATGTACGGCCACAGGTGTGGAGTACACACTAATAGCGTTGACAGTGAGGCCTTCAACTTTCCCGGTCAGGGCCACATATTGCCCTTGTGGGTCTCTCTGCACCTGGGTGACCACCATAGGAAAGGAGAGGTGGAGCAGTATTGCTACTCCCCTCGATCCGCGCACAAACTCAGCATGGTATACCTTGCCAAAGCCCTTGTGGACCATAAACGGATAGCAGTCCCCAAGAAGATGGGTCTCCTGCAGCAGGTGTATGTCAGGATGGTGGCGGTGAACATGCGCAAGCATCACCGTGCACTTAATAGTCTTCTAGATAAGATGCAAATTATTTCATGGAATGTTCATCGGCCCCATCCTATCTGTGGATGTACGTCAACTGAGTTCCTACCCACGGGTCCTCCTGAGTACCCTCCAGATCCCCAGTCGGCAGAGTGAGCATAATGCCCCAATGTGTGTCATACTCCCTGCTGTACAGCAGTGCATGCCTATATCCCTCTTCATTTGTTAGTAAGAGCAAACAAACAATGATTCTGAACAATATTAACAAATGCCATGCAACATGGCAAAAACTCCTGTAACCCCCAACTCCCACCCCAACCCATACTTCCCCTAAGAAGCATCTGGCTCTCTAACAAAGCAAATTATAAACCCCGATCTAAAGGGCAGTGGTGGACCCCTCCATAGTGTCGGATTAAAGCGCATTAGATATTAGGCAGTTGCATATTAACATGTAACTAGATTGAATGTTTACTAGCCCTCTCCTCCCTCTCTTCTCATTGCGATTGGCTTGTCCCAAAGTCCGGTGCTGTGACTGAGTCATTGGCGGCATCCAGGCGCACAGATGTCAGCCCCTTTGCTCACAGCTCCCCCTCCGCTCCATCAGGGCCACTGCTTGCTGGATGCTCGGGCAGCGCAATTTGAGTGGTTCCCTCCAAGGTGTTCCTTCCTGCACAAAAACAATGCTTCCTGCAATGCAGGTACCCTTGCAGCATGACGCAAGGGTGCCTGCATTGGTCCCTCGGGGAGCCGGAATTTGAGCCCCGCCGCGCCTTGTGCCTCCTGGAGCACGTGTGCTGCCGTGGGCCCAGGGGCCATCGCAGTCAACTGTCCACTGGTAGAGCCTCCCGGTTCTGCTGACAACTGCCACCGGGGGGCACAGAGCGACATCCTCAGTTATCCATGTCCATGCTGCCGTGGGATTGTCAAAGAAATTAGTCTTATTGTTGTGCACCAGTCGGAGCCTTGCGGGAAAAAGAAGACAGTAAGGTATCTCCATCGCTCTCAATTTCTGCTTGACCTCCGTATAGGATCGGCACTGCAATTGAGTCTATTGCATGTAGTCTGGAAATATAAGGACCTTTGCTCTATCGTAGCACAGTTCATTTATCACACGTGCCTCCTGCAGCACCGCATCTCTTTCTTTAAAGTTAAAGAACCGAAGTATCACTGGTCATGGTGGAGAGCCCGGCGGTGGCTTAGCCTGTAGAGCCCTATGGGTGTGCTCTATGGCGAACCACGGTGTGAGGCGATCCCCAGGCATCCACTATTTAAACCACTCTTCCAAAAAGGAGGCCAGCGAGGAGGCCGCTGTGTTTTCTGTAAGGCCTATGATACGGAGGTTGTTTCGCCTGGAGCGATTTTCAGTGTCCTCTGCCCTGCGATTCAGTTCTGATGTTCGAACCAACAATGCAGACCCTTGTGATTTATGGGCAGTCAGTTCTACTTCCACAGTGGATATTCCCGCCTCCTCCTCTGTGATCCGTGCAGATGCATTGCAGAAATCCTGACCTCCCTGATTTTTGTCTCCACCGCTGCTTGGGAGGGCTGGATGGCCTGAAGAATAGTCGCCAGGTCTCTGGCAGGCAACGATTTCCCACCAGGGCCTTCCGATACTAGGTCACCGGCGTGAGTCGAGCTAGGGCCCGTGGTAAACTGTTCCATGCGTGTTTGCGCTGAGGCGGACCGAGCCGGCTTGTCCTTGCCCATTGTAGCTCTCCCAGTGTGCAGTCACTTCAGCAGCAGATGTGATCTCGCTCAGAACCATAGAGAGTCCTCCACTTGCTGTGGTGGTCGTTGCGCGCAACAGCCATGGACACCTCCGTCCCAGATGCAGACTGCCCACGTCCGTTGCAGCATCGTCCAGCTTGGGCCCCTCTATTAGCGGGTTAAGCCCACCGCCCGCACGGCCGCAAGGGGCTATGTATCATACTCCCTTACCAGTAGCCTCACAGCAATGCAGACAACTCACAGCCCGGAGGAGATCTCCAAGAGAAGCCACCAAGGCTGCCACAAACCTGGCCCAGGTTAAAGATGTAAGCTGGGTCCCCTGAGAGGACAAGTCTAGGCCCTCGCTGGGGCCCATGTCCATCTCATTGGAATCGGTTGGATTTCTCTGCTATGGACCCTAGGTTTTACGGGGCCCCAGGACGTGATTAAAGTCTCGCTCCACAACCCAACCTTCAGCAAGGATTAGCCTGATTACACTGTCCCACTGCTGGTGGGGCTTCTCGCCTTGGGGCAGTAGTACATGGATCAAGAACAGAGCGCCTGTATTTTACATTTACCTCCTTATGGTTGGGAGTGATTACCTTGGCGCCATGCTGCCATCCAAGCAGCAGTACTCCTGTCTCTGATGTCTGGGGGGGCCGTGCCTATCCAAAATGCGCACCACAGTATATCAACGGGCCTGTCCACTCGACTCAGCCATTAGGCCCTTTGGGTTTTCAGCCTTCTCCTGGGGCAGGCGCTCCGGATGCGCCCAGCCGTTAGTGTGCACGATGGAGCGGGCTGCTCTGCAATATGTGTCTTCTTTGCAGCCTCCACATTATCTCCTCCCCTGCGGCTGGACCTCAGGTGCACTCCAGAAGGGGCATGGGGCTCAGACCCAGGTCAAGCTTCGGCCCCCATCCCAGGGCCTTTGCAAGCACTCCTCCTGGCTGCATCCTTTTCCAGGCCTGCGGCGCTGCCTCGCCACCTCACCGTGCCTGTTGCCGTCGGCCCGACTGCCTCAATTCCGTGCCGGCTCCACGCCGCTCCACCTCTGTTCCGCCTTCTCACCTCCCTTCCATTGTGGCCAGATCCTCTTTTTCTGCTGATCGGTTCCAGCACAGTCCTGGCGGTAATAAGAGAATCCTCCCGCCTCACATCATAACTGGGGCCCTCTGAGGCCCCAGTGCAGCCACCAGCCGAGCGTCTTTTCAACGTGCCTACCTGCCATTTTATGTGCGGTCCGCTTGTCGTCACCTGACGCCTCACGGGCTCCCCCGGCCGCTGCCTGAGGCATATGACGGAGTGGTCCAGAGCACTACGAAAGTGCAACCGCTATCTTGGCGCCTCGGCCACGCCCCCCAACTTACATCAGTGTTTTAGTGTGAAATGCTTCCTGAACAACCTGAACAGCCACTAACATTCTGCTTGTTTGTGTTTGCTATTTGTGGCAAAAGTATAGTGCAGGAAATGTAATTGCTTGACATTGGTGTAATTTTGGGGATTTCGTGTTATGCTTGTTGCTCTAAATTCCTGTAAATACACTATGTCAAGCAATTACATTTCCTGCACTATACTTTTGCCACAAATGGCAACATAATTCCTTGACATAGTGTATTTACAGGAATTTAGAGCAACAAGCATAACACGAAATTCCCAAAATTACACCAAAGTAATTAAGATTTCACCTCGGCCTAATTCTGTCATGCATTTTACAGGTCATTTAGTACCTTCCACAACGCCCTGCCCCAAACAACACAACTAAGGCCACAAGTATTTACAGAGATCAACACCTTTGAAATGCATATTGGGATTCGCAAAACTCTCAAGTGAGCCTTATTTGGGGGGGGATGAGAGGGGACTCAACTGAGGGGTGATGTCCCAGACCCCAGCCAACCCTCTCTTATCTCAGGATACCTCAGGGACTCTTGTGCTTAATCACATTTCACAGAGACGTAATCTGAGAAGCCCCATGGAGTCCCTCACAGTTGTACACCTCTATGCTACATAGTACAAATGCAGCTGTAGCTAAATGTTGCGTTGCCCTTGCATCACGCAAGAGCAACACAACACTAAAGTCAGATTTACCAAGACATACAAGGCCATTTTGCATGGCCCTTCCAGTGCTTTGTAAATCTGGAGTAACACAAGGCAGCGTAGGTTGCTGTCTTGAATTACTCTGCCCCAGGGAGGCGTTCCATGTGTGGAGCTTGAGTGTTTCCACGCATCCACCCATGAATTTTGGTGCATTTCCAAATTTGCCATGAGTGGTAGACTTGGGAATGCTTCAAAATGCAGCTTCTTCCCATGGGAGGCATAACAAGGACATTTTTTTTATTTCCCTTCGTTTCTGCACACACATAGAGGAAAAGGCCTCACAGGTCTTTCTGTTTCTGTGCAGGAAGGTGCCCCTTCCTGCACAAAAACAATGCTTCCTGCAAAGCAGGTACCCTTGCAGCATGATGCGAGGGTGCCTGCATTGGTGCTAGGCAGTCAGAAGTGCGCCAGCGCAAGGAGAAGACAGGAATGGACCATATAATGTTAAATATGAGGCATTCCTGCCTTTTCAGGCAGTGCAGCAAGGTGCCTTGCGGCGTTGTGTGAAATATTGATATATCTGCCAGAATTTGCATGAAACGTTGATAAATCTGCTCCAATGTATGTTTACACAGGATACTGCAAGAACCAACGAGGCAGTGGATCTGGGGAGCAAGGATTGTGAAATAAAGCTGGGATTTATAGTGGCAGAGGGGAGGATGGAAAGGGTTAACTATACTGCCGACCGACCAGGACATGAGATAGAAACCTCACACACATTCAACATACAAAACCTATACTCCAACATTCCTACCATCTGACGAGCCTGACTGAAACTTTTCCGACTGAGATCTTCCCTTCCAACAGAACCTGAAGAGCCCTACCTTGCACCTTCACCAAAGGCTCCCTGACGGAGACGCCCCAACTTAGATACCCATGCGATACCCGAATATCCAAGAGGACCACAACTGAAACCCTGCAGTCGGATGCATCCTGTTTAGTGACTCCCAGATGGTTGGTTAACAGTCAACACTGCTGCATCTGAGGGGTCCTGACTGAAACCCTCACTAGGAGTGCATCCTGCTTGATAATCTCAAATTCGAGAGTCCCTAGCCATCACTGTCACATCTCCGGGACCATCAGTGAGATCCGCACACTGCCTGGCTCAGCACTGAAAAATCTACCCACCCGCTGTAGGAACGTGCCTGTGAGCAGGGGAATGGATGGTCCCTGCAATCTTCTAGATACCCTCTCACATGCCCTGTAAATTGGCCAGGCTGCCAAATTTGAACCACCCTTATGGACTGTCTACATTTTGCATGCCATCAGAGGACTGTTTGTCACATCATTTGAGGGGCAATGGATGATGTGCCAGAATTGACTAAATTATGTGGCAAAAAAGGCAAACTATGCAGCATAATACAGCACATTTTGTGATAGAATGACTTAATTATTTTGTCACTTTATAGATTGTAACGCTGTTGTGGCAAAGGGTTCACCTGATTAGCATCTGTTTAGTACCCAAATTCAGTAGTGAGCGAGAGAACAGTTGCCTGTCAACCTTTGCAAAGAGCCTTCCAATGCACGACAACTTGTCACCATGTTTTTAGTAACTTTTGATCCGTTTGTGCTAAAAATATTTTTTGTTAAAATCTGCAAAATATGCAGCCAATGATGGGTTATGTGGCAATTCCATAATTACGTGAAACATGCCAGAGTATTGCATAATTCCAGTGGCATATTCTTTAATGAAATATGTATCCACCTTGTGTGGCCCTGAGGTGGTTGATAAATCTGGAGTAACACAAGGCAGCGCCTTGCATTACTTTAGCCCAGGGAGGTATTCCATAGGTGGAGCATGGGTGTTTCCAGGCATCCACCCATGAATTCTGAAGCATTCCCAGATTTACCAATACTTGTATACGCAGGAATGCGTCAGAATGCTACACCTTCCCAGGGGAGGCAGATATCTTTATTTCTCCTTGTTATTTTCTCTTTCAACTGGTGCTGCAGAGGATTGTTTTTGCGCAGGAAGATGTCCCTTCCTGCACAGAAACAATACTGCCTGTCAGTATCACTCAATGGCACACACTGCCCATGTAATTCAATGTTACAGAAATGGCTGTGCTAAAAATGCAGGGGCATATTTATACTCCGTTTGCGCCGAATTAGCGTCGTTTTTTTCGACGCAAATTCGGCGCAAAACTAACGCCATATTTATACTTTGGCGCTAGATGCGTCTAGCGCCAAAGTATGAGTAAAGAGCGTCATTTTTTAGCGTGAACGCCTTCCTTGCGTTAATGAGATGCAAGGTAGGCGTTCCCGTCCAAAAAAATGACTGCGACGCAAATGCGTCGTATTTATACTCCCAGGCAAAAATCACGCCCGGGAGTTGGCGGGGCAGAAAACCCCGCATTTGCGCCACTTTTTAACGCCTGGGTCAGGGCAGGCGTTAAGGGACCTGTGGGCTCAAAATTAGCCCACAGCTGCCCTCCCATGCCCCCAGGGACCCCCCCTGTCACCCTTGCCCACCCCAGGAGGACATCCAAGGATGGAGGGACCCACCCCAGGGACATTCAGGTAAGTATAATTTTTTTTTTTTTAATATTTTTTTGTGGCATGGGGGGCCTGATTTGTGCCCCCCTACATGCCTCAATGCCCAATGACCATGCCCAGGGGACATAAGTCCCCTGGGCATGGCCATTGGGCAAGGGGGCATGACTCCTGTCTTTACTAAGACAGGAGTCATGTAAATGGCGTCTGGGTGTCGTTAAAAATGGCGCAAATCGAGTGGAGGCGATTTTTTGCGTCAACCTGACTTGCACCATTTTTAAGACGCCCTAGCGCCATTTTTCCCTACGCCGGCGCTGCCTGGTGTACGTGGTTTTTTTCCACGCACACCAGGCAGCGCCGGTCTGCTTGCGCCGGCTAACGCCATTCAATAAATACGGCGCCCGCATGGCGCTTCAGAATGGCGTTAGCCGGCGCAAAACTTTTTGACGCTAAACTGCGTTAGCGCAGTTTAGCGTCAAAAAGTATAAATACGGGCCGCAGTTCTTCTGAAATCGTGAAATAATCAGCATGCTAGACTTTTGTAATGTTTTCTCATGTTCAAAGTATCTGTGGGTATAATCAGTATTTTAGAATTATACAAATAAATAGAAAATTAAAATCTTAAGGGAAATAGTATTTCATTAGTATTAGGAAAATCAACGTGGCTTGCCATCATATTTATTTTTACCATTGTTCCTATATTTTGGCATTTCTTCTTTGACAGAAGGCTTGTGTTAACATGTTGCCCTATTTCCTAGGGCCTGATAGTCAGCTAAGAATTTGCCATATGGAAATGTTATATTTAACCGCACACAGCATGGGAGAGAAGTAATTTTTTTTAATGCATTTATTGTAAAACAGTTTAACTCATTTATCCCAAATTCAACGAAGCCGGAAAATGTATAAAGTAACAGCGCTTTCACATACTACATTTCTCATGGAGGCCATGTCCATACAAATTCACAATTTGTATGTATATAGTTGTTCTGTAGCTTGAGGTCTTAAAATATTCCCCATGTCAGCCGCTCAGTTTGAGAGTTTGCCTTGACATTAAGGCCCATATTTATACTTTTTGACGCAAAACTGCGCCATCGCAGTTTTGCGTCAAAAAAATTTGCGCCGTCTAACGCCATTTGGATGCGCCATTCGGGCGTCAAATTTATACTTTGACGTACGGCGGCGCAACCAACAGGTGGGAGTCATTATTTCGTGACGCAAACAGCGTCGGTCTGTCGTAAGGCAAACCCACGTAAAAGTGACGCAAATCACTGTGGGTCGATTTACGACAGCGCTATCGTGAATACGCCGTTTTTTTTCACGCTATTGCGTGACATTTTTGCGCGAAAACTGCACTGACAGGAGAGGAGACCCAAAATGGATCCCAGATGCCCCAACAGACCCCAGGAGGATGAGAGCAGACCAGGACCCAGCCAGGAGGAAGCACACAGGAACCAGGACATGTTAAAGAAAAAAAGAAAGTGTCGCTTCAGTGCAGAGGAGCAGGAAATCCTGGTGAAAGAGGTGACGGAACACCGGCACCAACTTTTCATATCCTCAAAATTGCCACTCAGTAGGAGAGAGGCCATCTGGAAAGAAATTGTGGACAAGATAAACAGTGTGGCTGAAGATCGCCGGACAGTCACCGAGTGTAAGAAACGCTGGCATGACTGTAAACGTAGGACCAAAGAGAAAATGGCCAGGAACAGGAAGGCAGCAATGCAGACTGGAGGGGGGAGTCCAGCACAACAGGAGGCTCTGGACCACATGGAGGAGATGGTCGCAGCCGTCATCCCAGAGGAGATCGTCACAGGGATACAAGGACTGGACAGCGCAGACTACCACGACACTACGCACATGCAGGGTAAGTCGCATGGGGAATTACAATGCAATAATGGGGACTGTAAGCAGGGGGGGATACCTACTACACAATGCATGTAACTTAGCACATATATGAAGTGGCATGGGGAAAGGGGCACGGCAGGGGGGAATGCCCAGTACTGACCATAGCCGGGCCACGACAAAATACTGCCACCACTACAGTCCCATGGGGACATCCTGTAATTACAACAAGAGAGCCAAGGGAAACCAGTGACAGGTGGGAAGGACACTACCCTGAATCCACATCCAGGCACTTGTTTTGCACAAACTATTCCCCATCAACTAGGTCCCTACCTGTAATGCAGTAGCAAATACAACAACTGCAACTTAACTGCCACCACAGTTGACAATAACACCTCTCATCTCTGGGCAGCTATAGTACCAAATGGCAGGA
Organism: Pleurodeles waltl; assembly: GCF_031143425.1. Lineage (NCBI taxonomy): Eukaryota > Metazoa > Chordata > Amphibia > Caudata > Salamandridae > Pleurodeles > Pleurodeles waltl. The sequence continues at coordinate 532,099,966 of NC_090447.1, read as the reverse complement.
ACCCCACCCTGGAACATACATTCCTAAATTAGGGGGTGAGGATGACATCTGCAACTACTCCTAGAAATAAGACAAAGCTACCAGTACACTTAAATGCCGAATGTCCATAACTGACACATACATAAGCCTAAGTAAACAGCAATAGGAGCCACACAGCACTAACGACACACACATGCTGCATACATCAGGGTCCCTCACGTGCCTGCCTAACAATGCTACATCACAAATGTCATACTGCTCAGACAACAACATTGACGAGGGGACACAGGCAACTGGTCAATGAAACACATCTGCACAGTCTAACCAAAAAATAGGACATCCATACGATAACCAAGCCAATCCAGTAAGACACACGAGACCCCATCAGATACAAACATCAACAATGTTTACATCCATACCACATCCTAACATTGACATACATAGGTCATGCCACCTAACATGTACAGATCATGCAATGTGAATAAAAAGTGTATGGTGCAGGGCCTGTGAGGCAAGTGTGCTGGCAGGGCAGTCACAACACCCACAGTCAGTCAAAGTGTAGCGTGGCAAGTGAAACGTATACTTTGCGCAATAGCCTCAGGCTGGAGGCCTTTGTGCATCTTACCCTGAATGTACTTATACTCATTTGCTCACATCTAAGTGCCTCAGAGCACTTTGCACTAAATGAATCTCATTGCCCTTCCTATCAGTTAATGTAGCAAATAGTCAGTCCTGAGGTGTTGGCAATTAGTCAAATCACCCTGTTTTGCCTACTTCTGCACTGGAGTTTGCCAGAACATATTCACTCTGTGCCCCAGTCAAGGATACCGTCTGGTTCGTTGATGATAGATGTGGTAGGGGTTAAGGTTTGCCATTCCTGCGTAGGGAAACTTTGTCATCACCATGACATATGTCTTTTAAATTCACTTCCTCGTCCCAAGACACGCATGGGGGAGTTTACAAACCGAAAATCACATCTAGATGCTGCCTGCCTTGCTGCTGATGCACAACCAGATCCCAGCCCATTCCTCTGATATGAGGGATGATGTCTCCCCTGTGATTCTGACAGACAAGCTCCAAACTTAACATGCAGTGCTATATATAGAACAAGCAGAGGGAGAGTAGAAACTGTTAGGCACCATGATAGCGCTGTACCAATGTATTACTTTCCTGCGGACTATTTCAGTTCTAACTGTGTGTATTGTTTTGGGTATTGGGGCTCACACCGAAATTCCTACAAGTCAGTTGTACACTGAAACTTCATATCCAACAAATACTGTCTGTGTCATTTGTGTATGGGAACATACCGGAAAAGATAGAAATGTGTAGGACCTGAGTGACCACCACTTCCCTGAGAAGTCCCAAAGATGTCATGGGCTTGGACTTCTAAACATTCCTCTGTTGTGGGAGACCAGAGGCACTGCTAGTCTGTCTGAGCTAAATACAATATCTGGGTGACAGAGTTATTTACAAGTGGGTCAAACTTAGTCCCCCACACCATTAGCTATCCTGCTGCCTAGAAAGCCAAGAATCACATGTAGGATAGTGAGAGCCCACCCAAACAAATGTCCCTCCATAGCAATAGTGAAACACCGAGAGAGGAGTAGGACAAAAAAATGCATATTCCAAAATATTTACAAATCAACACCTAGAGATGTCCTGGCAGGCATGTCTGATAGCTCCATATCATATATGTGACACACAGGTGGGCCATAGGCCTACAACAATGCCCTATGACAGACAGCAGATACCAAGACAAAATCAGAGTACAAAGTAAAGGCATCCAAAGGCTTGTATCTTAGTGCTAAATGATCTCAACACAGACACACTAATTGTACCCTGTTTCTTTACAGAGGAACACGGATCTCCTGCCGATATGCCTGTCCATGAGTTCCCTGATGACATGGATGACGAGAACATCAACCTCACACAAGAGACCATTGACATGGTCCTCGAAAGCCTCCAAACCCCCCCTTCAGTAACAAGGAGGAGCCAAGATTAAGCAGCCACCACAGTAGAACCACCCGCCACCCCAATTGTAAGACCTGCCAGCTCCAACACAGCTGAGGACTCTGACGACACTGGCACCAGCTTCGAAAGAACAGTCGTTGGGGTCCAGCGGGAGCTGGCCAAGGAGGTGCGGGTGGGGATGCAAACTATGGCAGCCAGCCTTGAGGGGGTGCGTTCGTGCATGCTGTCAACTGCTGATCAGGCAGCTGCAATGCAAGCCAGAACATCGCTGTTGGAGGAACTTTTAGTAACACTGAAGGCAATCTGCACAGCTGTCATACAGTTGACCAAACAACTCCAACAGCAAGCCAGTCAGCGTGTGCACGAATGCAACATCGAACCCCTCAGGGCAGACCTGGCTGCCTACCATCGGGATGTGGCTGCCATTCTGAAAAACCAGCACGCTCTCCTTGCTGCAGTACTGCCCTTCATAACTGGACAGGGATCAGCCCCCGGGATGTCTGCCTCCATATCTTCTGACACTGAGGTGTGTGTTGCCCCTTCAAAACCAACAACAACAAGGACACACCAGGCAACACACACATCAGAAGAAGAAGACATGGAACAGATAACATTCACACGCAAGAGTACCCGGAAGCCCTAGTCCCTGCACCATGCCCCACTCTGACCAAGGTCCTACGTTTTGACACATGCCAGCCTCACTCCAACGACCCTCAATGACTGTTCGGCAATCTACTGTTTAACTTGTCCACATTGGCTGTAAATGTTTCTCTCCTACCATTTGGCAATTCCTGTTCCTCTGCACCGTCTGTGACATCACCCCAGCATGTCAGGAGCATCATCCACACCCTGTAAATAGGATCACCATTTAAGAATGCACCAGAACGGACTCACCTAACATTGTTAATGGACTTTTTGCACTACTCCACCTAAAAATAAATATCACTTGCACACCAATTGTGTCTCTGTGTCATTTCACACTTCAACTGTGCAGTACATAACTCCAAAGTGGCTGTGTGGCAACCATGTTGATTCTCTAGACTACTGTCCTGATTTCATGTCTACTGAAACATCTGTGCAGTGGCCAGGATTGCATCATAGCTTTACTAGACTGAGGAAAATAACTGATGTAGGGACTAAGCACACACAATCATGCTGTGTTGGACAGAATGAGGCCCCATCCATAGCTATTCTAGACAACTAATGGTGGATGAGAAATGTAGGCACCTTGCGATACTAACACAATACATTATGCTGTAAAATGAAAGGAATGATAACCAAATTACACTGCATCAATCACCCTTACAGCGTATACTACCATGAAGGAAAGTCATGCTCAAGCAGTACACACATGATGTAGGTCAGCAATGACAGCAACAAGACAAGAGTGTGAACAAATACTCATCTACAAAGCTCTCCCTGAACTTCACAATGCTGTCCGACCTATCTATTTACCTACAAAATCAACTCTGGAAGCACTCTTTGTGAAGTAGGATACATACCAACCCCAAATCTTGATGATCTATGCACACTACCAATGGTGGCTCTCCCACACGGTGGATACTTACCAAGTTAGCACACGGGTAGCTGGCATGTTAAACCTCAATAGCCTGGGGATAGCGAGCATAGGACACAAATGTCATACTAAAACTTTCTGCTACACTGATGTCAAGGCCATGAAAAGGTAGCACCTAACGCATCTGGTAAAGGGTTAACAAATTTTTTATTTCCAATAAGTAAGAAAAGAGGCAACTAAGGGAAAGATAAACCTACACTAATCTAACCTGACTACTACTAACCCACAACTGTCCCTAACTAACCTAAGCTAAACTTACTCTACACATGTAACGAAACGATCTAAACATCAACCCCCCACCCACCATTATGAGACAAGACACATGCAGGACAACACTTACTAACCTACACACATACTATACTATCCTAAACAAACATATATATATTTTTTTTTTATCAAACAGGAATCCCAACATTGCCCCCCACCCACCCACCCACACAAAAATATTAGATAGAAAGTATAAGGACCCCCCACCCTCTTACCTAACACTAACTAAGCTAATTACCTATACTTATCCTACAACTAACCCCCCAAACCCAACTAACAGTATGAAAAGAGGAAAGAGGGGAGAGGGGAGGGGTAAAAGTTCAGGAGGGCAAAATAACTAAGGATTTGCCCTCTGAAGTGTGCGCCGGATGGAGCGCACCTTCTTTTTGACCTCCGCCATGTCCTCCGTCAGGTTGTCAACCTTTTGAATTAACCTGTCCAGTTTCCTAGACAATGCATTGAAGGCTGCAGGGTCAATTGGAGGGTCACTGCTGGTCTGCGTGCCGGTGGAGGTGGAGATTGTTGCTGGAGTGGAGTGGCCACGGGACAGCCCTGCTCCCAACACACGGCTGGGTCCAGGTCTTGAGGAAGATGGCTGGTCCGTCGCTGGGTCCCCTTGGGCAGACCTGGTGGTTGTAGGTGGCACCGTTGGTGGAGCCTGTGGTGTGGCATACCACGCCCCGGAGGCCAGTTCCGAATTGTATCTGCGGGCCATCCTCCGATACCCACACTGCACCTGCAGGATGTGCCTGTACCTCATTGCACGGCGCTCAAACTGGTTTCGAGCTGCGGCACTCAGGTTTGCAGCTGTGAAGGGAAAAGGCAAATATTGAGCATAGAATTTACAGTGGGTTGAATACCACAATGGGTAATTTGACCATTACTAGCAATGTATTGGTTGCAGCAATTGTTACAACATATGTCACGGGAAGGCTCAGAGGAAGTACATGTGAATCATGCATACTGAAGGGCATATCACATATAGCAGATCCATGTCTCTACATGATGGATGACATCACCCTAAACTACTCCTACAATTCATACCTAAGCCATTATACATTATGGCACCAGCTCGTCCGCATACTGACTTCACTACATATGTCATTCTATGTGATAAGAATCACACTCCTCACTCAATGGCATTTCGAAATAGTTGTGTGCTAAGATTGAACCCCTGGCCATGAATCATATGTCGACACTATGGGCCAGATGTAGGAATTGATGGGAAATCAACTAGCAAATTGCAAAGCTGAACGGTGTCTCTGACACCGTCTGCGAGTCACTATGGGGTCCCTAAATCCCACCTCATGAACATCAATGATGTGGGTTCCAACTTGCACCACCTTAGCAACTATGGGCACTCACGGGGATGGAGGCCTGCTGGGAACAGCAGAACTCCATAGACGTGACTGCTTTTAAATGAAGCAAGTTATTTTTCACCAAGTGTAGGCCCTTTATCTGAAAGGAAAATGAGCTGCGATTTGTTTAAATTCACAACAATTGATTGTTCGTAATTTACACAATAATTATTGCTCCCCTAGACCACTGGCTGTTTTGTGCAGGAGTATTTTGGTCCACTCACAAAGGTGAAGGTTCACAATGAGGACCCCTTCCAGTCAGCAAGTTGGTTAGCAGCCACTTCAAGTGGATGATAACAGCTACTCACTTTGCAACCACGTACTCGTTAGCAAATGGGATTGCCTAACACTGTGATTTGCAAGTAGGGCTGGTAAACTCCTTTATTTTTTTACTTTAGAAAAGCATTTTGCGAATATGTACATGACCACCAATAACATTTCGGATTAGGAAACAGACGTTTGCAACTCACTAACATCAAATTATGCTATTTGCAATGTGGAGACATTTTGCTACATCTGGACCTAGGTACAAACTCAAGTCACAAAAGGTGTTAAGTACGTGTAACATACTGGTTGCTACAGTCCTAGGTATCCTGTTTCACAGTAACATCCCAGTCTTTGTGGGTGGTGTGGGAAGAACAAACAACAATCCCATGATCAATGCACAACCAGGAGTGTACAGAAAGTGCAACAAGCATGTGCCTTCACACACAACACCTATGAAGGGCTAGCAACACGTTGGAGTCAGCCCAACCTTGTCACATCCCAGGTCCACACATGTCAAAATTATATGACTTAGCCAAACATAACATACTATTAGTGAGGCATGTTTTACAACACACACAGAGGAGGTAGAACACCCATTCACATGATTAAACAGAACACCTAGGCCATTGCACTCAAGTCACACACACTTCGAGGTCACCTTGTGGAAGTACATGCCCCCGGAAGATCCGACCTACAGTGTACACAGTCCATCCTCAACTAGGAAGAAGCACTTGTCATCGAAGCCATGTGCCTAAGCTATCTGGGAGACTGTCAGTCTGATATGCTGACTCAGACTTGGTCAGGAACTTGCCATTAACTAACATTGACCAGTGTGTTCAAAATGAGTCATGCTATTCCCAATAGTCGCACTAATTGAATGACCTACTGCCCCTCAATCTGAGAGATGACTAGGGATTGCTTTACCGAAACATTATTCCAATTTGATATCACACCAAAACAACAAAGCCAATGAACGGCCAGCACATCATATCATGAATTGTCCTGAACACACAGTAATCCATCATGCTTCATTTCCAAACAATGTAAATAGCACTTAGGCAACACTCACTGTAGGTATCGGGGTCGTCAAAATGGGCTACCTCACCAACGGTGTACGGGGCTGGTCCACCTGTAAAGCATGAAAGGAAGATTATACTCAGACTGGGTGAACAGACAAATAATTTCTGTTACAATGACAGTGTGTGAATATTACATGGTAATGATACACTTTCACACATGCTCATCCTGCCTGGCTGACTTTGTATTCTAGATTATCATTGGATGAGTCTCCTGCTCCAGTGACACACCCTACTACACTCATGCAGTGGCCAGGACAGTCATGTGTCGTCCAAGTTACTCCTCCATTAGTAGGCCCGAACAATCATGTGATCCATACATCTCAGCATGTGCATCCCAGAGAGAAACATTTCACAACTGGTTCCATGAGGACTGCATGACCACTCACAATCAAACAGGCTATGGGGACAGGTTCAACACACAGCAACCAGACACACATGTGACATATGTGTGGACAACATGACTAACTTCATGTGACGTGAAGGCAACACACAGGTGTTGCATCATCATGTGTTTGCAATTTTCGGTCTAGCTATGGCGTCTACATATGTAGGTATGTTGTTTCTACATGACGTACTCACTGGCCATTATGACCAGTAGAGTACAAATTGAGCAGTTCACGTGTTGCTTTTCAGACACAAATGCAACACTACATTCCATGCAGCTACAGCCATCTGGTATGTGTTGCAAAGATAAGGCATCGGCCTGGTAGCATAGGTCTTCATACACACCCGGCAACAAATACACATTTGGACACATATGTATACCTTTGTAGCGCAGCATTTGCATCATTTTGTGACGCAGAGAGGGGGCTACTTAGCAAAATACTAATAGATGTTGCATTTTACTGCTGTTATTGGGTGTACATGTGTAGCAAAAATGGGGATTTATGTGTATGCCCATGGGCCTAGGTTTCCCTAGTATAACACGCAGTCAGCTACTTGTTTTGCAGATTGGCTACCAATCATCACATGTTCACGCACACATTCCTATTATTCCCATGTAATTGATTATTACTCACCAACATAGCCACCAATCCGGAGTCCCAGGTGGTCCAGCAGGTCCTGTTCCCTGGTGATCAGATCTGCCCAGCGGTGCTTGAGTTGATGGACATTCCTCATACTCCCGTAGACCCGGACCAGGTGATGGCGCACCTTCTCCCAACGGATTTTCCTCGCCTCCGTGTGATACCCCTGTATCACACGGCCCCCAGCCTCCAGCATCAGTGGGAGGAAATGGCTTACGAGCCAGATGAAGCCCCCCAATTCGTCCTCACCCATCCTGGACAGGCGAGGCCTACCTGACATGATGCGAGGTTGAAAAAAGTACCAAAGAAAAATGAAAGAAAAAGTGGGAAATGGGGAAAGGTAGAGGTGTGAAAGAAAAAGAAGAAGGAGAAAAATAGCCCAACTAACACCCCAAACTATGCTACCCACAACAGACTCCCACAGACAATACAAACTATCACAGGTATAGACCAAACAACACTAAACAGACTGTGTCAATCTTTTATTGTTGTCAAACATTGTCTCAAAGACAAAATACAAGGCACACAGGACACTAGAGCAGTAAAACACAGGACAACACCTTTCACACAACCACACAGTCTAGATAACTCTGAGACTGCAAAGTGAAAGTGAAAGTCAACTCCCAGTACAGATTTGGTAAACAGGATATCCTATTACATCACTTCCTGCATAAAATGGCCGCCGTTTTTATTTTTGCGTAATGCGTCATATTTTCACGCATACACAGATGTGCGTCATATTTTTTTGACGCATTACAGTGTACATGATGCGGAGTGTAAAAATATGCAATGAATATTAATATTTCCAATTGTACATGAGATGACCAACATATTGTGCATGTAGCGTCAATTACACCACGCATATCATGGGCGTCGTTTTTTTTTCACGTACAGTGGTGCACATGATGCGGAGTCAAAAAATATGATATGAATATTAATAATTGATAATGTACATGAGATGACCAACATATTGTGCATATAGCGTCATTTTGACCACGCATACATCATGTGCGTGGTTTTTATTACACGTACAGTGGTGCACATGATGCGGAGTCAAAAAATATGATATGAATATTAATAATTGATAATGTACATGAGATGACCAACATATTGTATGCGTGGTCAAAATGACGTTATATGCACATCATGTGCGTGGTTTTTATTACACGTACAGTGGTGCACATGATGCAGAGTCAAAAAATATGATATGAATATTAATATTGATAATGTACATGAGATGACCAACATATTGTGCATATAGCGTCATTTTGACCACGCATACATCATGTGCGTGGTTTTTATTACACGTACAGTAGTGCACATGATGCAGAGTCAAAAATATTGTGGATGTAAATCATAATTTGAAGGTGAAATATCAAGACACTTTTGGATACATTTGTATCTGACTCTGCATTGTGTGCACTCATGTACATGAACAAATTATGACGGCCATGCTGTATGCGTAGAATATGGAGCAAATTGATCCAAATGTCTTCATGTGTTTAGCTTTGGAAAGGTGATTTGTCATGGTAAAACGGTGCGATGTGAGACACATTTGTGTTTGTATCTGACAAATGTCCGTACTTTTATGTATAGACGGCCTTCACACTGTGATGTTTGGGATACGTTAACTAATGTATTGACCATATTTGACAACATATTTGGTGTAATTGCTGATGGCAATTTTGAAATGAGATTTTTGATACCATTATGTATTCCGTCTCCAAAATGTCCCCACCTTTATGATGGGGATGCTTTTATCTGTAGTCCTAACAGGGAGTGGGAGAGTCACTTTCAGTTTTTAGGGGGCTGACCATGTCCCATTATGATTTTGTGTTTCATATTTGTGTAGGACTTGTGACATTGAGGCCACATATGTGCCTTATGCATGTGTTTAGTTCACAAGTACATGATTCCTGTATGTTTTGGGGGTGGTAGAGGTGGAGTTAGTCCCCCAGCACCCTAGGATTTGACCATCCAGAATAGCTACTGTATCCATGGAGTATTTTTATCATATCCTGGCAAACCTGCAGCAGCGGGCGAATGTAAGGCCATATGGCATGAATGACTGTTGACCATTCATTCATCTCATTAGCCCATTTGACGTTTGCAGTATTGATGATTTGGAGCTAAGTTGCATACCATTTTCATATGACTAAGGGGGTCATTCTGACCGCGGCGGGCGGCGGTCGCCGCCCGCCAAGCGGTTCCCGCCGAAAGACCGCGGCGGTCATTCTGGCTTTCCCACTGGGCTGGCGGGCAACCGCCAAAAGTCCACCCGCCAGCCCAGCGGGAAACACCCTTCCCACGAGGACGCCGGCTCAGAATGGAGCCAGCCGAGTGGGAAGGTGCGACGGGTGCAGTTGCACCCGTGGCGAATTTCTGTGTCTGCAAAGCAGACACTGAAATTCTTTGTGGGTCCCTCTTACGGGGGCCCCTGCAGTGCCCATGCCATTGGCATGGGCACTGCAGGGGCCCCCAGGGGCCCCGCGGCACCCCCTACCACCATCCTGTTCCTGGCAGAAGACCCGCCAGGAACAGGATGGCGGTAGGGGGTGTCAGAATCCCCATGGCGGCGGAGCGCGCTCCGCCGCCATGGTGGATTCTCAAGGGCAGCGGGAAGTCCGTTTCTGGCCGCGGCTGAACCGCCGCGGTCAGAATGCCCATCGGTGCACCGCCAGCCTGTTGGCGGAGCTACCGCCGACCTCCGCCAGGGCGGTAATTACCACCAGGGTCCGAATGACCCCCTAAGTTTGCAAGACTCTCAGCGTTCACGATGTGATAATGCGAAGATTGTTTTGCTTGTCTGTGTCCCTTTCTGCATAAACTGGTTTAGTGTCATGTTACAATCTTCCTGCTAGGTTCAAACTGGGACACAACTGTGATGGTCTACTTTCAAATATTAGGTTGGTTGTATGACATATGTGTACATGTGTGTGGGAATGTGGATCCAGTATGACCTGTCTGTGTGTATGTTGTCACTGTAACTTCAAGGTCTCCTCCTGAGTTAGTGGCAGCTGATGTTGTTGCAATTGTGTATTGCTCACATCATACACTTGAGAGAAGCCATTGATGACATGTTCACGTACACATGGATGGTCCCACCCTGTCTCGGAACCCGTGTGATGTGACTTTCAAATGATCTCCAATTTTGGGCTGGATGAGAGACTGTTTCAGTTGTTTGGATCCGGCATGTCTAATTGTCACATTTGTACTCTTGTTGGGCTCTGTGTATGGTAATGTAACATGTCACATCCTACCCTCTGTGCATACAGTTGTGATGTTTATTTTTGGTGTGATGATTTTTAATGGCATTCTTGATCAATGAGACGACATTCATCTTCAGCTATTTCAAACTAAAGGTGGTCAGAAATGAATAGGCCAAAGCATGATGTGGTGTTTGTGATCTGTGTTTATAATCACTTGTATTCCACACTTGTAAATAATGACTTAAGTAAAAAAATTGTTCACAAGCTGTTGGCGCCTACGCACTCCTGCTGCGGTGTTAGGTTGTTCCCCCTCCTGTTGCAGGCCAGCATCCTCCTCATCATCATCCTCAGGCATGTCTGGGTCCGGTTCAAGGAGGGGAATGTTCCTTTGTACACAAATATTGTGTAATATGGCACAAGTGAGTATAATTTTGCATACCATCTCTGGGGAGTATAGTAGGCTTCCGCCAGTGATGTCAAGGCAGCGGAACCTTGACTTTAGGATCCCAAAGGTCCTCTCCACAATGCTGCGTGTCCTCTTGTGGGCGTCATTGTATGCCCGCTCAGCAGCAGTATTTGGGTTCCCATATGGTGTCATTATCCAAGGCTGGATGCCATACCCCTGATCAGCTGAAAGAGAAACACAGAATGGTATCAATTAGATGTAGGAGGCACTGTTGTACGTATCTTTGATGGCAGTAGTTGTGTTGTGTTGTCTGTGACTATTTTGTGTACTAATGTGACAACCTATGGTTGTTGGTGGAAACTTTGGCATTGTTTATTTTCCTTGGCTGAGCAAGTTTTTGTTGTCTAACTGTTTGTCAGCAGGATGTATTGGTTTCTCAAGTACAGTGTGCCCTCCCTTGCATTGTGACTTGTGACACAGGTGTCCGTGTGTCCTCACTGGGGGTGTGATGATAGTTCCATGCAGAGTTGAAACATGAAAGGGTATTAGAAACGTCCATATGAACATAGCCAGGCCATCCCATCCCTTAAAAGTTATGCATTGTATTAGTGTACAGGTTATTGTGAGACTTCCAATTTGCAAGGTGACATTTAGGCAACCACAGTCATGAATGTCTTCACACTAAGCTGTGGAGTAAATTCAAATGTGTGAGAGGTTCAATGGTGACTTCTGACACATGGCTAGTGATGTGAGTACCTCAGTGTGTTCCTGTCTAGGTGTTGCTATTGTGGTGTATGTGTTGTTTATCCTAGAGGGTTTCTGTGCAGTGAGTATATAAGTAGATTTTTGTCCTTACCAACAAGTAGTCCATTGCCATACCGTCCATCCTGGAAGTGTTGGTTGATGGTGCAGTGACGGAAGATGAATGCATCATGTACACTCCCAGGATATTTAGCCACGATGTTGCTGATCAGTCCTTGGTGATCGACTATGGCCTGCACGTTGATGGAATGTGTGTGCTTCCTGTTGCGGTAGAGGTGTTCACTCGCAGCAGGTGGCACAAGGCGTACGTGTGTGCAGTCGATTGCACCAAGGACGTGCGGAAAGCCACTGATGGCGTAGAACCCCTGTTTTGTTTCCTGCTGCTTCTGCAGTGTGTTAGGGAAGCAGATGTGGCGGGGTGTCAGTCCAATGATGGCATCCAGTACTTTAGGCAGGAATGCGGAGAAAGATGGTTGTGAGATTCCACCAACCAGGGCACCAGTTGTCTGAAAGGAGCCACTTGCCAGCATGTGAAGTACGGCAAGCAGCTTTGTTTCTGTTGGGATAGTGCGTGGAGTCACTAAAGTGGGGGCCAATTGCTGTTCAATATTTGTCAGCAGCTGCTGAATGGCCTGCCAGTTCAACCGGTACCTCTGGATGATGTCTCGTTCCCTGAGGCCATGCAGGGTTGTTCTTGGGCGGAATATCCTCTCCTGCCTTCTGCGCTGTCTTTGGGGTCCCTGCTGTTGTTGTTGTGGCTGCTGTTGTTGCTGCAGGGCTCTGCGTCTACGTGCACGTTGAAGAAAAAGCCCCTCCATGTCTCCCTGTTGCTGCTCTGCTGCTCTGTTGTTTGTTCTGTGTGTTCTGATTAAGTACAGGTGTGTTTGCCCCATTTTAACGCCTGCCCTGACCCAGGCGTTAAAATTTCACGCTATTCATGCTTTGCGCCATTTTTTTGCGCCGCCTGCCGCGCGGGAGTGATTTTTGCCCTGGAGCATAAATACCACGCACCGGTATGTGCGTCTGTTTTTAGACGGGAACGCCTTCCTTGCATCTCATTAACGCAAGGAAGGCGTTCACGCAAAAAAATGACGCTATTTGCCAATACTTTGGTGCTAGACGCGTCTAACGCCAAAGTATAAATATGGCGTTAGTTTTGCGCCGAATTTGCGTCGAAAAAAACGACGCAAATTCGGCGCAAACGGAGTATAAATACGGGCCAAAATATTTTTTGTGTGAATAGCTCTGAAATCTTGGTGTGAATTAAAGCTTTTGGGCATAGTTTCCCTATTGTGGGCTAGAGAATTCAGTTATGTCATTTCACATTACTGAGTACAGGAGAAGACAGCTCAAAGTTTGGTTCTGGGTGACAGCCGACCACAGAGCTTTGTAGAATCCTGAATAAAGAACAAGAACATGGTGGTGATGCGTCAAATACATGCGTGCCAAGATGGCTTCCAGCCAAGAGTTGGGCAACAGTGAGGCGATTCCCCATATGAGACAATGGTGGCAGTTGTGGGATCCCACCCTAGAGTGGCCTGTTAAATTTCACTGTGCCATTTTTGCGGGCCCCCTAGTGTTGTGTGCAGGGGGAGGCAGCGTTTCATTATACCTAGCGCAAGCATAATGTAGCGCAAGGTGTTACAAAGTGGCGCAATGTATGCATTGGACCACTTTGTAAATATGGCACAGGGAAAAGGCCACTTTAGCGCCACCTTAGCTTAAAAAAATGACGCTAAGGTGGTGATAAGGCAGTGCAAGGGGCACTTAAATATGACCCTATATTTTGTGCTGCAAACTGAACCGAGTTCTAGAAAAAAGGCATTGCAAAGGGCCAAGCCCATCCATCATCCATACAACGGGGTTGTCAAGGTATGTGAACAGTGCAACATCTACCGTTTTTAAAACAAGATCTGCTAAAATAGCGTGTCCTGACTGCATGCAAATGAAACCAGTCACAAACAAGGGGCAAGCGGATTATGGTTTAATATTTCTATGCATAAAATGTGCAATGTGCATCCGAAGTATACTTTGAGGTACGGACAAATCCGGGGTAAGACGTATACAAATACAATTGTCATGCAGGTTAGCACAACCTCGTCTTTCCCGAAACACAATGCTTATTTTCACACTTAACATCTGTGTATGATTCTTACTAAATAAGGTGTTGCAGTATTTTCCACGTTCGTGCATTGCTGAACATTAATAACACGCACAGTCAGAGCGCTGTGACAGACAGTAGATCTGGTTGGCCCCTGAAACATCTTTCAAGTTAGAGCGAACCGCTCTGCAACCTTTTTTGCCAATCAAAGGTTGGAAGTTGATTAAAAGGTTTGTCCTAAAAAAAGTCCAGCGGGGCAGGTTATCCATGCTGCTGTTCCTTAGATCAGGCTTGTCCAACAAGTAGCTCTTGAGCTACTGGGAGCTCTCCAGCTACTGGTAAGTAGCTCTCCTGTGTGCAGTGCAGCGCAGCCTACTTAATAACAGGCTTTTGCTTAATTTAATTAGCATGTGAACTAAAACTGAAAAACATAAGCTTGAGAGTTTTCATATTGGATACATGTTTGGAGAAACATGTTTGAATTATCAACACATATTTATAACTATATGAGTAATAAATGGACTGGGAGGCTTATTACTCTTATTATAACCTCGGTGCCACTATCTTTGCAACTAGGGCTGCTATGTATTACCCATGTGTAGGCATTCCAAGGTGATGAGGCCTTTCTTTTGTATTATTACTGGCAACCCTGCCTGATGTACTCATGTGATCAATGCTGACAGTCTTCAATAGGGTGGCTATTGATGTATAGTGAACTAATCAAACACGATTACAACACTAAAATAATATTAACATCATTGCATGATTTAAATAAAAAAAAAAACATAGATTTTAATTGAACATAAGTAGCTCTGTTTATTGATTTTGAAATACATAAAACCCAACAACGGTGGACCCGTAGGGTCTGAAGTGGACTTTAGCGTAAATACAGCATATGCGTCCCAATGTCTTTCAGCCCAGTTCCACAGAGTAATGTCAAGTTGGAGCAGTTAATTTGTCAATTTCTGAACAGTGTATACAACCACATTAATTGTAATTTATTATGTATCCTCACCCCTTCCTTCTTAGTCCCTCCCTCCCCAGAACATTAGTAGCTCTTGTTACAGAAAAGGTTGGAGACCCCTCTGTATTAGAACCTCATAGTGGCCATCAAAGTTCTCCCTGTGTCATCAACCCTGGTATGACCAGTGCTCAACCTGGGCTGGAAATACAAGTAGGAGCTGCCAGGCTCCAACATATCCTTGGATGTAAGGATTGCCCACCCACAGTCAGATGACCAACATTGCCAAAGAGGCACAACAGGGTCACGGAAACATCTGCGAGATGGCTGCCAAAATCGTGCATAACATCTAATTATGTTGCATTTTTATTTACAATGGGTAGCCTTGCTAGCGTATTTCAATAGTATTTCTGTAAGGACATCAAGGTAGTTTACAGATAAAAATAAGAATATTGGCCTTCTGTTTCAGAGGGATAAAAATCCTTGCAATGATAATCTGTGCAAGATTACAAGACGCCTCCGCACATGACCTAAACCATGCAATGACTAAAGTTTGGGTGTCATCTTTCAATGAGCGTTCACCGCAGAGGTTGCTGCTGTGCGGTAAGCTGGCAGGCGTGGCAATGGCAGTGCTGGAGTCTTCAGGAGGAGTCCAGAGGTCACGTATCACACTTTCTTGTAAATAGAATGTGGAGCAGCTAACCTGAGTCAAGTTTTAAGTATGGGTTTACGTTTGCATAGACGCCATCCTCAGGCTGAGTACAGAGAACAGAGTCCAAGCAAAGGGGAAGTCTGCACAGCAGCTATCAAGAAGACGGCGAGATCCTGCACACCCACCAACCAAAGTACAGCACTTTCACCAAAGTGCAGCATCGTCCAGCTGCAAAGAGCTCACACTCAAGGCAAAAGTACGTATCAATTGCATTGCAAAGGCTAAGACTCTCCACACCCCATTCACACTCCACTGCCGGAATCAGGGGTTCAAGCACCTAGCACAGCCTAATATATAGTTGCCAAGGTTGTAGGAAAGTACCCTCTTTTTGCCATGTTTGCTCCCATTTTCTTCCTGATGTCAGTGTGCTTGATTGTGTCACTGGGATCCTGCTAATCAGGACCCCAGTGATTATGCTCTCTCTTCTCTAAATGTGGTTGTTGCATACTGGTAACCCAATGTTTCATCCACAATTGGCATTCTGGTGCCTCCTTATAAGTCCCTAGTATATAGAAATTAAGTACCCAGGGCATTGGGGTTCCAGGGGATCCCTATGGGCTGCAGCATATCTTGTGCCACCCACAGGGAGCTCATGCAAAGGCTTCTGCAGGGCTGCCATTGCAGCCTGCGTGAAAAGGTGCTTCCGCCCTTTCATTGCCATTTACACTGCACCAGGTCACTTACCCCTATAGAAGGCCCTCCAGCCCCGAGGGCAGGGTGCAACGTACCTGTGTGTGAGGGCACCCCTGCACTAGCAGAGGTGCCCCCACGACCTCCAGGACCATTTTCCCAGACTTCCTGAGTGCGAGGACTCAATTTTACGCGTGTACTGGACATAGGTCACTATCTATATCCAGCTACATAATGGTAACCCCGAAAATAGGCATGTTTGGTATCAAACATGTAGGAATCCTACCTCCATGCTTTTGCAAGCATTGGTTGTATGATTCAATGCACTTTGGGGGCTCCTTAGAGGACCCCCTTCATTGCCATTCCAGCCTTATGAGGTTTTCCAGGCAGCCCCAGCTGCTGCCACCTCTCAGACCGGTTTCTGCCCTCCTGCTGCTTGAACAGCTCAAGCCCAGAAAGGCAGAACAAAGGATTTCTTTTGGGAGAGGGGTGTTATGCCCTTCAAAGCATTTCCTTTTTTTTTTCTTTTTCAAACGATACATGATTGTTTATTTTCTTAGTGTTCGTAAAACTAAAATGTGACGGCACTGTTAATACTATGCTGTCAGTATTCATCATATGTCTTTTTCTTTTGTATAGTCTTCCCTCTCTGACATATTATTAAAAAAAAAGATAATATATCCACAAAAAACAAGAAAGAAGACCTGGAAGAAAACAGATATATTATAGAGAATGTTAGCTGCTTTGATATGCGATGTATGTATCTTGATTTTCCAGCCATTTAGTCAATGGTGCCCAAATTCGTTCCCCCCTATGTCTCCTCTTATAGCCCTTTAATTTGTAAAGACTTAATTCAATATTATAGATGGCAAGTAGTCTAGATCGCCATCCCTCAAACGTAGGGGGTTCTTTTTAGATCCAATCTGTTGCAATACAAAGACGATATATTGCCATTGTTAAAAATAAAAATCGCCTTATTTTATACAATGCAGGCTCCATACTTTCAGATAAATCCGTAACCCCAAGCACAACCAGCATAACAGTTACCTGAACATTGCAACCCGTAATCTTCTTGAGGAATACCTCTATCTCATTCAAAATTCCCCGCAACATTGGACATGCATAAAACATATGCAGTATCTCAGCTTCTGCCTCCCCACAACGAGTACAAATCCCAGAGGACTTCCCCCACTTTTTCAACTTAGCAGGTGTATAATATAAGTCCATCAATGTCTTATAATGCTGGGTTTTCAGATTAGCTGAGAGAAGTGTTGTATCAGCCATAGCTAAAGAACGATCCATCCATTCCCCAGCCAAACCTAACCGTACAGTCCATCTTTCATTCTGGTGTACCACATCATCTGCTTGTAAATCAGTTAGCAAAGTATATATCTTGCAAATCTTTGCACCACGTTTAATAGCCTCAACTATTTCGTATTTGCAGAAAGTTAAAGAAATGGGTCTTAGGTAAACCGTATTGGGATTGCAACTCAGTAAAAGATTTACATCCAGATTTACAATACATGTCTCCAACCTTCTTTATTCCCCTAGAACGCCAAAACGCTAGTATAGGATCTTTAAAAATATAGTTAGGAATAGCCTAAAAATTCATTGGCGTATAAGGTGTAATCTTTCCCAATCCCATACTCCGTTTTACCTGAGCCCAAACCTTGAAGGCGGCTAAGAAAGGCTTGAATCTTATTTTTTTTTAAATAGCTTGGTTCCTCAAATTTCGACAACCATCCACTTGCCTCCCCACCCGCCATCATAGCATAGATAGGGGTTTGATTTACTTCTATAACTCCTCTGGGACTTCCCCTTATAAGTTCGTCCATATGTTGGAGACAACAAGCATAATAATACAATGTAAAATTAGGAACTGACCAGCCACCACGGTCCTTGGGAAGTGTCATATACTTCATTACCCTTCTAGTTTTAGCATATCCCCACAAGAAGTTATTCCCCATTTTTTCCAATCTTTTAAGCCACACTTTGGTAACCTCGAGGGGAATAGCCCGAAATAAATATAAAATTTTCGGAAGAACCATCATTTTCAAAACATTACAACAACCCTCTAATGATAGATTGCATAATTTGCACTTATCTAAATCCTTCTTTATTCTACTTAATCGTCTGGTGGAAATTAATTTCGCTCCACTGTTAACCACAGGAGTGATTTTGACCCCCAAATACACCACATCAGATACCAGCCGCGTATCTATTAGCGAAGCATGCTCAGAACATACTATCTGTTTCTTATCGGAATTCAACTTGTATCCGGAGTATCTTCCAAACTCTCTTGCCTCTATTTCTACTGCCTTAATAGCTTCCTCCGGACTACTTGTCACTATGGCTACATCATCAGCATAAGCGAACACATTATATGCTTCTCCATGATATAATAAAGGTTTGATATTTTTGCATTCTTCTAATCTTAACAAGAAGGAATCAATATATAAAGCAAAGAGCAAGGGGGAGCAGGGGCATCCCTGTCTGGTCCCCCTTGTAATTGAAATAATGCCTGATTCCAGACCCGCGATGCAAATTCTAGCTTTAGGAGCTGCATATAAGGCTTTTATGGCTGTGATATACCCACTCCCTATACCCTTCCACTGCATAGTTTCCCATAAAAACTTCCATGATACACGGTCAAATGCCTTCTCGGCGTCTAAAAGTAATAGCCCAAGAGTTGTTTGATGCAATTCTGCAAGATCAAACATAGATATTATTCTTCTTATATGATCAATTGTATCTCTACCAGGAATAAATCCATGTTGTTGTTTCCTTACCAAACTATTAGATTTGCCAATCTGCTAGCCAAAACCTTTGCATAAATCTTTCCATCTACATTCAAGAAGGAAATAGGTCTATATGAACTGGGGAGTTCTGCTGGTTTATCCTTTTTTTTTAACACTATAATACTTGCGTATTCCCACAATGGGGGCGCTTGACCCTTCTGTGCCATGCAAAAAGTACTATGCATGTCCCTTTTTATGTCTGCCAAAAAAACCTTGTAAAATTCAAGTGGTATGGCATCCGGCCCAGCTGCTTTCCCCGTTGCCAGGGAGCTCACTGCCCCAATTATCTCTTTTGAGGAACAAGCTAAATTAGATGCGCCAATTCAAATTGAAGAGAGCCTTGCGCTTTTTAGTTCACCCAAAAATCTGCTAACCTCTATAGAGTAATTTATATCCTCTCTATACAAATCCTGATAATAGTCCTTAGAGCTAGAAGGAATTCTAGAGGTCTTTACCTGTTTCTGCCCGTTACTGTCAGTGATATTCAAAATATTCTGCTTAGCTAGGCGGGTAAGGCAAAAGGCTGATAAGACTTTTCCTGTTGTTTCGCCATATTCATAATATTCAGACCGATGACTTTGATAGTCAGCTGCGACTGTTTTATTCAAATGAGCATTTATTTTTGCCTTAAGGGACGTCGTCTGAGTCTGTATAAGAGTAACATCTTCCTTACTAATAATTTTAAGAGCTAATTCCCTCTCTTTTGTTATTAATCTTTGCTGAAGCTCTGCAATTTCTTTCCCCCTAGCTGCCTGTACTCCCAAACTATAACTGAGGGTTTCACCCCTTACAGAAGCTTTAAATGAGTCCCATACCATTCCAGGATCCGCCGTATTCCTATTAATTTCAAAGAATTGGTGAATCCAAACTCTCATATAGGATATATATCCTGGGTCGACCAACAATTTCCTATCAAATGTCCACACACGCCGTGGGCTAGATGGCCCCCTTACTGCTATAGACAAGATTAACGGATTATTATCTGATAGAATGTAAGCCCAGATTTTTATTCCAACCCCTTGAATTAAACTTTGTGAAATAAAAAAAGAATCCAACCTTACAAATTTTGCGTGTGGGAAAGAGTAATAGGTATACCCTGGGTTTGGAGCTTTAATATTTTCCCAGACATCCATCAGCCCATGATCCATCACTAACCTCCTTAAAGCTTTCCATACTTTAGGCTTTCGGCCCTGATATAAACTCTGGGCACCCATACTATTACTACCTACCTCTAAATGAATATTTAAATCACCACATACAATTGAATGTAGAATTAACCGGATGGCCCTTACCATTAATGTGTCCAGAGGCTCAGCCTCATCAAAAACTGATCCATATATAGTGCAGAGAGTAAATTTAAATGTGTTCACGGGGAGTTGTGCGAGAGCCCAACGCCCATCACTGCTTGCTAGAGATCGGCAAACATGAACATTACTCATTCTAGCAAATATCGCCACACCACGTGTCGACACCTCCTGCCGGGTACAAACCACAGGCGTTAACCCAAGCTCTCGCAGGAACTCATGCCTGCTCCATGAAATATGTGTTTCTTGTAAACAGTATAAATCTGATCTAATTAGTTTAAGACCAGCTGCCACTCTTTTCCTTTTTTGAGGGCTATTAAGACCGCAAATATTCACCGTACAGATCCTTTGAGTGATATGGCAAATAGACTATTTGTTGTACCAATCTCT
This sequence comes from Pleurodeles waltl, assembly GCF_031143425.1. Lineage (NCBI taxonomy): Eukaryota > Metazoa > Chordata > Amphibia > Caudata > Salamandridae > Pleurodeles > Pleurodeles waltl. The sequence goes on along the minus strand of NC_090447.1, from coordinate 532,079,171 downwards.
CATCACTGCTTTTTCCTCTGAATAAACCTACTTGTTGACCTACTTGTTGACTTTGAGCCCTAATAGTCCTCCTCTTCTGGCATGTCTCCATTAACTTATTCCTTACATTACTGCCTATATAAATGCTCCCCCATTCCCCATCACCCCTCCACCACCCACCCACTCCTTGCCACCCAACCCTACTACCAACCGCACCCCCCCATACCCATACACCCAGTTTATGGAAAGTATGGGATCCCACTATCCCTAATGATGGTAGAACATCCGCTCCGACCGTCCCACCCAGTGCTTTTCTTTTTTGTGAAACTTTTTATACTAAACCACAAAACCAATTTATAGTATCATAGCCTTCACATTTTATCTCTATCACTATCTATCTGAATGCTATCTGTGTCTAAATTTTGTAGTGAGGATAAAAAGAAGATAAACGTGAGGGGGGAGAAGCACAAAAGGGTTATTTACCACCACGTCATCCTCTCAACACCTTACCCTTCTGCTTTCCCCACCCCCCACATTAATCAAAGAACCCTGCATTAAGAGCCCTGACCACTGAGCCCGCCCAAAAAGGCTCTTGCTTTCACCTCTGACCTGAAATACTGGGTCCTATTATCCATTACTACTTTCAATTTAGCAGGATTTAGTAAAAAAAAAACTGTGCCCCCTTATTTTGAAGTGGTTGAAATAACTGACGGAGCCTCCATCTTTTTTCAAAAGTAGCGTGACAGAAATATGGCCTCACAAAAAACTCACATCCCGTAGCCTTGCTTCTAGAATTGGGTCGGGCACGATCATATATGGCCTGTCTTGCCTGAAAATTAAGCAGAGAAACTAACATCGCTCTTGGTCTCCCACTTCCTACTGAGTTTAACCCTGCTCTACTAAAGGGAAATCGGTGGGCTCTTTGAATCTCTCTGTCCCAATTCCACTGATGTAAGTCAGGAAAGGCCTCCTTAAAGAGTGCGACCATAAAGCTATGTATATCCGATCCTTCAAGTCCCTCTGGTTGTCAGTCACCAGATCCTCGGGGTCCGTGCACATTCCCAACACTTCCACCACAAGACAGCTCCAATACTTGGACTCTCTTTGATTAGATTTATCACAGAGTCTAAGTGGGGAAAAGGGGATTAGGACGGGAACAGCTGGGAAGGAGACCTGTAGGAAGCAAAAGGTTAAAACACAACATCAAGATTACATCTCATGAAATCAGTACCATGCTAAAACATGAACAACCCTGGAATAATCCTAAAACTAACTTTTCCTGTTTCCTCCTCAGGTATTCGGTCATCTAAAGCCTAGTCAAATAGGACTTTCAGATTCAAGTACTTTCTTTGAGCAATTTCTAGATTCTCATGCTAGAGTGTTTCCTTACAACCATATGAATCTCCTTTTATGAATACATATCAGGAACACACAGCATTACATCTAGAACTTTGGTATTGTTGTGTTCATTTCAGAAAAAAAAATTGGAAGTAAATTGCGCACATTGCAGATTTTTATATGAGTATTAAACACCATAAAGGGTTGTGCACCATGAAATCACACAACGTAGATTCAAGGAATAAATCACGCGACGTGCCAACTTGAAATGCTACCAAGAAAATGTCTTGTAAGTTACTGTGCGCTTCCCTTCTATTATTTATACACGAGGAAAGAATTGCGCGTCTTGCCGATTCAAATGCCACCATTCAAATGCCAAGAAATGGTAGCGCACAATGAATAACATTAAAAAAACACTCAAGGAAAGAATTGCGCGTGTTGCCGATTCGAATGCCACCATGTAAATGCCAGAAAATGGTAGCGCACAATGAATAACATGAAAAAACACTCTAGGAAAGAATCGCACGTGTTGCCAATTCGAATGCCACCATGTAAATGCCAGAAAATGGTAGCGTACAATGAACAGCATGAATTACACACGAGAAGTGAATCGCGCGTTTCGCCGATTCGAATGCCACCATGTAAATGTCAAGAAAAGATAGCGCGCAATGAACAACAAAGTTAAATGCTCATGAAACGAGTTACACGTCTTGCCAACTCGTAAAACATCATGTAAATGTCAAGAAATATCAGTGCGCAATGAACAATAATGTAATAACGAAGTCAAATCTTTATGGAATAAATTGCGCGTCCTCCCTATTTGCAAAACACTATACAAATGTCAAAAAATGGCAGTACACAAATAATCTGTTATTCATTTAAGAATTAAAAGCAAGAATATGAAGATTCTCAATTACGGTGTTGGGAAATGTCCAAACACCGTCTTACTGCCTGGAAACAGTGATCACCAATGAGAGATGAGTGCAGCAGACTGGAAAATCCAAATAGGCCGCCGGGACAGGAGTTCAGGAAGAAGCTGCTGCTCTGCACCGGGACCTCTATAAAAGAGAGTCAGCCCAACTTCCAGTGCTCACTATTCAGAGTCCTGGCCCAGCCTAGAACCACGCCCAGGCATGTTGCAGGGAAAGTCTCCAGAAGGCCCTGGAAAGGGACCACGCCCTAACACACTCTGAATGTCTGCAGCAATACATTGTAAATGTACAGTATTTATAAGCACCTTAAAAATGAATCTTTTGGATGGAATTCTGCAATGCATAAATTACTTTATCTTGCAAGTGCTGGGTTTTTGCATTCTAGATGCCCGTAGAGCGCGCACTGTCCTGGTGTTGACACTGGTATACCCAGTACTCGCAAATTATTCCGCCTTATTCTGTCCTCCAAATCTGTCAATTTCCACTGAGTATCCTCAAGTTGTTTCTCCATAGCTTCTCGAGTCACATGCTCGGAGGTTGCTACACGGATGGAAGAAGTGGAGACACGTATTTCTCATCTGGAGGATGAGGCCGGATCCCAGCAAGTCTTAGCCACCCGACGAATTTGAATTTGCATCTTTCGGCAAGCTAATTGAGTCCTGCGGCTCTCAGATTTAGATTCTTCTCGATGTTCCATAATACTTTTAACTCTATATGATAATACTGAAAAACAGCCTAATCCTGTCTCATTGGAAAACCATATATCAGTCATCCTTAGAATATTCCCACTGAAGACCCTGAAGACCCTTTGGACCTAATAAGCATTCTACTAACTCCCTGGATACTCATTGTTCACTTCTCTTCCTCTGTTTTTTCCTAACCGTAGCATTCTTGCTACTTTCATGTGTTTCCTTCCCCAGTACCGACGAGGACACCTCGGAATCAAACTCTGAAGAAGTCTTATCCGCCTCTAAATCCAATTGCTCATTGCTTGACCAGCTTGAATGATCCGTGTAGGAAGTTGGCTCTGTATGCACTATTTCAAAGTAAGGAATAGTATGCACAGAGTCCAAGGGTTCCCCTTAGAGGTAAGATAGTGGCAAAAAGAGATAATACTAATGCTCTATTTTGTGGTAGTGTGGTCGAGCAGTAGGCTTATCAAAGGAGTAGTGTTAAGCATTTGTTGTACACACACAGGCCATAAATGAGGAACACACACTCAGAGACAATTCCAGGCCAATAGGTTTTTGTATAGAAAAATGTATTTTCTTAGTTTATTTTAAGAACCACAGGTTCAAATTCTACATGTAGGGGCATATTTATACTCCGTTTGCGCCGGAATTGCGTAGTTTTTTTTTACGCAATTCCGACGCAAAACTAACTCCATATTTATACTTTGGCGTTAGACGCGTCTAGCGCCAAAGTCCATGAAGTTTGCGTCCTTTTTTAGCGTGGACACCTACTTTGCGTTAATTATATGCAAGGTAGGCGTTCCCGTCTAAAAAAGTGACTCCGCGGCATGTGCGCCGTATTTACACTCCCGGGCAAAATTCACGCCCGGGAGTGGGCGGGTCAAAAAAAATGACATCCGGCCGCTTTTGTGCCGTTTTTTAGTGCCTGCAAAAGGCAGGCGTTAAGGGACCTGTGGGCTCTGAAGGAGCTCAGAGGTGCCCTCCCATGCCCCCAGGGACCCCCCCTGTCACCCTTGCCCACCCCAGGAGGACACCCAAGGCTGGAGGGACCCATCCCAGGGACATTAAGGTAAGTTCAGGTAAGTCTTTTTTTTTGTGGCATGGGGGGCCTGATTTGTGCCCCCCTACATGCCACTATGCCCAATGACCATGCCCAGGGGACAGAAGTCCCCTGGGCATGACCATTGGGCAAGGGGGCATGACTCCTGTCTTTGCTAAGACAGGAGTCATTTCTATGGGGGTTGGGAGTGGGAAAAAATGACGCAAATCGGGTTGAAGCGAAAAATTTGCCTCAGCCTGACTTGCCCCATTTTTTCACGCCCAAGCCCCATATTCCCCTACGCCGGCGCTGCCTGGTGTATGTCGTTTTTTTCAACGCACACCAGGCCGCGCCGGCGGCTAACGCCGGCTAACGTCATTCAATAAATACGGCGCCCCCATGGCGCTTCAGAATGGCGTTAGCCGGCGCTAATTTTTTTGACACAAAACGTATAAATATGGCCCGTAATACTTTAAATGAAAGGTATTGCAGGTAGGTACTTTAGGAACTTTGAATAATCAAAATAGCATACACAGTTTTCAAATAAATCACATATAGCTATTTTAAAACTAGACACAGTGCAATTTTCAACAGTTCCTGGGGGGAGTAAGAGTTTGTTAGTTTTTGCAGGTAAGTAAACCACCTACGGGGTTCAAGTTTGGGTCCAAGGTAGCCCACCGTTGGGGGTTCAGAGCAACCCCAAAGTTACCACACCAGCTGCTCAGGGCCGGTCAGGTGCAGAGGTCGAAGTGGTGCCCAAAACGCATAGGCTTCAATGGAGAAGGGGGTGCCCCGGTTCCAGTCTGCCAGCAGGTAAGTACCCGCGTCTTCGGAGGGCAGACCAGGGGGGTTTTGTAGGGCACCGGGAGACACACAAGTCCACACAGAAAGTACACCCTCAGCAGCACGGGGCGGCCGGGTGCAGTGTGCAAACACGCGTCGGGTTTTCAATAGGTTTCAATGGATGCAGGCAGGCAAGGGGGGGGGTGGCTCCTCGGGGTAGCCACCACCTGGGCAAGGGAGAGGGCCACCTGGGGTTCGCTCCTGCACTGGAGGTCGGATCCTTCAGGTCCTGGGGGCTGCGGGTGCAGTGTCCCTACCAGGCGTCTGGTTCTTAGAAGCAGGCAGTCGCGGTCAGGGGGAGCCTCGGGATTCCCTCTGCAGGCGTCGCTGTAGGGGTTCGGGGGGGGGCAACTCTAGCTACTCACGGTCTCGCAGTCGCCGGGGAGTCCTCCCTGAAGTGTTTGCACCCGACGCCCCTGGCTCGACTTGTGGAGAACAGAGTGTCAAGTCTCACGCTTCCGGCGGGAAACGCAAGTTTGTTTCAAAGTTGCTTCTTTGTAGCAAAGTCGCAGTCTTGGGTGAACAGTGCCGCTGTCCTCGGGAGTTCTTGGTCCTTCTAGATGCAGGGCAGTCCTCTGAGGCTTCAGAGGTCGCTGGTCCCTGGGAAGAGCGTCGCTAGAGCAGTGTCTTTAGAAGTGGGGAGACAGGCCGGTAGAGCTGGGGCCAAAGCAGTTGGTGTCTCCGTCTTCTCTGCAGGGTTTTTCAGCTTAGCAGTCCTCTTCTTCTTAGGTTGCAGGAATCCGAGTTCCTAGGTTCTGGGGAGCCTGGGGGGTTAGTAGCCAATGGCTACTAGCCCTGAGGGTGGGGTACACCCTCTTTGTGCCTCCTCCCAAGGGGAGGGGGTCACATTCCTATCCCTATTGGGGGAATCCTCCATCTGCAAGATGGAGGATTTCTAAAAGTCAGAGTCACCTCAGCTCAGGTTGCCTTAGGGGCTGTCCTGACTGGCCAGTGACGACTCCTTGTTTTTCTCATTATCTCCTCCGGCCTTGCCGCCAAAAGTGGGGCCGTGGCCGGAGGGGGCGGGCAACTCCACTAGCTGGAATGCCCTGGGGTGCTATAACAAAGGGGGAGAGCCTTTGAGGCTCACCGCCAGGTGTTACAGTTCCTGCAGGGGGAGGTGATAAAGCCTGTACTGGGTGGAGATGCTTGTTACTAGCCACAGAGTGACAAAGGCACTCTCCCCATGTGGCCAGCAACATGTCTGGAGTGTGGCAGGCTGCTAAAACCAGTCAGCCTACACGGGTAGTTGGTTAAGGTTTCAGGGGGCACCTCTAAGGTGCCCTCTGGGGTGTATGTTACAATAAAATGTACACTGGCATCAGTGTGCATTTATTGTGCTGAGAAGTTTGATACCAAACTTCACAGTTTTCAGTGTAGCCATTATGGTGCTGTGGAGTTCGTGCATGACAGACATTGTAAGTGCAGGGTAGCCATAAGAGTATATGGTCTGGGAGTCTAAGGTTTTGCTTAAACACTGTAGGGGCACAGTGCTCATGCACTGGTGCCCTCAACTATGGTATAGTGCACCCTGCCTTAGGGCTGTAAGGCCTGCTAGAGGGGTGACTTATCTATACTGCATAGGCAGTGTGAGGTTGGCATGGCACCCTGAGGGGAGTGCCATGTCGACTTACTCGTTTTGTCCTCACCAGCACACACAAGCTGGCAAGCAGTGTGTCTGTGCTGAGTGAGGGGTCCCCAGGGTGGCATAAGATATGCTGCAGCCCTTAGAGACCTTCCCTGGCATCAGGGCCCTTGGTACCAGGGGTACCAGTTACATGGGACTTACCTGGATGCCAGGGTGTACCAATTGTGGAAACCAAAGTACAGCTTAGGGAAAGAACACTGGTGCTGGGGCCTGGTTAGCAGGCCTCAGCACACTTTCAAATCAAAACTTAGCATCGCAAAGGCAAAAAGTCAGGGGGTAACCATGCCAAGGAGGCATTTCCTTACAATCTGATAGTGAGAAAAACTTATCTCCTTGCATTGTCTCATTATCTCGTGACACCATAGGCCCCTGCTTTAATGACCTTATCCCAGCAAGATGTAATGAGTCCTCTACTAGGGCCCTCCATGCTGTTATCTCCGTCACTACCAATTTGTTTTTGTTGTGGCTGTTGTTGGCCCCCCACATCTACCTGTGACAGTATCATATCATCTTGAGAGTTCTTCCTCTGCTCCACCTGACTCCCAGCAACATGCTTTTCTAGGGCAGTTATGTCTGAGGCATGACCCTGCCCTCCCCCCTCCTTCCTGTGGGGGGAGTCCTTCCACAGCCACCATCTCAATAGTTGCTAATTGATCAGCCACCACCGCAACAGAGGGGGTATCTATACCCTCTGCCGGTATGTCCTTCCCTCTCTCAAGAAACCTATCCAGCGAAGCATTCTTAATTTTAGAGTACATCTTCTCCCCTGAACCATGTTTTATATCTGCTGTTGCCCCCTGTCGAGTTGACGTACTAACCCTTAACGGTTTTCCCCCCCCAGACAAAGTCATATTTTCCGCCCCCTTTGGCAGCATTTTTACTTTCTTCGCTCTCCGAAGCACAGATGCGTTATTGTAGTAAATACCAAATGCCAAGCGCCAGTAATAGAAAAAAATTCTAACCGTTTTGTGGATCCACGCCTGAAGCTTTCCAAAACTAGCGTCCGTAAACACAAACCAGCCGTTGCCCTCAAGCAAGAACGGGAGAGAGCCAAAGCACATTCCTCGAAGGTGGCGTGTAATCCTTTAAGATCAGCAACAGTATCCACAATATTTTTTTTAAAACAGCAAACCACCGCTATAATGTATCCAGTATGCCCGATCGCTAGAGTTGAAGCCGCCGCTACATTGTATCCAGCGCGAGGACGCGCAAGGACGCCGTTGCCGTGAAGAGAGCCTCCGGCTCACAGGGAAGCTTCCGTCGCACTGAAGGGTTCCGGCCGGAGCAGACGTTCACGGCCGAATCACGCGGCCGTCATATTGCTTTCCCCTACCAGCTCCGGTTTCTGCCCTCCTGCTGCTTGAACAGCTCAAGCCCAGGAAGGCAGAACAAAGGATTTCTTTTGGGAGAGGGGTGTTATGCCCTTCAAAGCATTTCCAGTGGCTTGGGGAGGCTGCGCCTCCCAAGCCTGTAACACCTATTTTCAAAGGGAGAGGGTGTATTTGGTGCTGTCTTGCATAATCCAGTCTACTCCTGTTCAGGGACCCCCAGTGCCCTGCTCTGGCGCGAAACTGGACAAAGGAAAGGGGAATGACCACTCCCCTGTCTATCACCACCCCAGGGTTGGTGCTCAGAGCACCTCCAGAGGGTCTCTGGGTTTTGCCATCTTCAATTCCAGGTTGGCAGGGAACTCTGGGAGCATCTGTGTGGCCAGTACCAGCAAGTGACATCAGAGCCCTCCCCTGATAGGTGCTTACCTATTTAGCTGACCAATCCCCTTTTCAGGGCTATTTAGGGTCTCTTCTTTGGGGGTTCTTTAGATTGCAAGACTCCAGCAGGAATCCTCTTCTTCCTCCACTTCAACTTCTTACCGAAGAAACTGCTTCTTTGTTGCAGCTTGTAGTGTTCCTAGAGGGTCCAGGTGCAAAGATGTCTTCTGCAACATTGTATCTTCAGCTCCTGCCAACAACTGCAACTGTTTCCCAGTTGTGCATCCTCTGAAGACAGTCTGTCTTCACCCTGCACCAGAATAGCGAAGGAATCTCCCTTGGGGTGAAGGAGTCACTCCTCTGTTTCAGCAGGCACCTACTGCAATGGCAACCAGCTGCGTGGATCCCCTCTCCTGCTGAGCTGTGTGGATCCTGCATCACGGGTGGTGAACTGAAGTGGTCCTGACATCCTACTGTCCAGTTTTGGTGGAGGTTAGTGCTTGCCTCCCCACGCAAGACAGTACCCCTGTGCACCCCATTTTTTGCAGTTGCCAAGGCTTGTTTGCATGAAGAACTTCGTGGAATGATGCCATGTGCAGCTGCGGCCCCCAGCACCCTATCCTGTGACACACATCTTCCTGAGTTGTTCTCTGGGGGCGTGGGAGCCTTTGTCGTAGTGCTGCGTGGGCCTCCTTTTGCACCTCGTTTGCCCCTGTGCTGTGGGGCTCCTGTGCGCGCTGCCTGGTTTTCTGTGGGCTCTCTGAGTTGTTGAGAGCCCCCTCTGACTGTCCCTCCTGGGTAGAGTCCACCTGGTCCTTCCTGGTCCTGGGCAGTGCCATTTTCCACTAACCGCTAGCTTTGCGTGTGCCAAGTCTTGTTGGTGGACTCCAGCAACACAAACCTGTCACGGTTTCGGGCGGGTCTGATCAGGACTCTGGTTGGGACACCCCTTGAGGTCAGCGAATATCCTAAAGAGGTTGTGTACTGGGTAAGAAGAGCAGCTAAAGGCATACACGGAAAGGACAGCTATGGACAGGCACAGGAAACTGGAAAGTAAAAGCAGAGCAACCCTTGTGTGAACAAACAGGAAACAGGTTACTAGTGGACAAACACGCTGGGGTTGTACACAGAGTAAGGCGCAGAACCTCCCACAGTGACAGGGAATCTCAATGCCTCTGTACAGTTTGCTCTTACAGATAGTCACCCTGCCAGCCTCATAGAAAGGAGGCAGCAGAAGTGATTCTGTCCCTGGACCCTAGAGCACAAACAAGGATAGTACTTACATACACACAACACGCTCTTGTGGGTCCAGCTGGAAACACAGTGGCGATTCCTGAGAAAACAGCAATAGCACACTGTCACTGTTAGGCACGAAAGACAACGTATAACACTATACAAGGATGGGGGCTGGAATTGCCTCCTGGAAACCAGGAGCCAACCCCAGTACACAGGAGGACACGTATACACTGGTGAAGACTGATAGAACACTTACCAGACACAAAGAACCAAGAAGAAACAGAAGGGAACAAACAAAGAGGCAGAGGCAAGAACTAGGAACAGGCTCAGGCTGAAGCAAAGGTGGGACTAGGACTTGAAAACAGGGCGCAAACTTCTGGCTGGGACAAACAGAGACAGGACTGGGAAACTGAGAGCAGGCTCTGGCTGGAACAGGCAAGGACAGGGCTGGAATACAGGGAGTAGTAAAAGAGCAGTAAACAGGACTGGGAAACAGAGAGCAGGTTCAGGCTGAAACAAGGCAGGAGCAGGACAGAGAAACAGGGAGCAGGCTCTGGAAGAAACAAACAGGTACAAGGCTAAGAAGTAGGGAGCAGACTCTGGCTGGAACAATCAGGAACAGGGCAGAGAAACAGGAAACAGGATCAAGCTGGAACAGAACAGGAACAGGAACAAAACTGGAACACCATCCGACAAAGGGTCTGTAACACAAAGGAATCGAAGTCCGATGCACGACGGGGAGCTTGAGGAAATGGCTGCTTATAAGCAGTTCCAAGCTGGGCTGCACAGGAGAGGTCTCATGTGTGTGTGGTTTCGGACACTTGCAAGTCCTGGAGGAGAGGATCCGGTGAAAAGGAGCAACTGGACTTCTCCCATTGAAAACAATGGGAAACAGAATCCGGGTTTTCCTGATTACCAAACTGTGCATTATGGGATTTGCAGTCCCAAGAAGCAAATGTAGTACTATACACGTGTACCATAGAGAAAAGAGAAACAAACAGGGGTAAGCAAGGGACTCTAGATAGGTGCTCAAGGTGATTCCCAGGCTTCTGACAGTCCCCTTACAGCGCCCCCTGGAAATGGGACGACTGAGTCGTAACAAAACCAGACTGAAATCCTCCATTCGGCGTGGGACATCACTTTCACCAACCAGGATCCCGAATCCGTCTTCTTGAGTGCAGTACTGAGTGTTCATCTTCACCGGTGGTTCTTCCTTTGCACCTTCATCCGGGTTAGCAAGGGCTTCTGTTCTCCCTGGACTCTTCTGTGCTTCTTGGGCTTGGCAACTTCTTCCACAGGTCATCAGGTCCAGAAATCCACTGTTGGTGTCTTGCAGTCTCTTCTAGTTCTAGCATAATCTTTTTCCTCGTTTTTCTGGGAAATTTACTCTGTTTTACTCCTGCTTTCCTGGGCCCTGGGGTGGGTTCTAGTACTTACCTTTGGTGTTTTCTAGTACTACCAGCACCCCTGTACACACTACACTTGCCTAGGTGGGAAACTGACATTCGCATCCACTTCAATAGTTAGAAATTGGCCTGGGGAATACAAACCATATACTAAGGTAGTTTTGACAAACTGCACAGTTGTTTTTTAACTGTTTTTATGCCTATTTCTGCATACTAGTGTACATAATTTGTGTATTACTTACCTCCTAAGGGAGTATAGTCTTGATGGTATTTTTGGCATTTGTGTCACCAAAATAAAATACCTTTATTTTTTGTAACACTGAGGCCCATATTAATACTTTTTGACGCAAACCAGCGCCGGCGCTGGTCTGCATCAAAAATTTTACCGCCGGCTAACCCCATTCCTACACTCCATGCGGGTGCCTTATTTAGGGAATGACATTAGCCGGCGCTGCGGCTGGTCTGAGTAAAAAAAAAAAAAATGACAAACCAGCCAGCGCCGGCGTAGGGGAAAATGGGGGTTGTGCATCAAAAAATGGTCCCAGTCAGGTTTGAGGCAAAAAGCATGCCTCAAACTGGACTTGTGTCATTTTTTGACGCACAACTGCCAATGAAATTACTCCTGTCTTAGCAAAGACAGGAATCATGCCCCCTTGCCCAATGGCCATGCCCAGGGGATTTCTGTCCCCTGGGCATGGTCATTGGGCACAGTGACATGTAGGTGGGCCCAAATTAGGACCCCCTATGCCACTTAAAAAAAAAAAAAAAAAATACTTACCTCAACTTACCTGTACTTACCTGGGATGGGTCCCCCCATCCATGGGTGTCCTCCAGGGGTGGGCGAGGGTGGCAGGGGGTGTCCCTGGGGGCAGGGGAGGGCACCTCTGGGCTCCTTCCATGGTAAGAGACCATGGAAGTGAGGCCACAGGTCCCTTAACGCCTGCCCTGACCCAGGCGTTAAAAAACGGCACACATCAGGCTGTGCGCTGTTTTTTAAGGCCCACCCCCTCCTGTGTGTCAAAATGACGCTGGAGTATAAATAAGGCGCACAGGCCTTAAAGTCATTTTTTGGGTGGTAACGCCTACCTTGCATGTCATTAACGCAAGCCAGTTTTCTGCATCCAAAACATGACACACACGGAGAAATGTTGACGTCCGCGGGCGCCAAAGTTTAAATATGGTGGCCGGTTTGCACCGAATGTGCGTCAAAATTTTTGAGGCACATTCGGTGCAAACAGTATAAATATGCCCCTGAGTGTTTTCTGTTATGTGTGTGAGTACTCTATGTGACTACAGTGGTACTGCATGAGCTTTGCATGTCTCCTAGATAAACCCTGGCTGCTCAGCTACAGCTACCTCTACCGAGCCTGGCTTCTAGATACTGCCTACATTTCACTAATAAGTTACACCTTATACCAGGTCCAGTTATAAGTACGTAGGTACCCACTATAAACCAGGCCAGCTTCCTACAAAGGTGCAGCACCTACTGGCAATGTCAGGAAACAAGCCCACGGGCAAGTATAGTCCAACCCCACAATGCAAAAAAAACATCTAACTTTGGAAGTAAATTTAGAAATATCCTGTACTGGCCTGTGTGCAGGCACGACTCAGCCACTGCAAATGAAATTCAGCCGAACTCAGCCCCTCAATAGGCTAATAATGTCATGTCGCACATGAGATTTTGATTAGGACGGTAGATGATCATAAACCGCACATCACAGAAGGAAAACCTCTAAATCCAGTTACTAGAAAAGAACACCATAGCAATTTCTCCACAAGAAAATTAAGATTGCCATCTATAATGGAAATGTTGCTTGTCTGGATTGTCGTGCTTGATTTTCCAATGTTAATATCAGGTCATATTAATGTACTGTAGAAATGCCAGTAACATATTTTGATACAGCCCCATTCTTTATTACAAATCGATATGCTCAAACCCCTGTAAAGGTACATCCATGGGTCCCACACACCATATCAAGTCCAAGTCAACAGGTGTGGCAGAACGTTTTCTGTGTTTTTGGAGGTCACATTAATAGGGAGTTGACGATGAAGGAATGCCATGCCCATCAGCTGAGAAGGCTGGAGTTTTGACACACAGATCAAATGAAGTTTCTGAAGGGTTCAATATTTGGCCTGGGTCTTAGGAGTAGGATTTGTATGAAGCTAGTATCTATTTTGTGGCCTGTGATTTGGAAAAAGGACCAGGGAGTAACATCAATATCTACAGTTGTGTGACTCTTAGTGGGAGGACGCGTATCTAGGGATTTAACAGCCAGCTCAATGGAGAGTAGCACACATTTCCTTGTCCTAAAGGAGATTTGCATCTGCCACATTACGCTCATGGTACCAAGAACAACAAACTGAGCCAAAACTGCCTAAATCTGAGGGCTATCTGGCATCAGTACTTGCCTCGATCAAGCTACTTTGAGGTACCAAATGAATGCTGAAAATGGAGATTTCGGGACATAAATACTCCTCTGGATTGCAGCCTGTACCTCTAATAATGGCATTTTATTCCTGGCAACTGGACATTGACCGACACAGAGGAAGTTTTGGAGGAAAGACGCAGGCCGTACTGAAAGCCTGAAGAGCTGGAGAGCTAATCACGGATGCAGAAGGCTGAGAATACTTACCATCTCAGAAGTGCCTCACAAAATCAAAGAAATAGCATATCAACCAGAGGAAAGCACAAAGTTAACTAGCTTCTATCAAGAGAAATTAAACTCACTAAAAATGACCAACAAGTGAGAAGGTGGTAGCTGTGGAAGGTAGAAATGGGAAATACAAAGGTACGATGGCTCGTCCTACCGAGCTTCTCCAGTTCTGCTCAAATAATTGGAAAACCACTTCATAAAGTGTTTCCCTCATGCCAAATTGATTAGAGTAAGGAAGGAAAAATGGTCAAAATACGGAGAGCTACAGAACACAGGTGCCCAGGCTCATTGTAGGGCCCGCGCTTAGTCAGCATTTTAGTTTTCAGTTTAGCTCGACATATTTTTCTAGTGGTGACTTTTTACATATTTTCCACTAGCACAAGAATGTTGGTGTATACACATTTATTCTTAATAGGTATTGTCGCCCTGTAGTCTGTACAACCCTGGACTAAATGTGCAATCAGAACACAATGCCCTTGTTTTCTTTTTCCATGCTCGTTAGAAGGCAACCTGCTTATGCTAGACAAACCAAAGTAGCTGTTCTGCACATGTGACACAGTGAGATAAGGACAGTGTTTTATTAAATATACAGCATCCATGTTAGGCTGGGGGAGAGGAGCACTTCATGCTGGGATTATCATGGAACTGCTGGGAACTGTGACTGAGTTGCAGCCCTGCTGACTCCAACCTTCATCTTGCAAAGGAAGATAGTAAGCTGCTCAAAGTGTACAGGCTGACACATAAGACCAAGGTATTGGGGTTAGACTATCCCAGTGGATTTGGCAGAGGGTACTCCCACTATGCTCTGTTTAGTATACGTTTTAGAGACAGATAGGAGTAGGGTAACATTAGTAACAATCAACATGGTTAAATTGTTTGGATTGTTCATCATTCTATTAGCGATGATTACAGTAATGTCTCATCTGTCTCACAATCTCAGCTCACACATTCTTCCCAAGAATACAGTCATTTCAATAAATGTTTTGAACATGCATATTCATATTTTTCTTGTGTATACCTTGGGCATATGAGAGTAACAAATGAAAGTGTTAGATGTTATTGGTAACTATGAACATGATCACTCTGATTCCCAAGGAATTTGTGGAAACAGTTCTATTACCCTGGTAAGGCTAGGGGTGTGGATGTGGTACTGTGAGCTAGCCAAGACAAACCAACATTTACTGATGATATATGTACACTGAATCTCTTCATTATGAAGTTCTTGTTGACATCTACACAGTCCTACTAAATTCTTAAGAACCATATAAAATGATGCCCCCAACATCTGAGGTCAGGTACTTTTTTAATGAGTCTCCTGAGTAGTTTTCTTGCATGTGCCTAAGGTTTCCTTTTCACCTCTATACCGAGATGTCCCTGTTGAAGTGGATTCACCCTCCTAAGTTTAATAGTAAGCACCTATTCATGTTTGTAGGTTGATTACCCCACTAGGGTGATTTCTTTCTTTGAATTTTATTAATTAATTATGGCACAACCAGTGAATATTTTTTTTTTAACAAATTGCATATTGTTTAAATGCTAAAACTCAATATAGCCATTTCGGTTTTATTCTAGACAATATATGCATCAATGATATGCAACTGATGTAGTCAGTCCTGTATTCAACTTCCACTCTAACGCCCCCACCATAAGCCGTGCCCCTTGTCCTCATCAATATCTTCTTGAAGAAAATCTCCATTCTAAGCTGTCTGCTGTTGATATTGAGAAAGCATCTAACTGCTTCTCTATGGTTATAGGTGTCCGCCTCCAGCAGGGTGAGTAGACGCCTAGGCCCGTATTTATACTCCGTTTGCGCCGAATTTGCGTAGTTTTTTTCGACGCAAATTCGGCGCAAAACTAACGCCATATTTATACTTTGGCGTTAGACGCGTCTAGCGCCAAAGTATTGGCAAATAGCGTCATTTTTTTGCGTGAACGCCTTCCTTGCGTTAATGAGATGCAAGGAAGGCGTTCCCGTCTAAAAAAATGACGGCGACGCAAATGCGTCGTATTTATACTCCCGGGCAAAAATCACGCCCGGGAGTTGGCGGGTCAAAAAACCCCACATTTGCGCCACTATTTAACGCCTGGGTCAGGGTAGGCGTTAAGGGGCCTGTGGGCTCAAAATGAGCCCACAGGTGCCCTCCCCTGCCCCCAGGGACCCCCCCTGCCACCCCTGCCCACCCCAGGAGGACACCCAAGTATGGAGGGACCCACCCCAGGGACATTCAGGTAAGTTCAGGTAAGTATTATTTTTTATATTTTTTTACTTTTTTTTGGGTGGCATAGGGGGGCCTTATTTGTGCCCCCCTACATGCCACTATGCCCAATGACCATGCCCAGGGGACACATGTCCCCTGGGCATGGCCATTGGGCAAGGGGGCATGACTCCTGTCTTTACTAAGACAGGAGTCATGAAATGGCGTCTGGGCGTCGTAAAAAAATGGCGCAAATCGGGTTGAGGCGATTTTTTTGCCTCAACCTGACTTGCCCCATTTTAAGACGCCCTAACGTCATTTTTTCCCAACGCCGGCGCTGCCTGGTCTACGTGGTTTTTTTCCACGCAAACCAGGCAGCGCCGGTCTGCTTGCGCCGGCTAACGCCATTCCATAAATACGGCGCCCGCATGGCGCTTCAGAATGGCGTTAGACGGCGCTAAATTTTTTGACGCTAAACTGCATTAGCGCAGTTTAGCCTCAAAAAGTATAAATATGGGCCCTAATGTGTGAATATTTCTGTTAATTGTAGTAAGACATTAACTGCACTTTTAATTGCACACAGGCTTGCCAATGGCAGTGGAGATGTTACCTTTGTGGTTGAGGCACACAAGGCTTATAAATGTGATTTTTTTATTCCTGCGTTAATTTTCCTGCAGCCAATGCTAACACACAGACATTTCACATATACACTGCAGCATTATTTACACTGCAGCATTATTTCCAGCTGCTTATAGACCCTATGAATATTGAGAAATAGCATTAGCGTACCTGGAACATCAAAATTGGTTCCATGGTGCCCTCCCACATGCTGTTCAAAATGTCAGACTGGGTTCTCTGAACAATGAGGTGGGTGACTTGGCCAGCCTTGGCAGGATATACACCATATCCAAATGCAGGAGCATTAAATCAGTGTGACACACTTGCTCTTCTAAATCACTTAGTTAGACTATATACACGTCTAATGCAGTTTGCTATGCATACATTAACTACTGCCACAGCAAGGGCTCTTCAAGCTGGGCAGCCACAGTTAGTTACTGGGCTAATAGCAGGTACAGCTATTAATGCCATTATGAGTAAGAACCCTACCAAAGGGATGATATCCCATTTTGGATTGCACAAAAAAACAAATCCGCTTGAAGCAGTGTTTTTCCCATATGGGACGCCAAGATAATTTAGAATTCTTACTATGCATCTGCCAATGCTATGGCTTCCCCATTTGAAGATTGTGACACATGGCTTTGCTGCTATATGTAACTTCACACTTGGTGCCCCATCAATGGCTGTTTTGCCTGAGGTGCTTAAGCAAATTGAAAATGAAAACGGTGCAGCCCCTGCCCTAGATTTGAGGATTAAACTAATTGTCAATTTTGCCACAGTGTCCTTGATAATTTTAAGTAATATTAAAGGGGGAGTCAGCTTCTTTGATGATACGCCAACGTGTCACGTTGGTCCTTGTTAAGGATCAGGAACGCGAGCTACCTAAAATTATTTCTGAGGCCTTTACATCGATAAGTCGAGATAGTTTGGGAACCAGGTCTAGTAAGCCACAAATTAAAATGAAATCTGATACCGTGCAGACACCTGAGACTTCTAAAAAGCGCTGGGATAAAACTAAAAATAAAGATAAAACTAAAGCACAAACTGGATCTCTGCAATCAGAGTCCTCTGAAAAACATTACAATTTACATAACCGTAACACAATAAAAAATATTCTGATAGGTATCCGTATTCTGATACACACCCTTCTTGTTCCTTTCAGGACTCTTCTTACTGAACATCAGCGAGAGTGGGGTGAGGCAAACACAGACAAAAAGAGTGTGTGAAATTTGAAAACGAACACACAACCCTCCTCTGACCTCATCATAAAAAAGCAAGAAAAAAAACACAAAAACCCCACAGTTTAAGAAGAAAACATTGGCTGCAGTTTCCACTAAATATGTCACAAATACTCAGAACTCTTTTTCTGAACAAGACATAGGAGAAAATTCTCCTCAACAGTGCAGCAGCGGTCCCAATAGTTCGTCAGACTCTTCAAGAGTTTCTAGGAGTGAGAGCAGCTAATGAATTTATACAAGTTGAAACTCCAGATCAGCGGCTAAGCCCTCTTGATAGACTTTAATAGTATGCAATATATCACCTTAGATTGGGATGTCCAAATCATAAAGTATTTTTCTGGCAGAATTTGACTAATACACATGACATTCTCTTGGCTGAGGTAGATTGACCGCTTACGTTTGTAAGAAATGCCCCACAAGGGGAGGATGTAATAATACCACCCTTTTCTGTTCTTGTGCCTGAAGTTAAAGAAGTATATGCTGCAGAAAGGGCAGCCCCAGGATTATATTGCAATCAGTCAGTCTGAGATAAAGATTCACCTTATTACATTATACTTATAAGGTTCAGCCTGCAAGTGCAACTACAACATCCAATTTAACATTAAGCTAAACACCCTGTTAGGGAAATTCCATCACAATTAGAATATCAAGTTGTGACAGCTGTCCTGTGAATAATCCATTATTTCCTGTAGCTAAACCAGATAATTCTTACTGTATAGTCTTAGACCATAGACATTTAAACAGTCATACATGGACTTTTGCTATACAAAATTCCCACAGCACAGCCCTAATGAATAATATTGTTGGTAAAATAGAAAAAACAATGGAAATGTCCAATGTAGTTTTGTCTGTCAACATATAGCACAGACTTGACCTCTTTCACCGCATTAGTGAGCCAGAGAAGATTCTCTGAATGTCATGCAAGTATATAAGAACAGACCACGCCTTTTTGCAGCTTGTGTAGCGTAAATTGTACAAGAAACTGACTTATCAATGTAAGACTATATTTGTGACATTTGCCTTACAGATGATGATTTTAACATGCATTTAGCCAGAGTGGATCGTACAGTTCTAGGTTTCCCTTACCATGGTTATAAATGCAATTTTCCAAAATCTGAAATTGCTGTACTGTTTCTGGGATATGAATTATCCAATGAAGGGAGAAGCCTTGCTCAACACTTCTTAGAGAAGTATGCCCTCTTACAACCACCAAATACAATAATAATTCTTAAATTGCTTTTAGGCTTTCTAAACTTTGGTAAAACATATATACCACACTCTGCACAACAGGTTAAATCGTTTTAATTTGCCCTGATTTTTCTGACAAACACTGGACTATAGAATATACTAATGTTCTCAGAACATTACAAGCAGACATGCTTGTACCTAAATACTAACGTACATGTGTGAATATTACCAATTTAGTGCCCTACATAATAGCGGGTTCCAATGGTTGTCATTAAAGGTGACATATGTGTAATTGCCTATAAAGTGCATTTCTACTCCCATGCAGAAATGCATTTTGCTTCAAAAGAAAACATTCTGACTTCAGTTCAAGCAGCTGTCCTAAAGGAACGTTCACTGACTCAGGGGCAACTCATCATTGTGGGGTCTCCCATTCCAGCCTTGGAGGCTGTTACAAAGCAAGTGTCTAACTGAAAAGCCTTACTTCCAAATGGATCCGATGGGTGACTTCCTTAACAACTATTGATGTAGATCTTTGACCCTACATTGAGGACACAGGAATTTCCCCAGTATGAACAAGAATACCCGATGTCTAGTGAAATTTTGCCTCTAGATTAATATGATTATATAATATATACTGATGGTTCAGCCCAGCCCGCGGTTGGTACCAGCATGAGCTGCAGTAAAGGGTGTCATGAAAGATGGAATACTTCAGGCACAAAAAACACAATAACCCAAAGTTTCTGTATATATTTCTCAGCTAGCTCAACTGAAAATTTGGTTGTGGCACTGCAGAATACAGATCAAGAATTCCCAACACTTAGGTGCCATCTTGCGCCACATTAGTGTCATTATTTTTGTCGTTAATGTGGTCCAACGAGGCCAAAATGTGTGCGCCATATTTACAGAGAGGCTCAATGCATGCATTGCGCCACTCTGTAACCCTTTGCACTACACTATGCCTGCGTCAGGCATAATGTATGCAAAGGGGGCATTCCCCCATTGGGGGGGGAATAGCACAAGGAAATCTATGAGATTTTCTTGGGCCATTTTTTTTGCCACTTTTAATGCCTGCTCAGAGCAGGGGGCTTCCATTATTTAGAATGGGCCCCTATGTACTCTGCAGCTGTGGTGCCACCATTTTGGCACTACTCCTGCAGAGTACATCAATAACGTCATGATAAATGGCAATATTACCCCTACCCCGCACCATGGTGCGCCATATTTTAAATATGGCGCACACATGGTGGCAGTAGGGGGCGCTAAGGGGCGCCACTTTCCATAAATCTGCCCCTTAGTGTGTGATTCCTATTACTGTGTTCAGTTTTGTAATGATAATTTACATCATTGGCACTTTAAGAGCTGCCCCCTTTCCCCAAAGCAAGATAGTGTTACCTCTAGAATCACTGAATCCATTAAAGATGCTTTACCACAGGCTCATGTAATACACACATTGAGTCATCAAGTTGTTGGAGTACATGTTGTAGGGAATTCACTGGCTGATGAAGCTGCCAAAGTGGCTGTTCAGACTGTGCTAGTATTGATGATCACTCATTCACATACAAGAATAGATGATTGATGACACAATGACCGCGATCACTGCTTTGGCTAGTGGCATGCCCCTACCTACTATCCAAAATACTCCTTTCTGTTGAGTTCTCAAAATATTCCTTTTGCCAGCATTCCTGGCATGGGTGATCATTTGATACATAACCAGGACCTCAGGCAGAAGCTAATACCTCAAGAACAACAATTATTAATACAAACCTATGTTGGTGTGGTGGCTACAATTTCCTTGTTATAGAAATGCTACTAGTGTCATGGTCTTTATAACCACTCCAAAAATGATGTCCTTTAACTGTTAATTTGTTGACAAATGTCACAACAAACTGTTGCACGTCCACCACAGACACCTCTTTCAGTTTTACGTAAGCCATTATAATGTGTCCATTTAGATAATTGTGGACCACTCATATGGATGGTAGGTTTGAATTTATTTTACCAGCTGTTGAATCATGTTCCAGATTTCTATGGGTGTGGCCACAGCGATTGGCTAACGCTCAAACTGCTATTAAAGATTTGCAGGTCTTGCAGCATTCCACTCAGACCAGGGACTGGGCTTCTACTCTAAGGTTTACTGGAATACCATAGTCACCCTGGGTGTTGTACATTATTCAATCCCCTATCATCCTGGGGGAAATTTGATAGTGGAATGGAATAACCAGGTCTTAAAGCAGTGCTTAACAGCTTGAGTATTTGGTTTAGGTTGTAGTTGGACTCATGTTTTAATAGCTGTCATGTTTTTAAATTTGCCATTTTTTTATGGCTTTCAGTATTTACTTGAATTATTAAAGTTTTCTATTGTGTACTTTTAGTTTTTTTATATCCCTTTAGCGCTAGTATATTTTCTTAAAAGTTCTTCTTTCCGACCAAGGAGAGGGTCTTGCAGGGCCTATGCTTAGTCTCCATTTTAGATTTCAGTTTATCTTGACTTCTTTTTCAAATGGTGATGACTTGCACATTTTCCACTGACATGAGAATGTGCTGCAAATGCATTTGTTCTTGGTAGGCCTTGACACCCTGTAGTCTGCACATTTAGTCCAGGGTCATACAATCAGAAAGCAATGTCCTTGTTTTCTTTTCCTGTGCTTGTTAGGAGACAACCCGTTTATGCTAGTCAAACAAAAGTAGCTATTCTGCACCTCTGTCACAGTGCTATAAGATCAGCTTTTTATTATATAAACATGCTAGGCTCAGTGAGAGGAGGACTTCATGCTGAGATTATAATGGAACAGCTGTGAACTGTGAATGAGATGCAGCCCTGCTGGCTCCACTCTTCATCCTGCGAAGGAAGATGACATGTAGGCTTAGACATGGTCTCTAGCAGCTAAGACCAAGGTATGGGGATAGACTATCCCAATGATCTAGCGGAAGGTACTCCTGCTGTGCTCTGTTTAGTATAGGTGTTAGAGAAAGATAGGAGTAGGGTAACATTAGTACAAATTAACATGGTTCAATTGTTTTTATTTTTCACCATTCTAATAATGCTAATTACAGTAATGTGCCTTATCTGTCTAATATTCACAGCTCACAGTTTCTTTGCAAGAATACAATCATTTTAATAAATGTATTGAGCATGCATTTTTGTATCTTTCTGGTCTATACCTTGAGTATGTAAGAGTAACAAACAAAAGGGTGAGATTGATTCCCAATGAATTTGTGGAAACAGGAGTAGTCATGTTTGAGGTTATCATTAACATCTACCACGTCCAAACTCCTAACCTTACCAGGGTAGTAAAGTGAGCTAGCCAAGACAAACCAACGTTTACTGATGATATATGTAGACTTTGGACCTCATTTATGAGGCCCTAGAGACACACTGTGCCACCGGAGTGACATTTTTTTAATGCTCCAGTGGCGCAGTGTGCCAGCCCGTATTTACAAGGCCATGCAAAGTCACTTTGCGTGGCTTTTCATGGCCTTGTAAACATGGACCCCTTTCACGCATAACACTGGGTGTTCCATGGGTGTTGCTTGGGTTGTTCCCATGCAACACCCATGGCACCCAGAGAAGTCTGGCGCATTCTGAGATTTACAAGCCCGGGAATGCGTCAGATTCCTACGCCACCTCAGGAGTGGCGTAAGAGTGATGCAACAAGCAGAAATATCTTTATTTCTCCCTATTTGTTATTCTTTTTATGAGTGCTGCATTCTGCAGCACACATAGAAAGAGGAAAACACATCTTGTTATTGTTTTTGTGCAGGAAGGTGTCCCTTCCTGCACAAAAACAAACACAATCATCCCCACATGGCAGGCACCTTTGTATCATGGTGCAAGCTGCCTGCATTGACACATGGCAGCAATTTGTGTGCTGGTGCAGGGGGAGAGGAAAGAAATACATCATATTTTGTAGATACAGTGTATTTCTGCCCTTTCCCGGTGGCACAGGGTGGCTGCTGCCATGCGACACAGGTCTTGTAAGTGAGGCCCTCAGTCTCTATCCGTGTAACACGCTTGTGCACTTCCTTGTTGCAGCAATCTTCAGGGTTACCACATAGCACAAAAAGATGCTACAAATGGTGGCCTACAAACACCAGAGACTACACTACTGGTACACCCATAGAATTCCCTAGTATATGGTACTGAGGTACCCAGGGTATTGGGGTTCCAGGAGATACCTATGGGCTGCAGCATTTCTTTTGCCACCCATAGGGAGCTCAGACGTTATTTCACTCAATTCTTACACAGGCCTGCCAGTGCAGCCTGTCAATGTTATAAGTTACTTAAGTGCAGTGGTAAATGGCTGTGAAATAAGTCACCTATATGTCTAACCTTCACCTGGTGAAGGTTGGGTGCAAAGTTACTTAGTGTGTGGGCACCCTGGCACTAGCCAAGGTGCCCCCACATCATTCAGGACAAATTCCCCGGACTGTGTGAGTGCGGGGACACCATTACACGTGTGCACTATACATAGGTCACTACCTATATATAGCGTCACAATGGTAACTCCGAACATGGCCATGTAACATGTCTAAGATCGTGGAATTGTCACCCCAATACCATTCTGGTGTTGGGAGGACAATTCCATGATCCCCTGGGTCTCTAGCACAGTACCCTGGTACTGCCAAACTGCCATTCCGGGGTCCCCGCTGCTGCCAACCCCTCAGACAGGTTTCTGCCCTCCTGGGGTCCAGGCAGCCCTGGGCCAGGAAGGCAGAACAAAGGATTTCCTCTGAGAGAGGGTGTGACACCCTCTCCCTTTGGAAATAGGTGTGATGGCTGGGGAGGAGTAGCCTCCCCCAGCCTCTGGAAATGCTTTGATGGGCACAGATGGTGCCCATCTCTGCATAAGCCAGTCTACACCGGTTCAGGGATCCCCAAGCCCTGCTCTGGCACGAAACTGGACAAAGGAAAGGGGAGTGACTACTCCCCTGACCTGCACCTCCCAGGGGAGGTGCCCAGAGCTCCTCCAGTGTGTCCCAGACCTCTGCCATCTTGGAAACAGAGGTGTGGGGGGCACACTGGACTGCTCTGAGTGGCCAGTGCCAGCAGGTGACGTCAGAGGCTCCTTCTGATAGGCTCTTGCCTCTCTTGATAGCCTAGCCTGGTAGCCAAACCACCTTTTCTGGCTATTCAGGGTCTCTGCTTTGGGGAATTCTTCAGATAACAAATGCAAGAGCTCACCAGAGTTCCTCTGCATCTCCCTCTTCACCTTCTACCAAAGGATCGACCGCTGACTGTTGCGGTTTTGAAGGCGTCCTGAGCAAAGTAGCCAGACGACTACCAGCAACATTGTAGCGCCTAATCCTGATGGCTTTCTCGACTGTTTCCAGGTGGTGCATGCTTTGGGGTTAGCCTGCCTTCACCCTGCACCAGAAGCTCAGAAGAAATCTCCCGTGGGTCGACGGAATCTTCCCCCTGCTAACACAGGCACCAAAAGACAGCAACACTGGTCCTCTGGGTCCCCTCTCATCCTGACGAGCGTGGTCCCTGGAACACAGCAACTCTGTCCAGGTGACTCCCACAGTCCAGTGACTCTTCGGTCCAAGTTTGGTGGAGGTAAGTCCTTGCCTCCCCACGCTAGACTGCATTTCTGTGTACTGCGTGGTTTGCAGCTGCTCCAGCTCCTGTGCACTCTTCCAGGATTTCCTTCATGCACAGCCAAGCCTGGGGTCCCCGGCCCTCCTTCCTGCAGTGCACATCCTTCTGAGTTGTCCTCCGGCAGCATGGGACTCTTTTGTGACTTCGCGTGGACTTTGGTTCACTTTCCTTCCAAGTGCCTGTTCAGGTACTTCTGCGGGTGCTGCCTGCTTCTGTGAGGGCTCCCTGAGTTGCTAGGCACCCCCTCTGTCTCCTCCTCCAAACGGCGACATCCTGATCCCTCCTGGGCCACAGCAGCACCCAAAAACCTCTACTGTGACCCTTGCAGCTAGCAAGGCTTGTTTGCGGTCTTTCTGCGTGGGAACACCTCTGCAAGCTTCATCACGACGTGGGACATCCATCCTCCAAAGGAGAAGTTCCTAGTCCTCTTCTTTCTTGCAGAACTCCAAGCTTCTTCCAACCGGTGGCAGCTTCCTTGCACCCTCAGCTGGCATTTTCTGGGCTCCTGCCCACTCTTGACACTGTCGCAACTATTGGACTTGGTCCCCTTGTCTTACAGGTACTCAGGTCCGGAAATCCACTGTTGTTGCATTGCTGGTGTTTGTTCTTCCTACAGAATCCCCCTATCATGACTTCTGTGCTCTCTGAAAAGTAGGTGTAAAGTGCACCTACTACCCCCAGGGTCTTGGGGTGGGCTATTATTCTAACCCTCACTGGTTTCTTACAGTCCCAGCGACCCTCTACAAGCTCACATAGGTTTGGGGTCCATTCGTGGTTCGCATTCCACTTTTGGAGTATATGGTTTGTGTTGCCCCTATACCTATGTGCTCCTATTGCAATCCATTGTAATTCTACACTGTTTGCATTACTTTTCTTGCTATAACTTACCTAATTTTGGTTTGTGTACATATATCTTGTATATATTACTTATCCTCATACTGAGGGTACTCACTGAGATACTTTTGGCATATTGTCATAAAAATAAAGTACCTTTATTTTTAGTAACTCTGTGTATTTTGTTTTCTTATGATATTGTGCATATGACACCAGTGGTATAGTAGGAGCTTTACATGTCTCCTAGTTCAGCCTAAGCTGCTTTGCCATAGCTACCTTCTATCAGTCTAAGCTGCTAGAAACACCTCTTCTACACTAATAAGGGATAACTGGACCTGGCACAAGGTGTAAGTACCTCTGTTACCCACTACAAGCCAGGCCAGCCTCCTACAGTGACCAATTACGGAATTGCAAAATTTTGTGACTAGATTTTGCAAGTCGGAAATACAAAATCACAGTTTGCCACTCGCAAGCCTTATGCAATTAGCGCGTAGTCACAAAAAGGCCAGTTTGCACATCCAGATTAGCACTGATTCTACACAGGTGGTAAGTGGTTACAAACTATAAAAGCAGACTCAGAATGCATCTGGCTTTTCTGCAATGGCTGCACTCCTCGGGATTGCATGGAGGAGACAAGTCCAGGCTGCTCAGCAGACAAGGAGGAGGCAGAGACAGGAGAGGATATTGAGAATCAGGCAGACCATATTTCAACAGACGAGATGACATTTATGAGAAATATAGACTGCACAGTGATCCTAGAGCTCATAGGACTTCTCAAACCTTAGCTAGAAAGTTGCACCCTGCGCAGCTGCTCCATCTGCACACATGTGCAAGTGCTGTGCTCATTGCACCTTTTGGCCTCGGGTGGTTACCAAGGGGGTGATTGGGACACCCCACCAGCAACAGCAAAGTGCCTTGTCACTTTTCCTCAGACAGGTCTTAGATTTCATACTCACACATGCCCAACTACATATACCTTCCCAGGAATGCTGAGGAAAAACATAACACCAAACTCAATTTCTATCCAACAGCCAACATCCCCCAGGTATTGGGGTGTTAACGGGACACATACACCCATCTGTCCTCCTGCACAACCAGAATGTTTTCCACAATAAGAAAAGTATGCATTTCCTAAACAACCAGGTGGTATGTAATGCTCACAATGTCATTACGGATATTGTGGCAAAATACCTTGGGAACAAACATGATGCATATATATTAAGGCACAGTGGAATACACCAACGCTGGGAACGCGGGGAGTTTGAGGATGGATATTTACTAGGTGATGTTGTTGCGTATGCTCTCATTATTCTAATGAGACTACTGGATTTTGAGCGGCAGAATCACCCGCGGTGTGGGAGACTAAGGCGGTCATTACAACATTCACGGTAAAAGCCGCTTACCACCGTGCAGAAGACCGCCAACATGTGGCAGCGGAAAACCGCCACAGCTATTATGACCCACAGCACGGAACCTGGCAAAATTCAGACACCCACACAAGTCCGCCACACCAAAGGTCAGTGATAAACTGGCGAAAACAAAACCTCCACCGTCACGCCAACAGAAATACACCCACACTATCACGACACACAAATCCACGCGGCGGTCTTTCAACCGCGGTATTCCATTGGCGGTACACACCGCCGCGCTCAAAATACACAGACATTTACAAAACACAACCACAGTGGACAATTTCAAATACACACACCTGATACACATACACACACCACTCCCACACACCCATTACAATATATAACACACACCCACAAACCCCTATGACCAAAATTCACAAAGGAAGGCCAGGGAGAGACACCACCATCAACAATACTAGCATCCACAGGCACACAACACCATCACCCACATAACTTCCACGCACCTCACACTACAAACCACTACATATCAGCACACTTATCACCACACACACCACACCACACATACCACACCACACATCACCTACACCACCCCATGGCACGGCAAAGACATCCAAGGTTCTTGGAGGAGGAGCTCAGGGTCATGGTGGAGGAAATCGTCCGGGTAGAGCCACAGCTATTCGGATCACAGGTGCAGCACACCTCAATTGCAAGGAAGATGGAGCTATGCGGAAGAATAGTGGACAGGTTAAATGCAGTGGGAAAGCACCCAAGAAATCGGGAGGACATCTGGAAGAGGTGGAACGACCTATGGGGGAAGGTGCGTTCCGTGGTCTCAAGACACCACCCTGCAGATCAGCGGACTGGTGGCAGACCCCACCTCCTCCCCCACAACTAACATGGGAGGAGCAGGTCTTGGCGATTCTGCATTCTGAGGGCCTCGCAGGAGTAGGTGGAGGAATTTACTCTGGTAAGTCAAATCTTAACTATTACATCTCCCACCCTACCTGCATGCCAGCACATACCCTCACCCTCACCCCCATCACTCTAACTCCTAACAAATGTCCCTACATCACAACCCACCCATCCCAACACCAAGCCCTGCATGCAACAACAACGCATGGACACACATCACTAAAGCATGGCCACTGCACATACCCATACACCCCCCTAAACCATCATCACACAAGGTCCCACACAAGAATGCAAGCACTGGGGTACACAGTCACCCACCCATTCCACACCATAGCTCACTCAGATGTAATAAAATCCTTTTATACCCCTGCAGGGCCCCTACCCACCGGACAGGAGGGTCCACACCACCAACAGAAGAGGCCCACAGTGATGACAGAACCTCTGTCCAACTGGATCTAGATGACCAGCCCGGCCCATCGGGGACCTCGGGACAGTCGGTTCCCCACACCCAGTCACAGGCCACCACAGAGCTTCCCCCCTCTGGAAACACCAGCACAGCAGCCACCCAGCAGACCCATACCTCCGTCCCCCAGGACACGTCAATCAGCAGTGTGTCCACCACTACAGGGAACCCTGGCTAACCCACCACCCCAACAACAACAGGGACCTGGGGGCACAGGAACACAGGGAAACTGGGAGGGCTGCTGGCGACAGGGGGCGGACAGGCCCAGGGAACCCGCTCTCCACGAGGCCCTCTCCTCCAACATGGGAGCCTACCACCACTCCCAGGAGACGATGGCAACGGTACTGGCCAAGTTTCAGGAGACCCAGCGCCTGCAGGAGTAACAGTATATGGGCTTCATGGAGGAACTCAGAACCATCAATTCCACCCTGGGCACCATTGTAGGGTGCTGAAGGAAGTACTCAACACCAGGAGGGACACTGTGGCACTACAAGGGGCCCCTGACACTAGCATGGACGATGAACTGCCCACCACCTCCGCCGGCGCTAGTGGACAGGAGGCACCGCCAAAGGACTACCACACCAGCACCCCACCCCCTGCAGAGGGAGAACCACCTCGCAAACGGTTCCTGAGGTTCTGGAACAAGACAGAGAACGATGCCAAGACCCCTACCAAGAAATGAGACCACCCTGATTGTCATCCTACTGTCCCACTTTGTCACCCTGTCCATACTTAAACTGCCCCAGCTCCACTTCCTATGCCCATTTGGGCAATGCACCTGTGAGACTAATAGACTGGACTCTGCCATGGACATTCCTCTGCCATCACCCCTCACCATTTTGCTACCCCCTCCAATTTTGAGCACTAAAATAAACACCCTTAAAGCACAAAACAATCTGGTGTCACACTATTTCGAAATCACAGACTATTAGCAATTACTGTGGCAAAAATCTCTTTCACTTGTAATGTCAACATACCTATGTCACACAGCTCTAGTCCATGAGGAATCAAAGCAGGTGTCACACTGTGGGACCCAGATCTGTGAAATCGTAAGGGAAAGTGACAACTCAGTGACCATACACTGGGTGAAAACGACAGACAGTAGATAGGTAGTAGTGTTTAAGTACATGTAGTAGGCAGGTTTGTATTCTTACCTGTGTCTCACTGGAAATATTGCTGGATCACTGAGTCCCTGTTGTCCATGTCTTCTTCCTCTGCTTCCTCTGCTTCATCGTCTTCACTGTCCACAGGCTCCACAGCTGCAACACCACCGCCATCTGGACCATCCTCCTGCAGAAAAGGCACCTTTTGTTGCAAAGCCAAGTTGTGAAGCATACAGCAGGCCACGATGATCTGGCACACCTTCTTTGGTGAGTAGAATAGGGATTCACCTGTCATTTGGAGGCACCTGAACCTGGCCTTCAGGAGGCCGAAGGTCCGCTCGGTCACCCTCCTAGTTCGCCCATGGGCCTCATTGTAGCGTTCCTCTGTCCTTGTCCTGGGATTCCTCACTGGGGTCAGTAGCCATGACAGGTTGGGGTAACCAGAGTCACCTGCAAATGGCGAGGGACAACTGTTAGACACACACTAACCTGGAGGGATATCCCCAGACCCAGACAACCATTCCCACTGACTAGCTTCCATGTGCTCACCTTATAGCCACACGGTGCCTCTGGAGTTGACCCATCACATAAGGGATTCTGCTATTGCGCAGGATGTAGGTGTCATGCACTGAGCCAGGGAACTTGGCATTCACATGGGAGATGTACTGGTCGGCCAAACATACCATCTGTACATTCATCGAATGATAACTCTTCCGGTTTCTGTACACCTGTTCACTCCTGTGGGGGGGGGGGGGGAACCAAAGCCACATGGGTCCCATCAATGGCACCTATGATGTTGGGGATATGTCCCAGGGCATAGAAATCACCTTTCACTGTAGGCAAATCCTCCACCTGAGGGAAAACGATGTAGCTCCACATGTGTTTCACCAGGGCAGAGAACACTCTGGACAACACGTTGGAAAACATGGGCTGGGACATCCCTGATGCTATGGCCACTGTTGTTTGAAATGACCCACTTGCAAGGAAATGGAGTACTGACAGCACCTGCACTTGAGGGGGGATTCCTGTGGGATGGCGGATAGCTGACATCAGGTCTAGCTCCAACTGGGTACACAGTTCCTGGATTGTGGCACGATCAAGCCTGTATGTGATTATCACATCTTTCCTCCATTGTCGACAGGCCCACCAACGGTCGGTACACCGGAGGATGCCGCCACCTCCTCACATGTCCCAGTGGACGGTACCTATGACTCTGTGCTCGCTGTTGTCCTTCAAACAACTCAGAGGTACGTACCCACAGCTTACACAGAACACCAATCATAATCTAAAAAGTGGCCTGTATGTGTGTTGAGTCTAGGCCTAGGTATGTGTGACGCAGTTAAAAATGAAGCCATGTGGGCCCCTGAAATGGCGGCTGCCTGACCTCTAAAGTGGGACAATGGGATGTGAGGTAACTGCGCTGGCGTTGTAAACCGTCGCGGTAGGCGGTCGAAGACCGCGGCGCAATGCTGCATTGGTTAACATTGGACTCTATGGGTCCCAGGAGCCAATTACGATGTACGCCGGCGGTGATGGTACACACCGCCGCGGACGTGACTGCCATTTTCTATCTGTTCAATCACTCGATACCTGATCTTCGACAGGAGAGGACCTACACTGCAAGTGCTGCTGTGACCTCGGTCTGGAAGAGACAATGGCTTGTGCGACTGGGGAAAGGGCCCCTGCCTTCACATTGGAGGAGTTGGAGAAACTCGTGGATGGGGTCCTTCCCCAGTACACGTTACTCTACGGTCCTGCAGACGAACAGGTAAGTACACTGGGAGCATGCTGTATGGGCTATGCCCGTGTGGAGAGGGGTGGATGTAAGAAGGAAGGGGGGGAGAGTGCGGCGTGCGTGAAACGACGGTGAGTGCCTGTGCCCCATGGCAAGGGTAGGGATGGGGGCCAATTACTTTGACGGTGCAGTTGGTAATAAGTTTCTCTTCCCCCTGTACAACTCATGTAGGTCAGCACCCACCAGAAAAAATATATTTGGCGTGCCATCGCCAAGGACGTCCGGACCCTGTGGGTCGACCACAGATGGAGCACCCACTGCCGGAAAAGATGGGAGGACATTCGCCGCTGGAACAAGAAGATGGTGGAGGCTGAGCTGGGGAGGGGTGCCCGTCGAACCATGACCCCCCTGATGTTCAGGATCCTGGCGGTGGCGTACCCGGAGTTGGATGGGTGCTTGAGGGCATCACAACAGCCACAAGGGGGTGAGTACACTCTCATTCAGCTGAATATGCGTGCAGTGGAGGGGCCTGGGTGGGGGAGGTGCTCTGTGGGTTTCCCTAGGCCAGGGCGAGTTCCGTAGGCAAGGTCCCTCCGTAAGGCAGTCCATGTGGCACCCCACCGCACCTCTGTAAAGTGCCAAGTACACCTAGTCATGCCCCGGTGTCATCCATGTGTGCAGATGTTGTCCATAGCCTAGTAGGCCATTTCCCAGGAATTGAACAGTGGAGCCCAAGAGCACGGCGTAGTGCAGGGGGCTTCTGTGTCCGTCGTGTCCGCCAACGGTAGCGGTAATGCATGCACTCAACATGTCTTTCTTCTGTGGCCCCCCCCTTTTTGTGGTCTCCCTGTTCTTGTTTGCATTAGCATCACTAGGCGGAGGAGCACTTGCACCGGAGCACGAGGGGGCTGCATCCCACATGGCCATTGAGGGCCAGTGGGACGGAGGGCGAGGGGAGCTCTCACGGCGGGGACAAGAGCTGAGACCAGTGACACAGACTCGTCCTCTGATGGGAGCTCCCTTGTGGTGGCGGCAACATCTGTGCCCCCCCCCATCTACAGGTACAGCCACCCCTCCTTCCAGCACCGCCCTCCCAGCAGCCCTTCAGCCTTTTCCCCATGCCCGCTCACCCAGGAGGGTGGGCATCACCTTCGCCCCAGGCACCTCAGGCCCTGCCCCAGTCACCCCTGCTGCCCTCAGTGAGGAGGCCATTGACCTCCTCAGGTCCCTCACTGGTGGGCAGTCTACCATTTTGAATGCCATCCAGGGTGTAGAAAGGCAGTTGCAAAAAACAAATGCATTCCTGGAGGGCATTCATTCTGGTCAGGTGGCCCTTCAGCAAGCTTTTCAGACTCTGGCCTCAGCACTGATGGCAGCCATTGTCCTTGTGTCTAACCTCCCCCCTCCAACTTCCTCCACCCAGACCCAATCCCCTGTACCCCAGCCTATCCAAGCACACCTCTAGACCAACATGCACACACGTCAACACACAAGGGAAGCTCAGGCAAACATAAGCACCACACATCCCACAGGCACTTACGCAAGCATCAGACACATGCAGACACACCAACATCCACTGCCTCCACTGTGTCCCCCTCCTCCTCGTCTCCCTCCTCCCTCCCAGTCTAGTCTACACTCACACCTGCATGCACTACCTCTACAGCCACTACCACTACCACCATCACCAGCACACCCACCACCACACCCCGCTCAGGTGCAGTCACCCCCCCAACTACCATTCACACATCCCCTGTGTCCTCTCCCAGTGTGTCTGTGACGCCCCCTCCCAAGATACACAAACGCAGGCACACACCCACCCAACAGCCATCCACCTCACGACAGCCTCCAGCGCATGCACCTTCGCCCAAAGTCAGCAAACAAACACCTCCTACAACCACAACCTCTTCCTCCACTCCCAAACCCCCTCCAGCTACCTCCCAGTGTCTCCAAAAAGCTTTTCCTGTCCAACCTTGACCTCTTTCCCACACCTCCC
Source organism: Pleurodeles waltl (assembly GCF_031143425.1). Lineage (NCBI taxonomy): Eukaryota > Metazoa > Chordata > Amphibia > Caudata > Salamandridae > Pleurodeles > Pleurodeles waltl. The sequence continues at coordinate 532,046,444 of NC_090447.1, read as the reverse complement.
CCACCCCGTCCGTCTCCTAGGTCCCGAACTAGCACCTCAGCCACAACATCTCCGGGACCAGTGGTGCCTGTAGTCACCAGAATCTGGAGTGCACCTGCCACCAGGGCAGCCAGTGTGGCACGGAGCCACAGCACAGACTGTCCCCCACCTGTGAAGCATCAGAAGTTGGCCAGTGCCCGGCGGGAGAGGGGGAAGACTCCAGCCACCAAAGCCGCTCCCAGGCGTCCAGGTGGGAGTGTGGAGTCAGCTGCGACTACTTCTAAGGTGGGGCACAAGAAACTCAGCAAGTCTGGGAAGAGCAGCACGGCGGAGAAGACCGCCATCACCCCCCTGCCCAGGAGCCCACCGCCACCAGCCCTGCTGCCCAGGAGGCCACCGCCAGCACCAGCCCTGCTGCCCAGGAGGCCACCGCCAGCACCAGCCCTGCTAGCCAGGAGGCCACCGCCAGCACCAGCCCTGCTGGCCAGGAGGCCACCACCAGCACCAGCCCTGCTGGCCAGGAGGCCACCGCCAGCACCAGCCCTGCTGGGCCATGAAGGACCGCCAGCACAAGCCCCGCTGGGCCATGAAGGACCACCAGCACAAGCTTGTGGTGGAGTCGGACAGTGTTCCCATTGTGTATAATTAAAAACAGTTTTGGGGCTGCTCGCTCTATGTATGAAATGGTGCCCATAATAATTATAGCAAAACATATCACCATAATTTTCTTTAGATTGATATACTGTATTTGAAAACGAAGATGTTTAATACTGCAATTCAGTCATCATACAATCAACTGTTTTCACATCCCAATCATCAGAAACAATGCCTGGTATTATTGTATCGTGCATTGATAGTTTGAACACATACAGTCCCACGGAAGTCATTCAAATACCATATATGTCAAATATTACTTTGTCCCAAACAATCCCATCATGAATTGGTACTGCGGAAATGTTCACAAATGAAAAGTCTCTTCGGACCTTGTGTGATGAAAAATGTGGTTTTAAGACCTCCACCAATTCAACTGTTGATTTTTCAGGGAAAAATTACCATGTATTAACAAGAAGAAAGTGATGACAAATCCAACCAAAGTAGGAAAGCTAGGACAGTCAAAGAAAGCCATAGATAGTTCCATGGGAAAATAAAATATGTTTTTTTTAAGCCAGTTCGTTAGCTTACGTGCTTTTGACAATTCAGGTGTTGAAGAGGCAAATGAGTCTGAGACGTCATCATTGAAGTCGGCAAAATATCCAGAAGCAGAACACGCAAAAGCTGGAGCCGTGGTCATTGGTGGAGTTGGTGCTATTTATTGTGTACCACCACAGGAAACACCATCCGTTTGTGTTGAAGTTGAGTTAAATCGGTCAATAATTTCTGTATAGGTCGATGCTAGTGGAACCAATGCAAGATCATCTTCCACCCTCCCCAAGCTCGAAGAGGTGTCATTGTTACTGTTAACAACTTGTAGAGGGACTTCTTGACCAGTAGTGAGAGGGATTCGGGAACTACTGGACGTTCCTCTTGGTCTGCTGTGCAGGATCAGCCACATGGTGTAGTTTGACATTGTTGATGGAGACAAAACAATTTTCTTTGGCACCTGCCAACGGTGGTAGAATTACAGTTCTGGTACTGTGTATCCCCAATACTGGGACTGGTGCTGGACAGGAAGGGCCAAATTCCTTTTTCACAGCGACCTTTTCACGTACAAGATCCCCAACTCTGGGAATCCAGCCGGTAGGTGTTACAGGCACATCCTTGATTCCTGTGGAGGCAGCTCTGATAGAAGAATTATTGTCATGGAACTGTTGCAATTCCTGTAGGACAGTGACACGTTCATTTATGTCAAATGGTGTTTCTGCTGCCTCCACGCAAGGACCATCAAGATCCAGAACATACATTTGAGTTCTGAACAGGCACTCATATGAAGTACGACCCCCCCAGGGACCTTCTAGGCAGATTATTAAGTGCTCTCTGGACTCCATATACGTGATTAAACTGTGATTTAAAGCAATCCTTAACAGCCAGAGTCTTAGTGTCGCAGAGCGATTAAGCCAACTACGACCCGTACCTATTTCCACAGGGATGAAATGGAGACGAGTACTGGAGTTGGACCCCCAGCGAAGCCATGGCGTCCCTGAATGCCCTTGAGGTAAAAGCAGGGCCCTGGTATGAATGGAAAGCCGCAACCGCATATGTACTGATAAAGACTCGCAAATCTTTCAAAACAGTCAGAGCATCAGCCGAGCGTTGTGGCCACACCCATAAAAATCTGGAGCATGAATCAACAGCGACTAATATATACTTGTAAGCACTATCTGGTGTTAGGGGACCACAATGGTCCAAGTACACACATTGCAATGGTTTGTTTGAAATGAAGAGGGGTGTCTGCAGCGGGCATTTGGCAGTGGAAACTTTAATTTGTTGGCAGATGTCATAGCAAAGGACATACTGCTTGGTCTCTTTGTAGAGGCCTGGCCACCAATAACAGGCTTTCAAGATCAAAATTGTAGCCGCCACACAAGCATGGGCAGATACCATCCCCTCATGCGCTGCTTTAATCAATTGTGATCTTATATCTCTATTGGGAATGTCTTGTATCCCTACGCCTGGTATCTTAACTTCAGCGTTCAGCATACCTCTCATTCGGTAGGAGTATTTGTCAGGAAATCCTTTTGGATAGGGCGTATCATCAGCCGTAGCTGTCACAGCAGCCCATATCTCTGCGTCCGGTTTTGAACTCAAATGAGTCACTGCAGCTACAGGAGCCACAGCCACTGATGACTTTGCGGCTTCATCAGCCAATGTATTTCCAGCAACGTGTATCCCAACGCGCTGGTGTCCAAGTGTATGTACAACATGGACATTTGGTAGTGTCTCTTTCAGATCTGCTGCTTTCCCCCACAGAAGTCTATGTTTAATGGTATTGCCTTTGTGTCCACTCCTTCAGAGATTCCATTCATTGTTTGTGATTCATATTATTATCTGTATTACTGGCGCCAGAATGGGTTCAATCAGCGTAGGCTTTGCAGGATCCATATGTTCCAGTGCCATCAACAGTGCTTTTCTTGCTCTGCCAATTGTGCTGTGCAATCCCCTAGTGTGTGCGTAAAGTATGTAGAGGACAAAATTTATCATCCATGTAGCCGCCTACGACAGCACAAGCAGCAGAATTTTGGTGTTTTGTGCCAATTGCAGGTTGTGCTAAGCCATTGGTGTACATGACTCTGATATTGCTCGATAGGCAATGTATTTGCTGGAACTGGGTATTCTAGTTCATACTGCAAAAATTCTTGAGTTTACATTTTTGACCCAAAATTACAGTCTACACCAGTGGCTGTCAAAGAGGTAGCCCATTGTATCCAGAGTGGATGTAATGCTTTTGCATTTGGAACGCTGGCTTTTGTAACAGCCTCCAGGGCTGGGATCGGAGAAACGACAATAACGCGTTTTCCTTGGGCAAGAGGTTGTTCTTTAACCACAGCCATCTGTACATCAGTGAGGATTTTCTCAGTGGGAGCAAAGCGTTGTTCTGCCGCTGAATATAAGTGTGATTTATACGCAATCGGGACTGTCTCACCTTCATTAAATGTCACATAGGTGAAACCGATGGCACGAGCTATTACTCTGATGAGCAAATGTGTTTTGTTGTCCCTAGTGTGTAAATGTTGTGCTGCAAGCACGTCTGTTAGCAATTCTCTAAGAATGCGTGTATGTTCAATTGTCCAGAATTTGCTTGAAAAATCAGGACGTATCAAATCATATGAATGTTTTATGCGTGTAGCATAATCTGGAATGTAAATTCGTAAATTCTGACGAAATTTAATAAACCCAATAGAGATTGGAGTTTTTTCAATCGTATTTGGGGGTTGTAACTGTGCGCATTTTCCTAAGAATTGTGGCGCTAGGCTCTTTCCTTCACTTGACAGCTCATATCCCAGAAACAGGATGCCGAGGAAGGCAATTTTTTTATTTTTTTTTATTGAATTTGTAGCCAAATTCAGCAAATCCTACAACAATGTGGGCTACCAGTCTTAAATGTTGTAGCAATTCATCATCCGGAAGATAGATATATCATCTACATAGGACAATGCTTCAGGATCAATCTTGTGCAAAATTGCTGTCACACATGCTGCGAAAAGTCCTGGACTGTTCTTAAACCCCTGAGGTAAACAACAGAATTTTTTCTGGGAGTCTAGTACACTGAACCTCGTGAAGTCTCTACTCTCAGGCGCTATATTCTGGCAGAAGAAACCATTGAAAATATCCAGTGTTGTTTTATATTTTTTATGCACTATATTGTTCATTAGTTCTGTGCTATGTGAGTTGTTTATAGCATAAGTGTGTGAATGACTGTTTAAGTGTCTGTAGTCTAACATTATTCTATATGAATGGTTTGGTTTAGCTACTGGGAACAATGGATTATTCATTGGGGAGACACAGGGTTCAATTACGCCCTGGTACTCTAATTGTGTGAGTATTTCTCTCACAGGTGCTTTTGCTTCATGTTTTATTGGATAGTGAGGTTGGGGTTGAGGTTCACTTTTGATTGGAATTACATGGTAGGGGGATTCTTTATCCCATCCTATGTAATTTCGGTATAACCCAGGTGCCTGTGCCAAAGCCCAATCAATGGCATAGGATTCATCGAGTTCCTCTGGAACAGGGGGCGAGAGGGAAGACTTAATGACGTCTTCTCCATATGGGGAGGTATGGACAAATTCAGATGGCCAATCTTGTTCGGCCAACAAAACATCATATATGTTTACTACGCGATCCCAAAACATTGCGTCTATTATGCGCTCAATCTCTCCTATCAGGCGTGGAGACATGCATGTCCGCAGTTTCTACTTGTATAAAGTCATCAGTTTCTTTCACCTGCAGATGCTCTAGAAGACTCCGGTGAACTATTGTGACCTCTGCCGTGCTGTCTAGCAGTGCTAGTGCCCACTTCTTGTTCTTCAAGAGGACCCTCTTCCTGAGTGGCTTGTCGGACTGCGACTGCTGCCACTTTTTTCTCTTTGAATTGGGGTTTTTGTTGGGCGGCTTTCTCTTCCTTTTTAACAGAAACCTCCGATGAGCGTTGTGATTCCTGTCTCGGTTTCACATACTCTGTTCTTCAATCTAATTGCCCACCTCTCTCATTTCGTTTTTCCGATGAGTCCTGAAAGGAACGAGATTGGTGTGTATCAGTATATTGATATCTACCAGGCATTTTTATATTATCTCTATTTCTGAGATTATATCTATTTTGTGGGGTTGCCATTCGTGGAGATTCTCCCCTCTCTTTTTTAGGAGTTTGTTGTTTTTTATCCCAGCGTTTCCTATTACCCTAAGGAACTTGCTTGGGAAAATCTTTATTAGATATGCCCTGAAATTGTGGTTTAGATGGTCTGGCCCCTAAACTGTCTCGACCAATGCTAGAATAGGTCTCTGCGATAATTGTAGGCAGCTCACGTTCCTAATCCTTTTGCGGAACGTCACGGAGTCGCATGCGCACCACGACTGCTTCCCCTTTAAGGTTACTTAAAATGATTGAGGATACTGTGGCAAAATTGCCCTTTAATGGCATCCCCAAATCTAGGGCCGGGGCAGCCCCGTATTCATCTTGAATTTGTTTCAACACCTCCGGTAAATTGGCAAGTGTTTATACAACCGCACACGGTACACCGAGCGTGGCAAATACCGTTCCCCAGGTATTACAGTTATCCACTATAGGGACCATCCCAAATGGCAAGCGCATTGTTAATATTCTATGTTTATCCTGCAGTCCTGTAGGGGGAAATACTACCTCCAGCGCATTTATTTTTTGTGCTAACCAAAACGGAGTTTCCTTTCGTTTGGCGGGTACTTTACCCATGATTGAATGTACAGTCGTAGGGTTTATACCTGGCGTTAATGCATGTGGATGTGCTGGAGCAGCACGTGCTGGGTTTGTATTTAATGTTTGCATTACGAACTGTACTAATCGTCTATATATCGCTGTTAATTCTGTATATAAGTTAGCGAACCTCAGCTACCGCTAAATTTGCGACTGCAGGATGTGGTGTATAGATGGCCAATAAAGTCCGGGTAAGACCCTTGTTAATTAGAGGACCTAACCATACTGGTAAAATTGTGTGGGGTAGGGTGCCATCAAGCCAATTATTATGTTCTTGATAAGATAATGGTATTTCTAAATATGCGTCTGCTCTGTATTGTCCAGGTGCATTTGCAAGTGTATAATGATGAAATGTATTTGTGTTCCCATCAACTGCTGGAAATATAGAACAGAACTCTTTATTCTTGGGTCATAAGCTGCATGGGCATCCACCACAAATTTGACTGGACCCCCCTGGGCCGTTAGGCCATTGGCTAATAAATGGGGAGTCAGCAGTTAATATGAGACAACCTCTATTTGTATCTGCTGTGGATTCGCCATCATAGACTATATGTTCAATGAAGGCACACCAAATGGGGTTTTTCCTTTTAAAGTTCAAGCTTGAACAACCTTCAGCCTGTCAAAGCCCAGCTCACCTGAGTCCTTGTTCAGTTCTGATGGAGGTTGAAGACAATCCGACCCCACCCTGAAACTGCTTGTTCCAGCACACTAGTTTTTAAAACAGTGCACTAAGAACAGACGCTCAAGGGAAGGGGGGAAGTGGATAAAATAAAATAAAGAGACAACACCGTTCTTGCGTTTCCACTGTTGAAGTGCTGCACAAATCTGCGGCCCTCTCTGACTTCTGTAGAAACTAGTGCCTAATGAAACATAAACAAAGAACAGATAAGTACAACCTATTCCTAACTGGGTTCCTGACTATCCCCTTATTTTATTAAAAATTTTCTTCTAAAAGTACCTCTTGGATCCTGGTCTCTAGTTTCCAGGTTTGGAATGTGTTACTGCTCTGGGATGTGCTTTCTATTACTCTAAAGCTTCTAAAACATTAAACAAATACTGTTATCAGAATTACCAATATCAAACATTCATCTTAATATAACTAAAGCCTAAATTGCCAATAGCAGACTCACTTTTCCCATATTTCCAGAATCTTTTATAAAACAAATACTGTACTTTTACGTCAAAATACAGCATGTAATTTGTGCAAGTCCTTGATTTACTGTTTGTTACAAGAATACTTTGCGGAACTTTGTGAGGCAAAGAGTTTGAATCACAATGTTCGTGGAAGGTATCTTGTTTCAAATTGTCTATACACGAATCCAGAAATTGTTGTCGAAGTTCTTTCAGGTAATAAAAGTTTTGCACTTACTTGTTGCTGGCAAGAGATACTGATCAGTCTAACCTTGTCTTCTTTCTCTTTTGCAGGTTGCTTGTAGGAGAGAGGCTGAGGCAAGGAGGAACCGGAAACCGGAAGAAGGAAGAGCCAGCAGCTGCGCCCATTGAAGCCAATGAAAGTCTGTAGAGAGCAGGAGTGCCAGCGCCGAGGGATCTGTCCTCAGGTAAGCGGAGGTAGACGAGCACAAGCACTGGGTGAGGCTCGGGGGCTGCCTTTTATAGACAGGGCTGGGTGTGGTCCTCACATGCTGCACATGTTCTTGAAAGGTGTGCAGAGCTGGGTGTGGTTTGAAGAGCTGGGTGTGGTCCTCACATGCTGCACATGTTCTTGAAAGGTGTGCAGAGTTTCAGTTATTATGCAAATGAGTTAAATTAACACATGGCCTAGAGCGGAGTGTTTTAAAGAAGCCTTGGTAAAAGCAAGGCCCAATGTGTAAACAAAACAGCACATTAAACAACATACACAGAAGCCTGGGGGGGGGGGAAGGTGAGATAACAAGAAAGGCTTTCAATAGTAAGTTTAAAAGGGAGCTATTACAGAACCCACTAGTGCAGTGAGAGGGGACATGCTCTTTGCTGTGCACAAACCCTAACACAGCCTCAGATAGGATAGCCTACGTAGCTGGGGTGGAATTCCTCAATACTGTATACGGAGACATCCGTGGTACTAAGGTGTCATTGTATGTAATGAGATAGAGATACTCAGGATGACCCGACAATTAGAGCCTGACCAAACGTTGGCGGCGCCATGTCGCGTAGACTCTCATTATTCTAAGGAAACTACTGGGTTTTGAGCTGCAGAATCGCCTGTGGTGTGGGAGATAGGTGTCGCCTGCAGTGGGTTAGATTTAGCCAGAGCAAAACCCGGATTGGAGTGACTAACTAGCAGTGCCTCATCTCTACCCAAGGATAGGGATGGCTGGGCAGCCGAGCACATGACATACTTGGCTTCTCAGGAAAGTCGTGGTCACTCAGGTCTCATCCGTTTCTCTCATTTACAATTCAGTCTCATATATAAATGACAAACAGAAGCAGTATATGTTTCAATAATGAGTTTAATAAAACGACTGCATCTTAGAATCTTAGATAGCAAAGCGTGGGCTGCAATAACCAGGACGACACAACATGATAGTGTTGTTTTTATGCTTCACGCTTCTCGTCACAATTTTAATATTATCATATTGTCACTATAATCAGTGGATTAGCTCCTACCTAGACTATGATAGAGCACAGCATATTAAGCTCTAATTCTGCCCTTCAGGTTCCCGTGGGAAGACATCAACCCCAATACCTGAGCAAAGGCCTGCGGTCTGCGTTAGCATCTGTAGCGAAGCAATCAGCATACAGTTGTGGTGCCCTGGCTGGAATCTCCCTCTAATGTGTGAGGGACAAGGACGTGTTTTTATAATAACACAGCTGATGTTCTGAAAAAATGTCCCTACGTAAGGATGTGTGTTTTCTACGAATGTTGGAGACTACACTTCCCCCTCCGGCTGAGAAGTCGTTACAAGGAATTTGGATGCTTTAGTTTGATGTAAAGTTATAAAAAGATTTGGAGACATACTCAAGGATAAATGTAATGGACTTTGGAGATAACATGGACTACTACTAAAACTGTCCGGTGAACTTGAAAGAGTTTGGATTTACTAATATTCTTTTCCTCTTGACTTTTGAGGGAATGAACAATGAATTCTGTGTTTTTGAATTAAAGTGCCAGGAAATTTACGAATTATTATTTCCAAGGTTTACTGCCTTTCATTGAGCCGTTTATTGCAAAATAGGTGTTGTGATAATTGTATTACATACATAGGAACTTGTTAGAGGGGTAAACAAATGTATTTTTAAGATAACTGTACACTTGCTCAACGGGTGCCTCAGCATTTTCTTAAGCTTCTACCACGTTCACCGGCAATGTACCGTGCTGTAGCCTTGGAAGAAACACAGAGTGATCAAGAATGTCTTGTTTGAGAACAGAGTGCTGGCCTAGACAAAAACAGTTAAACAGAAAATAAAACAAGACCGTAAAAATTGTTATTTTAACAATAATAAGACGAAGCTGAATAAAATATATGTAGGTTAAAGTGCACAGCGGCCTAGTGTGTTAAAATAATGTGCATGGAGCTAAAACGGCTGCACAACAATGTGTGCAAATCACCTAAATTGCATATATCTGTCATTGCATAACCAGCTAATGCCATGCTCTCAAACACTTCTTTGTTATACAGGTGTCAGTGCATATGTGTTGAGGCCATGGATACTGACTCCATACCTATCCCCTGCAAATATGAACAAACGGTGTTACAACATAGTACATCGGGGCACCAGAGCCATCACCCTCGGACCTTTGTCATGCTAGAATCATGTTTCCGATGCCTGCACAAAAATGGAGGTGCCCTCCAGTATGCACCTGAGATTGCATGCAAAATTGTGGCTACCTGTGCCATCCTGCATAACATAGCAACCAGGCATAGGCTACATGTCAACATAGATAGCACTGAGTCAGAGGATAAGGAGCAAGAGCTACCACTACGACAGCCTGGGGATGGAAGCACAGCACTGGAGGGTAGACGGTGACGGGATTACATTGCAACCCATTACTTTTCTAGGTAAGTGACAACTGACACTGCCCACACAAATAACCTATAATTAAAGGATTTTTGGTTCGGACTGCTTTGCTATGTGTGTGTGTTATTTTTTGTAAAGTGTCAAGTACAAATATAATGTTTAGTGTAAGGGGTTACATCACCCAAAACATGTTAGCTTTTTTTTGTTTTTTTGATGCACATGACTATTAGTCCATTTCACCCTCCTACGGCTACAGCTAACATGGCCTGTGCCAGGTTAGTCCACAGATGTGTTGCAAGCACTGCTATGTCGCAGGATGCGGGCATCTGAGGCTGAAATGCTGCATACACTTCACAACTCCTCACTGTCCTGAGGAGTGTTGCCATTATCTCTTGCTGCCTGGGAGGTCTGTAGTAGATCAACTACTGCTGTAATGCACCCTAGTCCCCTGGCCACATCCCCAGCGAAACGCCCCAAATCCACCTGGAGTGTGACAGTGCATAGGCTGTCACATCAGTGACATGCTTGTCTCGATGCACAGACTTAGGCGGTCTCATGGTGCCTTACATGGGCACGGTCCACTACCATTTCCTTACATAGGTCATTGATGGCAATGGCGAGGCTGACTATATTGCCATTCATGGTAGCCATGTATGTCCCCAGATTCCCAAAGCCCTGTGTCAGGGTCTGATGCATGAGAAGGGGGTTTCTATTCATCATGCGCAACTGTTTGTTTTGCAGGCATTGATTTCTGAGAAGAGATGACTTGAGACCCAGGAACAATTGGGTGCTGCCTTCCTCCTCACCAGCATCATGCACCTGATGGCACCTTCTGCGCCTACGCCCTGCACTTGGCTGTGGTTGAGTCACACTTGGCTTTGTTTGTGGACTAGGAGGCAGGGTTACATCCTCGTGGTCTGTGTCTGTGTGCTCTGTGGGTCCAGGGGCAGTACAAATATGGGGTGGTGGTGGGTTGCACTACTCTGTTTCCATGTGGACTTGCTCCTCTGTTGCCATGTGGGCATCATCACCTCCTCCGCACAGGGTTCCTAAATGGGTACCCGAGGGAGATCTGTGGGACATAGGGGATATATTGTAAATAACTGTTTGATATGTAGCCCAATTAAATTACATTTCATCCCTAAGGTGACTACTGGACTACATTACCCATAGTGCACTATACTTGCACTGGACATATTCACTTGGAATCTTCTGAATGATACATGCTTTTTGGATCTGTGGTTGTGTGCATGGAACCCTGTGACGTGTGAAAAGGTCAAAGGTGCTACTTACCTTTGGATGTTCCTGTCAAGGTCACCAATTCCCACATCAGCCTCTGCCTCCAAAAAGGTTGCAACCATGCTCTCAATTGCTGTGGGTGGTGGTACTGTGGATGGTCCGGTGCCTGTTCCATGTGAATCCTTTAGTTGCTCCACTACCTTTTCTTTTGTTCTTGACCAGAGGTCATACCACCTCTTGCGTACTTCCTCTGCTGAGCGGTGGCTGACTCCAATGGCATTTATTTTTGTCTGTACCCGACTCCCAGAAAATAAAAATATGGCAGGAAATACAGTCATTGCAGCCCTCCCAAACAAAACATTATGGGGGTCATTCTGACCCCGGCGGTCTCTGACCGCCGGGGCCAGGGTCGGCGGGAGCACCGCCGACAGACCGGCGGTGCCCCGCAGGGCATTCGGACCGCGGCGGTTCGGCCGCGGTCAGATGCGGGAAACCGGCGGTCTCCCGCCGGTTTCCCGCTGCCCTGCAGAATCCCACGCTCCGCCGCCATGGGGATTCTGACACCCCCTACCGCCATCCTGTTCCTGGCGGGTCTCCCGCCAGGAACAGGATGGCTGTAGGGGGTGCCGCGGGCCCCTGGGGGCCCCTGCAGTGCCCATGCCAATGGCATGGGCACTGCAGGGGCCCCCGTAAGAGGGCCCCAAAAAGAATTTCAGTGTCTGCCTAGCAGACACTGAAATTCGCGACGGGTGCTACTGCACCCGTCGCACTCCAGCAACTCCGCCGGCTCCATTCGGAGCCGGCTTCATCGTTGCTGGGTCTTTCCCGCTGTGCTGGCGGGCGGCCTTTTGGCGGTCGCCCGCCAGCACAGCGGGAAAGCCAGAATGGCCGCCGCGGTCTTGTGACCGCGGTGCGGTCATTTGGCGGTAACCGCATGGCGGGCGGCGACAGCCGCCCGCCGCGGTTAAAATCAGGCCCTATGTGCAGACAGCACTCCTTAGTGAGCACTTCCAGCTCCTTTTCAGAAAACCTGAGTTTCCTCTTCCTCCCTGTGTCCTCTGTTTGGCTGGTCATGGCTACAGGTTCTCCTCTCTGCTTGGTGAGCCTCCTCTGTTTGTGTTGGCTAGTCTCCTCCCCCTCTCATGAGAGCTACTTCCTGGTTCAGGGGTCATTCCCCAGGACCGGGAAGTGTAGTTTCTCTGGTTTTGGACCTGTTCGCTATTTGTGATTCAATAACCAACCCATTTGCAATTTAGGTAATCACTATTTGCGATTGTGCAAATTGCAATGCAATTGTGTACCGATTCGCCAATTCTTAGGTCCCTGACTACGTACATCCCTAATTGTGATTCGTAGTTGCGATTCACATGGATTTGCAATTACAGACTCACATTTTTTTTCTTTCGTACATATAGCACTATGTCCTCTCAGAAAACTACAGGTTTCAAACCATGCTGAGATTGTCAAAAACAGATGTCTGGCCGTGGCCAACCACCGAGGAAGATGGCTGCCCTCTAGAACAGCTCCTGCCAGCCATCGTAGAAATCCCCCAGCAATCCACATAAACATTCATTCTCCATAGCGAGTAACCCATGAATAACTTGTATCTTGTCACGGAAATGCCAATGCTATTTTTATTTTGGGCTTCTGTCCACTCGAGGGCAAGCGGATCCTGTGAGATGCTGTGAGGCCTGGCCTCGCTAGAGGAAGATTTGTGGCCGATATAGCCGGAGAGATCGCAAGGTCAAAAGAAAGAGGAAGATACATAGGCCCATATTTATACTTTTTTAGTGCCGCATTTGCGCCGCTTTTTGACGCAAAAATGGCGCAAACTTACAAAATACAATTGTATTTTGTAAGTTTGCGCCATTTTTGCATCAAAAAGCAGCACTAATGCGGCGCTAAAAAAAGTATAAATATGGGCCTTAGTACCAGTAAGAGTGACCGTTCGTTGGGACCAATTTGGGGCAGGTGAGTGGCAGGGAGGCCACTGTGCCCTGAGTAGAGACTAGACTGACTGCCTCCCAGCCCCTGCAGCCTGAATCAACAGCACCGCTCTGCCAAAACTCTTGAACGGGCGAGATGCTGGAAATATGTGCAGCCTAGAAATAGACATTGCATCCTGAGCGCCCAAGCTAAGACCGAGCAAAGTGATCAGTGGGAGAGGACATGTGCGAAGGCAAGGAGGGCTGATTTGATCGCCAGGCTGGAACTACAGCAACAGACAAGGCAGAAAGTCAACGGAGACTCATGACACATCATGGGCCAGCCTTGCCCCACTTGATCTGCAGGGCAGTACTTCTGAGGGTTCTCTTCCCCTGAGCCCCGCAGGAACCCAATATTGCCCCTCTTGCCACATGTAGGGTGATTCCCACTGAGGGGATTAAGCATTAAAGCAGCCAGTAGGCAAAGCCACATAGAGACAACCAACTTGGCTGGGGAGCGCTTGAGGGACTAGTGGGGACTGAAAACTCAGTAGACTGCTGGCAGCACCCCTGTGGAAGATCAGATGCGCTCCTGGGTGCAGTGAAGTGGCAGTAGTTCTCCTGTGCACAGTGAAGTGACAGTAGTTCTCTCATCAGAGAAGGTAGTGGACAAGCAGAGGGAAAGCAGACAGGCCGTGGGGTGTGCATATACTGCCTCTGAGCAGGCATCGGTGAGTACTGCTGTGCCCCACCATCCACCTAGCAACTGCTTTAATGACCATCAGAGAGGCGGAGCGGCTTACGAACAAGGAGCACACCAGACTAAACTACACAAATATGCTTTCACTAGAGAAGGGCCCGCAGTGAGTAGGGGGATCCAGAGGCCCAGGCAACAGTGGAGCCAGAATCCTCGGGTGAAGCCTCGCTCACACTTCAGGATATTATGGCAGCAATTCAGGGAGTACACATCACCCTGAAGACCAGAATCAACTCTGCTACAACACAAATTACGCTCATGAAAGCAGACCTGCAGAATACGGGAACATGGGCAAAGGAATTAGATGCCACAGCAGCTCTCAAGGTCAAAACAATGGCCTTGAAAGCCCAGGTTAGTAAACCTCAAACCACTGCTAAAGCCCTAGAGACTCACCTGGAAGACTATGAAAGCCGAAGGCCGCTCTGGGCATAAAAATAGCCATATAATTGGAGTGCCCAAACGGGTGCAGGGGCAGTCCACCAATCTCTTAGTTGGAAAGCCTGCAGGGCTGCAACATTTTCTTCAACAACTTCTCGGTGGAGTGTGCCCATCATGTCCCCAGTACCCAACTGAAGCAGGGAATGCCATCCAGGGCAATCATAGCCAGAATATTTAACTATCAAGATGTTATATTGCAGATGGCCCACAGCACCCCACCCCTTTCTTTGAGAATGCTACCATTACCATTTTCCCAGATTTTACGCTCAAAGTCCAAAAGATGTGTCACAGCTTTTTCAAAGTTATGGAAGAGTCATGAGGGACCGAGGGATGAAGTATTCAATGATCTTTCCTCCAAAACTTTCTGTTGTAGCAGATTTTTCAATCCCTGCGGACACATGAATGGCTCGATGGCTGGAGAACAGTTAAAGGCCCCAAACCATGGGCGCGCTCCAGGATACAAAGGTATGGTTGTGACACACCGGAGATACGGAGTGAGAGAAGTAGCCAGTTCGAGAGCGTGGCTCTCCACATCGTGCATCACTGTGAACACTAACATATGGCTCAACTGCAGAAGTCTCCTGCTTGGCTGTGATTATCAACCTACGTGCGGCTGGGAGTGAACTGTAGACATTCCAAAGTCTATGCAACCAACAAAGCTGCCTGCTTTTGAGACTGTTGCATCAGCCTGCAATCATAAGACACCGCAGGATCCTCCATAGCATTAGTAAACTCTTTTGATCTCATTTGGGGGGGAAACTGATGGCAGGCACCTTGGCTTTGGTCTTACAACATAGTTAACATTAGGTGAGTATCTGGGGCGATTGTCCGCTTCCCCAACTCTGCAGAGCGCCTGTCTCAGGTCCACTATGCAGTGAGGGAGACTTGTTGGGATTATCATGTTTTTTGTTGATGGCGTTTGTGATGCACAGTACGCATTGTGACATTATGAGGCAGGTGTTGGAGCAGATATGCTAATATGAGAAATTTCTAACGATTTGCATATGAATACTGATGAGAAATATTGATAAAATAAACTAATAATTGAAAATAACGTGTATGAGTAAAAATGTACCCACGGGAGTGGTCACCATGTGTATTAACAAGATGCTAAATAATGAAAATATATATATTAAAATTCTGAACTAATAGGTTATACATTCAAATATGACATATGTTTTATGATGATTCATGTTCTTAACTTAGCCGAATTGGAGGTCTGGTCTGCGCTGGGCCTTGCTTGCTTAAACATGGAGACACGATGAGCTGCCGAGGACTGGAACTGGAGAAAAGGACCTTGAACTGAACAGAGTTCAGACGGGCTCTGCTAGAAAATTCTGCAAATGTACCAGTGGACAGGAGATGAGGACAAATTGATACAATTATGTGTAGAGTAGGCTAAATGTATTTTCCCGGGACCTGAACAATGGAAGCACTGACTAAAAGACCTTGAGCAACAATTTTGTTGCCTGGAGAGCTGGATGATGTTCTGATCGATAGAAGGACCAATCAAACTAATGGAACTTGAAGCTTGAACCAACGCAAACATGTGGTAAACAAAAACTATAGGCTAGAGTCATAACCCCTGATAAGGTTGAGTGGGATGGACTGAGAGACCCTAATAAAAAGTCATGACAAGGGAAGGAAATCCAGAGCGGAGAGGCGAAAGTTGATGACGTCAGGAAACGCTGTCTAAAGTGCTGATAATTAGGCTTACTCTCTGTGAGCCTGATACTTGCTAATGACAGATCAGCAACAAGTCAGTCTTTGTCTCCAGGTCATCAATCTTGGATAGGTAGCTATAACAGTGTGACTGACTAACGTGTGCTTTTCCTAATAGGTACCAACTGCTGTGTTTTACTCTCTTAGATAGATTTTCCAAATTAATGACTTTTGTCTAAATTGTTTTCGCATGAAGACCCACATGCTGATGCTAATTTGAGTTAGATAGGCTGACAAGGGTGACTTAGTCAGTCAGTCAGCTGTCACCGTTGACTAACATTATGAATAATTCAGCAATGCAAAAGAATTTGCTGACTTGTGTTGATGCTTGTTTTTGCTTATCAGAAATTCTTGGTGAATAGTTAGTTTGATGCTAGTAAAGTTTGATTAATAATAAAGTCGAATAAAGGATTTTTCTTAGAATTGTAACTAATAGGGAATAAAAACGATTAGCCCTTTTGAGAGTGATGGTACTTTCTTATTAGATAGGGAATTTATTAATGGTAGTTGTTGTTTGAAATGTTTATTGATGATCCATAGATTACCACTTGACTAGGATACTCCATGCGATCGAAAAGGTTCATCGACCTATACACGTCCCCTTGTAAGTTTACTTACTAAGGACCAGGCGCGCTAACACAGGCATGGCAGAGGCTGCCCCCAAAAGGGTCTCCACCCCCTTTACACATATCATCTTCCCTAACCACCTTTGGCAACCACATTATAACTGCCTGAGCTCTCTTGGAACGTTATCGAACTGGGGAACATGATCAAGCGTAGGGTGTGAATACAGTTCCTTAAGAGACAATCTGGATGTAGTTCTCCCACAGGAGAGACACCTCCAGGGAAACATTGTGTGGGCAGTGGATAGGTGGGGAAATAAGATGATGCCCATGCGGGCTGTACTTCGGGCTCATCGGGGGTAGGTATCCTACGCAAATCCCTGGTGCTCACTATATAGAATACCTGGAAAGACTGCCACATACCTCCTGTGTGTCTTTATGGGAGCTGGAAGGACAGACACTCAACATCGCTTCGGTTTATGCCCGCCCCTCTTGACTCCATGATGGGGTACTTCCAGAGCTCAGTGCTGTCCTACTCAGATTTCCTGATGGTGGGCTAATAATGGGAGGTGATTTCAATTTGGCCTCTGGTGAATCCAAATCCGCCTGCCCCACCCCAGGCAGGGAAGACTCACCCGCTGTCCCGTGGAAGATTTTGTGACAGGCCTGAGGTTCAGAGACACGTGGCACGCCGTCAACCCTACAACGCAACAATACACATTTCACTTGGGGGCACACTGGAGCCTCTTGCATATAGATTATATTCTTACACTGTCCTTTCAGTTCCTGCACTTTAGAGAGGTTCGTCACCAGGCTATAGACATTTCTGATCATTATCCAGTCTGGGTGGTCGACGGTGTGCCTCAGCAACCTGATCAACAACTAATTGTACTCAACCTCTGGTATCTAAATATACCACATATCCATGTGGGCCTCCCAGAGGCTGTGGAATGATACTTCTCTGAAAATGAAGGCTCAGTGACCTCAGTGCAGACCCTGTGGGAAGTGTATTAGACAGTCATAAGTGGTCAGGGCCTCTCATTGATTTCAGAACACAAAAAGAACAAGAGGGCCCGACTGTAGGCGCTTGAGTTAAAGATCTTAGAGAAAGAATCCAGGTTCACTGATGGTGAACAAGAGGGCCTATGCCATTCCTTAACATAGAAGCAAACAGAGTATAGAGATACAGCCACGAAAGCTGCCAGGGCCAATCACTGTACATCCCAATAATGCCTCTATGAGGTGGGCAACAGAGCAAGGAAACTTCTTGCCTGGTTAAATAAGGAGGAGGGAGCCAGCCGATGGGTCCTTGAAATATTAAGTGAGAGAGGGGAGCGGGTGAGAGATAGACATGGCATGACAAACGCCTTGGAGGACTATTAAACACACCTCTACTCCGAAACACTCCTCAACTGTGGCAGTGAGTGCTGGGAACTATTAGCGGCTATTCAACTCACAAAGCTCTCTCTCTGGCAATCAGAGAAAGAACTTTTAGAATAAGGATTTACAGAAGCCAAAGTAGTTCAAGTAATTTGTGACCTAAATTCAGGAAAGGCAGTGGGCCAAGAAGGCATACCCATTGAGCTCTACAAACAGTGCTTCCAAGGTGGCACCCCATCTCCTGCAGATGTTTAAATAAAGCCACAAAGTTGGCTCATTGCCCACAGACCAGAGATTAATTAATATCATTGTCATTCATAAAGGGGGCAAACCACCAGACATTTGTGCTTCAAACAGGAGGATCTCACTACTCAATGTTGAGGTGAATCTTTACCACATGACCAGTTAAGTGGCTAACAATCTGGTGTAGACGTTAGTCCACCCGGATTAATCCAGTTTTATTCCGGGAAGTACCCCTCTTATTCTGAGACAACAGCAGGGAATCCTGGGGTGAACTGCGAGGATTTGAGACAATGCCCCTGTACTCACTTGATGCATGAATGGCCTTTGACACAGTTGAATGGCCGTTTATGTTTGAAGTCTTAGCCAAACTGGACTTTGGTATGCGCTTCATAGCCGGGTGCTACTCCTCTACGTTGCTCCACCAGCTCAGGTGAGGGCAGGTCCTCCGTATTCCAGCTCCGACAGGGTACTAGACAGAGATAACCACTCTCCCCCCTTAATATTTGTCCTGGTTCTGGAGGCACTGGCAGCCTGCATCAGGGGTGATCCCCTGATTAGGAGACTGAGGTGGATGGAGGACAGGGAAGACAGAATCTCTCTTTACGCCAACTATATCTTGCTTTATGTTTCGGTCCCTTGACTGGATAATGCACATCCTCACTATATACCATTGGTACTGGGGATATACTATTAACTGGAACAAATCCTTAATCTGTCTCCTTCGTGGAGTGTCCCATGTCTACCCTGGGACTGGGAGATTGGTATTGTGGAGGAGGGCTTTCATTATCTAAGTATTTATGTCACTACTGACCTGAAAGTTTTCTTCACCCACAACCCAGAGCCTCTGCTTAACCGCCTCCGAAGACATGTTCAACACTGGTAAGTTCTGCCTCTTTTATTTCTGGAGAAAGCGGCTCTATTCCAAATAATGGCATTACCTCGCTTTATATATGTGCTTCAAAATGCGCCGTACCTGGTCCTGCCATCCTACTTTCAGATGATCAATTCTGAGATCTGTACTCTACTCTGGGATGGAAGTCCTGTGTGGATAGCCCTGAAAAACGTGACAAGAAGCTTGTATGATGGGAGAATTGCTGTCCTAGACATACAGAAGTTTTACTGGACGGCGCAACTTGTGGCCACCAATCACTGGGTGCATCTCCCAGAGGGAGAACTGGCCTACCATATGGATAGATATGTCATGCGACTGGGGGGTTACCTCAGGGCCCCATATGGTGAAAGACGTGCTGCGTCCTTCCCAGCCCCAACAGCAGTAACACTGGCACATAGCACTCAATGTCTTGGGCTGGTGAGGTAAGATTACACAGGCCACTCCCCTGCACAACTGGGAATTCAGGATGGCTTTGACAGGTGGGACCTTATTGGTCTCTTCAGGGTGGGGAGTCTCTGAAGTTCAAGGAATGGGTCCACCCCACACTGTGTCCAGAGTGAATATCAATTGGCACCCACTGAGATCTACTGGTACTTGCAAATTTGTCACACTTTCCAAAAAGCATTACCAAAGGGATAGGAGATTCCAGAGCTCTCCCATCTTGAGGATAGTTTACTGGACAAGAACATGCCCAGAAAAGCAGTGTCCGTCACCTATTGTAAGCTGCTCAACAACACACCAGATGCTCTCACTTGACTGAGGTAACAATGGGATCGAGGCCTTGAGGGCCTCGGAGACGATGATTGGCTTGAGGCCCTGGCATCCCCCCAGGAGGCGGCGATCAGGTCCAGATTTCGATTTGTGCAATTGAAGAGTTTACACAGATGTTACTACACATGCACCACTTTAGTGAAGATGGGCAGGGTGGTAACCCCGCGCTTCTGATGAAGCTGTTGCCAATTGGGTACATTTTACCTTGTACTCTGGAGCTGCCCCGCAATTAGGCTCTGCTGGGATTCAGTGGTCACTTGCCTGAATATTGTATGTGGAAATTATATATAGGGTACCCCAAAGTGGTGTCTCATAAATGTCTGGAGAACTGATTCATTCTAGCATGATCAGTAGACATGGATGACTTTGGGATTAATGGTTGCTAAATGGACCATTGGACAAATGTGGGGGGCCGAGCAGTCGCCAAAGCTGCATGACTGGAAAAATGACATAGATTGGTCCATGTTGGGAGAAAGGGTGGTCTACGAGGGAATTGGCTGTTCTAGGAAATGGACTAAAATATGCTGGGAATGGAATGTCTATTGTGGCAGTCTTTGTGCACCCATTGCAGATGACGGACCAGACACCTTACGTTTGAGCACTTGCATACTGTCACTGTCCTGTGGATGCTTGTGGGGGAGGACATGGGAAATTTATTGAAATCAGTGGGACATTGTACCCTTATGGATCATGTCATGAAGGTACTATGCCTGATGCTTACTGTCACTGCTTTACTTTGATTTTCTAGCAATACAAATATTTTTTGTTTAAAAACAGATGTTGGTCACAGTCTAGCAGGATGTCACAAATCCCTCTTGTGCCCTCTGTACTGTGGGTTTTGCACACAGGGCTCATGTTGTTATTCTCCTGTTGAATGTAACCATTTAGGTTTATTTTTCCACCTGCATTGGTTATTGGTGCCAACTGTCATGACCTATTAACTCCAACAGCTAATGCTCTTGGTTCTGGCTGATTGCTTAATTGATTCCAACCGTCACTTGCACCTGCCATAAGCAAAAGTCACAAATGTTATTTTAACACTTGCTCTCTCCCAGGTTTCCTTTGGAACTTTCCTGCCTTCCATGTGAACCACATGCCTTTCTGGAACAGTTTCTCCAGTTGGGTATAAATACCCCATTTGAACCTCAGTTGGGGCCTGGCCCTGTTCCAATCTTGTGCAAGCATCTTCCCTGCATTCACCTTCTGAGTTGCACAGAACTCCAGCACTCTAGTCTTCCAAGCCTTCCTGTTGATCCTGTGATTTTGACTTGTTGACTTCTCTACTATCTTCGGGTCCAGCTACAATTCCAACCCCTCTTGGACTTCTGGCACCTCAGACTCCAGTCTTCCTCAGGATTCCAGTTGAAGCAATAAAGACAAGGCTAAATACTTGATCCTCAGGTTAGAGCACACTAAACCTTAGCTAAGTTTTGAGATTATCAAAGAGAAAACACATTAATGGAAATAGGATGTTTTTTGTTTCTACGTTTTGAAAGTCCTAGCATTCTGGACACTTTACCTCATGGGCACTTTAAACTTGAATTGACTCAGAACTGAGGGTCTTTGTGTTCATATTCTTGACACATTTTGTATTAAGAAAATGGACAGACTGAGCGCACAATCTATACTTTCAAGTTTTGAACTGAACTTTGTTGTTTGAGTCATTCTGTGGAGGGCCAGAAACTCCGGTATACCTTGAATTGTACCTGCTCTCAAGCTTTATATATGTGACAAAGCCTGTAAGTGATATTGTTGTAAATAACTGTTTAAACACTATGGCCCTCATTACAACCCTGGCGGTTGGTGATAAAGCGACGGTGATACCAGCAACAGGCTGGCGGTAAAAAAAATGGAATTATAACCATGCCGGAAACCGCTCAGACAGACAGCCACTTTAACACACCGACCGCCATAGGAGTAGCAACAAGCACCATGGCGGTACCCACCAACAGCCAGTTGGAAGACAATGTTCCGCCCACTGTATTAAGACAGGCCTATCTGCCACCTGTTCCAGGGCTGTACCAATGACATCAAAAGCACAGTGGAAACAGAACACAGAAGTCAAGGGACTCACTTCTGGACACTCAGGGAACAACTACGACGCAATGGAGCCCGAGTTGAACATTTTCCCCATGCTAGTCTGCCTCTTCCTGCATTATGAGCAGCAACGCCAACAAAGACGACCATTGTGAGTACTGCCGCCTAGCACACAAGGGAGGGGGGAGGCAAAAGAGACTGACACACACATGCAACATGCAACACCCACACCCCCAACACCATACACACAAACAGATGCAATAACATTACATATCCACCCGTACCCCTCAGGAATAATGCAAGGACAAAAGGAATTGATTAAAGTGAGTGTAATAAGATAAAATAGTAGAAAAATGTTGCTTCTAAATCAAAACAGTATATACATATATACAAATGGAGGGACACTGCCCAGTCCTCAGTGTCTTTGGGCCACAGGGCCACAACACGTAGGCCAAGGCCCCACCTCACTCCTGCAACAACACAGAGAGAACACTGCAGGAGCATCAGGTCGAAAATACACAGGCACCTCTGGGGGATGGGGAATGGGGGGCACCTCAGCCGGAAGATGGTACGGGCACCTCAGCCGGAAGATGGTACAACACTACTGGTCCTCGAGGGGGATACATGCCCTGTGCGATGTCCTGGGGAGTGCAAGGCCACAGTCTCTCAAGTGGGTGGTTTGCCCACTGCGTGGGCATGGAGGGTGCAAGGCCACATTCTCTCAAGTGGGTGGTTTGCCCACTGCTTGGTCCTGGGGAGTGCAAGGCCACAGTCTCTCAAGTGGATGGCTACTCCACTGGTTCTGGAGGGGGCCTTGTGCCCAGTGTGCTTCATCCTGGCAAGAACGCAGTGAGTGGATGGCTTCTCCACTGGTTCTGGAGGGGGAATAGTGCCCAGTGTGCTTCATCCTGGCAAGGACGCAGTGAGTGGATGGCTCCTCCACTGGTTCTGGAGGGGGAATAGTGCCCAGTGTGCTTCATCCTGGCAAGGACGCGGTGAGTGGATGGCTCCTCCACTTGGTCTGGAGGGGGAATAGTGCCCAGTGTGCTTCATCCTGGCAAGGACGCGGTGAGTGGATGGCTCCTCCACTTGGTCTGGAGGGGGCATAGTGCCCAGTGTGCTTTATCCTAGCAAGGATGCAGTGAGTGGATGGCTTCTTCCACTGGTTCCGGAGGGGGCATTGTGCCCTGTGATGCAGCACTTGGGGAGTACAAGGTCACAGTCTCTCACCTGGGTGTCAAACCTACAGGATTTGCAGGGTCCAGGACGCACTACAGCCCATGGAGGCAGGACTACACACTGGTTGCCGGCAGTGAAGGCTGCTCAGTGGTGGCAGTGGCGGGGCTGGTGTCGAGGCTGGCAGTGGTAGGGGGAGGCTCCAACCCATCCCCTGCAGCCTCGGATGCCAAAACCTGAAACTCCCTCCCCGTCCACCTTCGACAGACCCAGGACCTCCTGACCTTCAGGAAACGCTTCAAGACCGGGTTATTCGAGCAGTAGCAACGCCCCCCCCCCAAGCACCTTGAGACCCTAACGGGTGAATAGCGCGCTTTACAAATGATTGATTGATTGATTGATTTCCCTCTGGGGATGCCGATGCTGGGAGTGGTGATGCTGGCGGTGGGAGGCTCCAGCCCTTCCCCTGCATCCTCGGACGGCTGCCCACTGGGGTTGCTGCTGCTGGTGCCCGTGCTGGTGGCGGTGCAGGCAGTGGTTGGGGGAGGCTCCAGCCCATCCCCTACAGCCTCGAACGGCTGCCCACTGGGGCTACTGCTGGCGGTGCAGGCAGTGGTGGGGAGAAGCGCCAGCCCTTCCCCTGCAGCCTCGGATGGCTCAACCACCATGGTTGGTGGTGGGGGCTCAGAATCAGTCCCAGCCCCAGGCCTCCTGTCCTTCCTGCCTGCTTATGCATGCCCCTTGCCCTTCCCTTTGGAAGCTGGTGGTGCCTCCTTGCCCTTCCCCTTGGCAGCTGGTGGTGACTCCTTGCCCTTCCCCTTGGCAGCTGGTGGTGCCTCCTGCCTCCTTGCCCTTACCTTTGGCAACTGGTGCAGGCACCCTTTCAGTGAAGATGGCTGGTTCCCTGCAGCCTCTCACTCCTGCAGTAGCGGTCGACACTACTGTGGCTGTGGACTGGGTGGCTGAGGTGCTTGCCTGGGTTCTGACCACCCTGGCCCGATGTGAAGGATGGGGGGGGGGGGGTAGGGGTAGGGAAGAGGTCAACGGTGGAGAGGAAAAGCTTCTTAGGGACATTGGGGTGGGAAGAGGGTGAAGGTTTGGGAGTGGAGGAAGAGAGAGTGGTTGTAGGAGGTGTCTGCTGAATTTGGGTGCAGGTGCATGGGCTGGATGCTGTTGTGAGGTGGATGGCTGTTGGGTGTCTGTGCCCCCTCATCCCAAAGTACACAAATGCAAGCACTCAGTCACCACCCCCGCATCCATGCACACGTCCCCTGTGTCCTCTCCCACTGTGTCTGCCAGTGAGGGGTATGTACTGATAGGTGTGATGGTGGTAATGGATGAGGATGTAGTACATGCAGGTATGAGTGGAGACGCTACTGGGAGGGAGGTGAAGGACGAGGAAGAGGGGGACACAGTGGAGGCAGTGGATGTTGGTATGTCTGCATCTGGATGATGTTTGTGTGAGTGCCTGTGGGATGATGTGTGGTGCTTGTGTTTGCCATGTCCACTCTTGTGTGTTGTCTTGTGTCTCTTCTGGTCTGCCTGTGTTCCTGGGATAGGTTGGAGTTGAGGGGAATAGGACTGGGTAGAGGAAGTTGGAGGGGGGAGGCTAGAAACAGGGACAATGGCTGCCATCAGGGAGGAGGCCAGAGCCTGAATTGATCTCTGTTGGGCCACCAAGCCAGAGAAATGTATTCCTGGAGGGCATTCAGTTTGTTGCAAATGGCCTGCCAGCCCCTGGATGGCATTTAGTATGGTTGACGACCTCCAGCGATCCATATCTGTTGGGCAAATATCCCTGCTGCCCTGAGTGAGGAGGCTAACTGGGGTCGGGCCTGAGGTGCCTGGGGCGAAGGAGATGCCCACCCTCCTGGGTGGGGGGGCATGGGAAACTCGCTGAGGGGCTGCTGGGAGGGCGGTGCTGGTATGGGGGTGGCGGCTGTACCTGTAGTTGGGGTGGGCACAGAGGTATCCGCCACCATCAGGGAGCTTCCATCGGAGGAGGTATCACTGTCCCTTCCTGTCTCCGCCGTGGTGCTCCCCTCGCCCTCCGTCCTGCTGGTGCCCTCACCGTCGGTGGAGTCGGCCTCATGGTCCCTGTGGATGCAGCTCCCTCCGTCGCCGGTGCCTCTGCTCCTCCGCCAAATGATGCTAATGCACATAAGGATAGGGTGACAAAACAAAAAGGGAGGGAGAGACAAAGGATACACTTGGTCAATGGTGCCAACAATACCACAGTTGGCGTACACAACACACACACACAGGACAACCCTACGCCCTAGGCAATGCACTACCAGTCACAATGCTAGTCACCAGGCCATGGACAGGAATACCTAATGCCAATAGCAGCATACCTGGCACCCACAGACCCCTGCGCCGTAGTGGGTGCCTACTAGCATGGTAGGAGGTGGTGTTCATCAGCCCCTGCCCAACATGGGACCTACCCTGCAATGTCCGGCCTGTCCTAGGGGCACCCATAGGCCCACATCCCCCTCCCGGAGACCACCCCATCACGCGCAAGTAGTATATAGGGAAACTGAGGGCATCACAGCAGCCAGAAGGGGGTGAGTACAAACACCCACCCAGCTCCGGATAGGCCACTGCCAGTATGCAGGCCATCGGGTGGGTCAGGGTTCGACGGGCACTCCTTCCTCGTTGGGAGGCCATCCCCAGCTGGGCCTCTGCCGTCTACCCTGCCCAGCGTCTCAGGTCCTCCCACCGTTTGCGACAGTGGCTGCTCCGCCTACTGTAGACCCCCAGGGTCCGCACATCCTTGGCGATGGCGCGCCGTATACCCTTTTTCTGATAGGCGCTGACCTGCAGAAAAATAAACATAGAAAAGGGTATCAGCCAGACCACCTGGCCTTTTACACTCATGGCCCACCATAGCCCTCCCATCCCCTTATGCCACAGACATTTCCCAACATACATGCATCACACTGCCCAGAACCCTTCCAACAACCCCACCCCTACATGAGGCCCTCACACACAGCACTCCATGCATTCATGCCCCATGCATCGTGCTCACAGTGTACTCATTTATTGGTCTGGAGGCCCATACAGCATTCGGTACTGGGATAGGACCCCATCCACCAGGATCTCCAACTCCGCAGCGGTGAAGGAAGGGGCCCTTTCCCCAGTGACACGAGCCATGGTGGGTTCCAGACACAGGTCACAGCAGCACTTGCAGTGTAGGTCCTCTCCTATTGAAGGTCAGGTAGCAAGTGAGTGAACAGATAGAAAATGGTGGTCACATGTTTGCGGCGTACATCACCATTGGCCACTGTAACCCATAGAGCTCAATGACAACCAATGAGGAGTTTCACGGCGGTACTCGACCGCCTCCTGCAACGGCGCACAACGTCAGCGGCATTACCTCATTTCCACATGTCCATCCACACAGAACAGGCGGACGCCATTTTGGGGGGTGGGGAGGCAGGCCATGGCACCTAACTGCATCACAGTACACATAGGCACCATTTGGGCCTATCCAACAAAATACACTGCATTGCATGTTGTGACTGTAACAGTAGTGTTTGGAAATGTGGAATACTGACCGGCTGCTCCCTGTTTTGCCCCCTAGATTACAACCGCTGAGGATGAATAGGACATGGAGACATCTCCCCGTGTACAGACCCCTGGCGGACTTAGCAAACACTAGAGGACAGGCACATTATCCTTACCTATAGACAGAGCTTTGTGCCCAATTGGAGCCTGACCTGATATCTGCTGTGATTGGGGCCCTGTCCTATCTGTCCCCCCACTGGGATCCCCCCTCTTGTCCAAGTCCTATCTGTGCTCCATTTCTTGGCAACTGGCTCCTTCCAAGTGACAGTGAGCTTGGCAGCAGGAATGTCTCAACACTCGAGAACATTGGCTGTCTGCCCTGATTAAATAGTGCTGACCAAACACATGTGCAGCTACATAGCTTTCACTGTGGCCAAATCCTCCACCTGGGGGAAAACAGACATCTATGCAATGGGACATTGCCCCAATGATGTTGGGGAAATCGATGGTACACATATTGCATTTGTCCCCCATGGAGAAATGAACAGGTGTTCAGAAATCGAAAGAGCTTTCACTCCATGAATGTGCAGATAGTGTGCCAGGCGGACCAGTACATCTCCCATGTCAATGCAAAGTATCCTGGGTCTGTGCATGATGCGTTTATCCAGAGAATAGCAGCATCCCATATGTCATAGCCACACCTGGTGCCTCTGGAGTTGAGCTAATAGGTGAGCCCTGGTTCCCACCCAGTGTATGTTGGTGTATGGGTATGGAGTTAGTCACACACTAACCCTTATGGCCAACAGGTATCCCTCGATATTTGCAGGTGACTCTGGTTACCCCAAGCTCTCATGGCTACTGACCCCTGTGAGGAATCCCAGGACAAGGGCAGAGGAACGTTACAATGGGCGAACAAGAATAATAATAGATGGAGGCAATTAAACCTGGCCTTCAGGAGGTCGAATGTCCTTTCTAACTGGTGGATCCCTGTACTACTTACCCAAGAAGGTCTGCCAGATAATCGTGGCATGCTGCATGCTGCATAACCTTGCTTTGAGATGCCAGGTGCCTTTTCTGCAGGAGGAGGAGGCTGGAGAAGGGCGAGTGGCAGCAGTTGACCCTCTGGACAGTGAAGATGAGGAGGCAGAGGATGAGGATGATGACGAGGACAACAGAACAGCAATTATACGACTTAACTGCGTGTCACTGGAAGTACTGACACTGTAACTTTACTTTACACTGACAGTTTTGTGTTTGGGAGAATTTGCCTGCCATCTACAATTCTATGGCCAATGTCACTTACTGTACCCTTTGGCATCTCTATTTTCAAATATCTGTGCCCCACTCTGGCACCTGGTGTGTTGACTGCAGCCTACTACAGGTCATTCCTATTTATCTGTTACTGTACAGTTGTATTGCAGTGTTTGAACAAAGTATTCGTTTAACAAGCTTAAATAAACACCATTTAAAAAATACAAGTACGGAGTCTTTCAATTGATTAAAGTGCTAAGATGTAGAGGGGGTACTGGAATGGGCTGGGTCGATGGTGGAGGAAAGTCCAGGATAGAGTCCAGTCTATTCGTATCACAGGTGCATTGTCCGAGGGGGCATAGGAAGGGGAGCAATGGCAGTTCAAGGTGGACAGGGTGACAGTGTGGGACACAAGGGTGACAATCAGGAGAGTCATATTTCCTAGCGGGGGTCTTGGCAATGTTCTCTGACTTCTGCCTGGATCGCAGGGACCGTTAGTGGGGTGGTTCTCCTTCTGCTGGGGGAGAGGTGCTGGTGGCCTGTTGTTCCTGTGGCGGGGCCTTCGGTCCACTAGTGGCAGTGGAGGTGGAGGGCTGTTCATCGGTGTGGCTAATGTCAGGGGCCCGGTGGTGTGCCACTGCCTCCCTCATGGTGTTGGCCATGTCTGCCAGCCCCCCTGCAATGGTAACCATGGTGGTGTGGATGTCCTTCAGGTCCTCCCTGATCCCCAGGTACTGTCCCTCCTGCAGCCACTGGGGCTCCTGCAACTTGTCCAGTATCTGGCCCATCGTCTCCTGGGAATGGTGGTATGTTCCCAGGATGTTGGTGAGTGCCTCCTGGAGAGTCGGTTCCCTGGGCCTGTCCTCCCCCTGTCGCACAGCAGTCCTCCCAGCTTCCCTGTTGTCCTGTGCCTCTGTCCCCTGAACTGTGTGCCCACTGCCACTGATCCCAGGTCCCTGATCGTCCTGTGTTTGTGGTGTGCCCTGGGGTCCCTGTAGTGGTTGACACACTGCTGATCGATGTGTCCTGGGGACAGAGGTATGGGCCCACTGGGTGGGTGCTGTGGTGTTATTTCCTGAGGGGGAGGTTCTGTGGTGGTATGGGACTGGTCAGTCGGTTACCCAGGCACAGAGATCCCTGATGGGCCAGGTTGGTCATCCAGATCCAGGTGTCCATAGCTGTTGTCATCACTGTGGGCCCTCTTCTGTGGGGGGACAGGATGTTGCTGGCTCCTCCTCTCCGGTGACGTTGTGTGGAAGACCTGTGGGGATGTAAATGCAATGTTATTGTTTCTGCGTGTAACATCTTGTGCATGGGTGTGTTGCCCTCTATGGTTGTGATTACTCACACAAGGCAAAGCTGACAGGGCAGTGATTTTGTGGGCTAGGTGATTCTCTCTCATGTGCATGCTATAGTGATGGGTGTCCATGCAGGGCTGTGAGTTATGTCCATGCATTGGTGGTGCATCCAGGGATTGGTATTGGGATGGGTAAGTTGTAATGGTGGGGTGTATGTGAGGTGGTGGAGTGATGGGGGTGAGGGTAGGGGTATGTGATGGCATGCAGGTAGGGTGGGTGAAAGTGGTAAAGAATTGACTTACTAGAGTCCAGTCCTCATGCTACTCCTGCCAGGCCCTCAGGATGCAGTATTTCCAAGACTTGCTCCCCCAATGTTGTTAGTTGTGGGGGGGAGGTGGGGGTCCACCATCAATCCTCTGTACCGCTATCTGGTGTCTTGCTACCACAGAACACACCTTCCACCGTAGGTCATTCCACCTCTTCCTGATGTCATCCCTTGTTCTGGGGTGCTGTCCCACTGCGTTGACCCGGTCATCGACTCTCTGCCCTAGCTCCATCTTCCTAGCAATGGACGTCTGCTGCACCTGTGATCCGAATAGCTGTGGCTCTACCCGGATGATTTCCTCCACCATGACCATTAGCTCCTCCTCTGAGAACCTGGGGTGTCTTTGTGGTACCATGGGTGTAGTGTGAGTGTTGTGTGTGAGGGTGTGTGGGGTGATGTGTTGGGGTTTGTGCTGTGAGGTACGTGGATGGTGTATGGGTGATGGTGTTTTGTGGCTCTGATTCAGTGGGTGCTCCTGGCTTGTCTCTCTCTCAGTTGTCAAATTCTTTGGGCCATAAAGAGTTGTTAGTAATGTGGATGTGTGTTTTATATTGGTGTGGTGTGCATATGTATGTCAGGTGTGTGCTGTATGAATTGTCCAATGTAGTGTTTTGTGTGTTTGTGTGTGTGTAGTTTGAGCGCGGCGGTATATACCGCCAATGGTTGCCCCACTGTTGAATGTCTGCTGCGGTGATTCGTGGGTCATAATGCTGTGGGCATAGTTCTGTTGGCGTAACGGTGTGGGTTTGGTTACCACCAGTTTATCACTGACCTTTGGGCTGGTGGACTTGTGTGTGTGTGGCTGTATAGTGACGGATTGCTATGTGTGTGTCATAATATGGGTAGCGGTAAACTGCCATGCCAACAGTATGTTGGAGGCAGTCAGCATGGCGGGAAGCGGGACTTACCGCCAATGTCATAGTGAGGGCCTATATGCCAAGAACTGTTGGAACAACAAGAAGTGTTATTTACTAAGTGCACCGCACTCGCATCAAGACTAAAAGGTCCAGGGACTAAAGACCCTCCTGTGCAGTGTCGCAAGGCACTTATTTTTTATCACAAACCCCCTTTCCTTCAGAGGCAATGAGTAAATTAAGGTTGTGGTTACTTGTTTCATTTGCTGCCCCAGGTGGGATTAGTGGTCCAGCATCGTCCCCGCGTTTGGAACCAGGTAAGTGTGTGACACATGAGGTGTGTCTTTGTGCTTGAGACGCAACTCCAAGTTGTCCAAATAGTGCCTCCTCATGCACCCAAAAGCAATCCAGGACTGGAAAGCAAAGTTGTAGGTGGCCAAACACTTGAATCAGGAGACCCAGGACTTTTTCAAGTCAAAAGTGCGCTCTCACTCCCACTCACGAGGCAACTACTGCGAAAGTATACCCTGTGGTGAAAGTTCAAAGATTAGACAGAGTAGTGGAGTGGGTTGAGTCCCCCTTCACTTTCTTACATTTAAGAGAAGGCATGAGGGCATCACCATGTCAGGCATCTTCAGTTTGTGGAGTCGATCCCACAGTTTGTTCTGGTGCGCCCTGATATATCAGGGGTGTAGGCGATGTTACAGAATAAAGCCTTTAAGGGAGACATGTTGCAGATATGTAGCACTCTACCAGCTCCCTCAAGAACGCCTTGATGCACCAAAGATCCACAAGAGTAAGTGGGGATAATGTTAGTGGTTCTGTCCTCTGTGCGGTCTGACCCCATTTGACCCTTCATGGGCTCTGTACCGACTCTATTACAGACTTCAACCCCGGCCTCATAACCTAGGTCAGTCCCTCCTTTGTCAATGCCGGCATAGACCTCGTCAGTGACGGTGTAGGGTTCAGTGCTAGTTCCGATGTCAGTCCTCAAGTCGACAAGTGTCATACTATGAAATCACAAAAACACAACAGGCCGCAGAACAGACTGCATCAGTTCTAGATGAGGAATAGGATTGGAATCAATCAGATGCTGCATTGTCTTTTTCAGCTCAGATTCAAAGCTTGCCACCACCAAGAGATGATGATGGTAGAGCTGGGGATAATTTACCCATTATGAGGATAGTATTTTCTTGGACTTACAAGAGGCCAGTGAGCTTCACACCTCTCCTGATACAGGGTTGAACTCGCTCTTTGGACCTCCAACAGAAGCATGACTCATTTGGAGTGGTAATTGGACCTACCGCTACCTTCTACTGAAGTTAAAACATGTCCTTGTGGAAATCTTGCAGCCTGGGGCAGTCACATCTAAGCTTTTAAAATGTCAGTGAGGGACTCATTGAACAGGAACAAATGGCCCCTGACCAAAGCACAGCCTTTGCCTGCCCATGAATAGGCAGGTAGCAAAAGGTCACAGACCAGCACCTGGCAAACTAGATTTCCTCACAAAATTCCTTACCCAACAAATTATGGTGGGTCATTCTACAAACAGCATAGCGGATCCCCAACTCATTCCCCGTGACTTTCCCAGATTGATAATCCAAGAGAATTGATGCATTTAGAAAACAAATGTTGCCATCATAGCATTGTGGCAGTCAATACAGTTTATTTGTTGTGCAGATATACACACACCTTCAGGGACATAGCCAGTGAGATCTTGCCAGGGGTCTCTGAAGGCCTTAGTGCATCACTGGCTCAAACCATTTAGGATGGTCAAGATGTGGTCAATTCAACCAGTGCCTCTTGAGTGTTCACAAAAGCGATGGTGTGGTCACTGCCCATCACCAGAAGACTGAGGTAGAGAACAACTGGTATTCCAAAGAATGGCTGTTAAAGGAGGGCTCACTACAGTCAGGGATAGACCAACCCCAGATGACGACAAACCTCCTGACATCATTGCTGTTTATGATCAACTAGCTGAAGTTGCATCTAACTCCTTCTCAGTGATTACCCTTCGACTGAGCTGTCCTGCGCAGTCCTGGATATAATTTCATACAAGGCCTTCCCTCTGTTGAGTTCAGGACACTGGGGCAATGATATGGATGTTTCAGACTTGGTCCTAGATTGTGGCAAGAGCAGTTCTGAGGGTCCTTGGCATTTTAGCATCCTGCATCTTCCTTGTTGACTACCCTATGGCCTATGTGGGCTCTGCAATGAAATCTGAAGTTTTAATGAGCCCAGAACCAAAGGAACCTGTCAGATGTGGTTCAGATTACAGAGGAAACGGGCTCATGATCTGCAGTGGTGGCCTCTTCATCATAACTGGACAGGCAGCAGAGCTCTCTCCCTTCCCTATCCAGAGTTTGCTGTGGTGATGGATGCATCACTGCTAACTAGGGGAGGTCATCTGGAATAGGCAAACATCAGGGGACCCTTGCCTCCGGTGGAAACCTGGCTCCATACCACACACTGTCAAAGGTTGCGATGGAGGTTCCTCAAGGACAGTTGTTATAAGATGCGTTCTGGCTAGAAAGGACATGGACTCGTATACTCATTCGTGCCCCTGCCGCTCTCACCCCAAGTGCTAAAAACATCAAGAGCCATTGGGCCCACATTATCCTAGTGGTTCCAGATTGAGCCAGGGGAGTGTGGTACTCGAACCTTTTGGCTGTGAGCATCTGCCCACTGATCAGAGACCCTCTTTATTTTTTAATAATTTTTATTGATGCTTTAACATTACATACCCGCCGGGCTTGGGATATCCACATGTTCAAGTTTACCAACCATTCATCAATAAGATCATTATAACTTATCAAACTCCCTATCTAACCCCCTGCTGCTCCTGCAAAAAAAACAAATCCCACAAAGATGAAAAACATCATAATACATATCTTCAAGGTTAGCAGACAGTTACATGTTGCTCATGATACAAGGTGTTTCACATAAAGGATCGGGCATCTTTAATATCCGCCATCATGGTCGCCCATGCCATTAGGTCATCCACCAGTTTATCATCAGTGCGCACATGTTTCATGCAAATTTCTTCTGCGGTAGTCCATTCAATATGGTCTCTGAGCCCCTCGCCTCCTTTCACTCCGCTTGGCTCAACCTGTTTATAGCAATGCGGCGATTGTCTAATACTAAACCCAACATAAGACCTAGGCCTCGTACCTTCCCCATCAGGTAGGAAACTCAGTAGAAAAGGAGTACATGTTTTATGTCTTATGGAATAGTAAAATCTGTGGCACTGTGGAAGCTTTCTAGCACCTGAGCCCAGTAAGGTAACAGAGTAGTACAGTACCAGACCATGTGCATAAAGTCTGCATTCGGGCCTGGCAGAGGGGGGCATCTATGGGAGCATGTGGGATAAATCCTGCTGAGTACGATGGGGGAAAGGTATGGCTAATTAACAAAATTATATTGTGTGAGTTTAAAACGAGCATTAGTGCTTGCGGTACGGACCCCTTCCTATATATGCTCCCATTCCCTCCCTGTCAGAGGCTCAAGCTGTTGTTCCTCCCATCTAGCTTGGATTCGTAGGGGGGAGTACCTCCATAGTGCCTGATACAGATGTGTAATTTGGTGGTGACTCACCACAATGCTACAATTGGCTGGGGGAGTATTGGTGGGGGGTGGGGCATCGGGAAGTGTGGGCCATATCTCATGGGCCATGGTGAAAATTTTCTGCCAAGAACTGACCCGGACTCAAGTTGAATGTGTGTGCCACATCTGCATAGGAAATAAATCAACCTACCAGATATAAGTCCTCTAGTAATGTACACCCCCAGCTTTCTTATGTTGTATCAACATTGAGTCCTCTATGTTGCTAAAGGGTTGCAACATCCATATAGGGAGATCCAGGGCATAGGGTCCCTAGGGAGCACCCTCTTTAATGCTTCCTCCCAAATTTTGGCAACCTGGCGAATTATGTAAGGTGTACCTGGGGGAGGTTTGAGCCAGCAATCAGTCGTAAAGGAAGTGTTGTGTCCCCATAGGTACCTTCCAGGAGTTTTGTCTCCCACAAGCATTCCTCAAACAATCTAGGAATGAAGAGTTGAAAGTGTGCAGTTTATAATATAATTGAAGGTGTGTGATCTCAATCCCGACACTACCCCCCACCCCGGGACCAGGGGTCACTTTAGGGTAGGAAGGCTGACACGTCTATGTTTATCAGCCCATAATAAGTCGGTCAAAATACTGTCTAGTTGCCGAAAGTAATGACAAGGAATTTTCAAGAAAGTGCCCCGGAGGATGTACACACAGGGGTGAAGAATAATCATCTTTTCCCATCAGGGAGAGCGGCAAGTCTCTCCAGAAATGAATTGATGTCTTAAGACCCACATGAACTCTACCTATATTTATAAGAATTTGGCCTCCGTAGGGGCCAGATATATTCTCAAATATCACACAATACGGGTCTTCTGCAGTATCCCTGTAGAGGGCAAGGGGGTGGCTTTGACTTCCGATAAGGCACTCAGGGGGTATAAGGTGGACTTGGAAGGATTGACACACAGCCTGGAGACCTCTCTGAATTCCTGCATCACTTGCATGAGCACTGGGGCAGAACGGGTCGGATGATGGAAATAGACCACGGCGTCATTTGCATAAAGAGATACCACATGTGTGGTCCCACGTACTACAATTCCCCCAGGGTGAAGGGTATATCACAGTCGCGTCACAAGGGGTTCCATCGCTAAAGGTGAAAAGAATTGTTGAGAGGGAGGGCAGAGACCCTCATATCTCAACAGCTGTATACGGTCATTCATCCGAGCCTGCACAATCCACACCTCCGTGCATGGAGCTTGAGTGGCGAAAGTTAAAGTTTTTGATATGCTGTCTCAATTGCAGGATCTTATTTTTTTCCAGCAGGTGTCCTTCCAAGAAGTCCATTTACACCGAATGCTGGGTCAAATTTATGGCCTGGAGTGGGGTCCACAAGACAGCTCTCTTACAAGCTAAACTGCTGGATTTGTCTTTGTCCCAGCAAGGCCTTGCTGGGACAAAGACAAAACTAAGGGCTGAATTGAAGATTATTTCTTGGCCCTTTCAGCCTTTTTATGTTTACTTGACAAACTGTCTTTTTTTAAATCTCTTGTTCTGATATTGCTTATTAAAGCTGCAACACATATGCCTTCCCAATTCACCTGTGATGCCACAGTGTGACCTTAACTTGATCTATATGTTTTTCATGTTTGCATCTTATGAACTTAAAGGTTGTCTTCATCATTGCAATGAGCAACTGTACATTGGCTCAAAAGACGTAATCAGTTCAGTTATTTGCACAAGTGAACTTCAGGCACATTGTGTGCATCCACACTATACCTCCTTTTCTACCGACAAAATAGGCTCTGAGGACTAGGCAGCCTTTTCCCATAAAGTGGTGACACCTTTCCCCATTAGCCAATCCATCAGACTCCCAGGGTTCTTTCTCCTCCTTTTTCAAGGAGTGAGGAGGAGCAGTCTCCATTGTTTGAACCTCAGAAGAGTTTGATGTGAAAGCATAAATCGCACCAGGGACCATAGGCTGGGTGTTAAGCTATTTGTGGAGTCCCAGGTTAGGAATTTGCACACTGGCACAGATTATTGTGTCACACTTAATTTCTTGCTTGTGTCGGAGAACACGGAAAGAGTCAAACGTTAGCACTTATATTCATCTTCACTCCACCATTTCCTCTGTGGTACAAAGACAGTGCAGAGCCACATGGCATCATATAGCAGCATGCACAAGCATTGTTGAAAAGTTTCTGGAACACGTCTGCTCCTAGGCAATACTATAAAAGTGAGGAATCTGCAGTTTAAGTAGCCACTAGAAAAAGTGTTACTGAAGGCATATCACTTGTTTATTTCTACCTCAGGTGGTTAGTGTGATAGGGTGGCCCATTTCTCGGAACTCACCAGTTAAGGGCTGCAGTCAGCTCAAAACACCAAAAAGCTCATATTAGGTGACATGAAATGTGAACATGTAATATTGTAGAATACCTACAATACCCATATATGGTCATAGAGAGATTTGAAAATGTTCCCATCACGGCACACAGATTTTAACAGGCCTGTTGTCAGCCTTGAGCAGGGTATATTGGCTCCTCTAAAACAGAATATCAATCCATCCCACTGAACCATAAATGCAGCAGCAGCAGCACAATAGTAGGTCAGCAGAAGCTAGCAATATCCCTTTTGGTGATCAGAAAGTCCAACTAGACTAAGTAATGCCTACCCGACGGACTCTTGTATATCATAGAAGACAAGAGGTTACTTGAGAAATCAGTGTACCAGCCCAGTACTTCAAATATCAAGTCAGACATTGATGTTAATCTACTTGCTAATATCTTGTTTAAAAGTTTAACGAGTGTCATCAAAGAACTGATACATAAATATCAGAGCAGATAACAGACAGGTTACAAACATCATGAAACTAGTTATTGTTCTAAATGAAGCTCATGCAGGCATTAGGGCTTGAAGACAATCAACAAAATTAACTGGAAATATCTTATCAAAGCAATATAAAGGATGACCTTTGATACTCCAAACGAAACTGGTACAAATATTTATAATAGTATTACAAAGGCCAGAATCAACACTAATCACTACGTCTGTATGATATCACAAGGCGTCATCGATATCTTGTTGAAGTGTCAATCGGTCAGAGTTTCGAGAGGCGTGTACACGCTCAGTTCGCTGTGATATAATAATGAAACACTTTGGAGGAACACTTAGGAGCACTGTATAATAGATCATTACAAAGCAACGTCCTATTTTGAGGTAGTGATGGGAATTAAGACAGCAATGAATTTTGGACACTTTTAAATGGCCTTGAAAAAGTCAAAGCAAATATCATTCACATGGCGAAAGACGTTTTGGCTGGACGGGTTGGATTCACTGAAATTGAAGAACATATTATCAGCAGGTCCGGTTGCTTTTTTTGAATAAGTAAATATAACAATGTCCATCGTTCTGACACGAGTGCCTTGGATTATGTATCTTGTTTCTTTTTAAATTTGTGGGGGAGTGGGGTGGGTCCTCCTTCCAGGAGCACCATGTGGATGCTTGCATCATTCTAAATATTGGGGTGGAAGAGTTTGTGAGCGCCATTCCTATCAACTCTCCCTGTCAACTGTTCTTACTATCTTGTATTTAACTTATCTGAAGCTCAAAACTGGATTTTGAGTACTTCATGGGGAGCCCCAAGATAGTTACTTAATAAACAGGCAGGAGGCAATTGCCTTAAATGACCACAAATGAGAGACAGACGTAGATCAATTAAATTAAAATAGACATTATGTTCTTGATTAAGAATATTTAAGTCAATATTTAGGCACCTAACTGGATGTGAAGGTTACCCCAAATGAGTTCTCCAGATGAGAAACATAGAATCTGATTGTCACCTTCAAACAGTGGAGGAAAAAAAGCTCTAATGGCCGAAAGGATTAATTCATTAAGGCCTACTCTCACTTGACCACTTGGTGAGCAATAACAAGATTGAAAGAACGAAACATCTGGCCTTAGATGCTTCTTTGAGTCACAAATTAATTAACAAATAGCGATTACCAAATTGTGATTTTTTGCGAATTGCAATTAAGTAATCGCTATTGGAATGTATGAAACTCCAGAAGTTTCATATAGCGATTCGCAAGGGGCCGCAAATGGACCTACCTCATAAATATTCATGACCCATTGCTACCCACTGCGAATGGCTCCAATCACAGGGATGGTGGCCTGCTAGGCTCAGCAGACCACCATGTCTGTGATTTCTTATCTTTTTTTTTTTTTTTTTTAATGCAGCCCGTTTTCCGAAAAGGAAAATGGGATGTGTTTAAAAAATTAAAAGAACACTTTTCATTTTTCTTTTTCAGAGGACCACTGCCTGCTCTTAAAAAATGTTTTTGCTTGCATTCACAAAGGGAAAGCCCTTTGCAAATGGGTTACTGCCAATTTGAAATTGGTGGTAACTGCAACTTTTTTGCGACCGCATTCACAGTCACAAAACAATCATACATACTTCTGCATTTGGGATTAGGATGGCACGCCCTTGACATGCCCCTTCCTAATACCAAATCTGTATGTAGTCACAAATCCAATTTATGATTCGGTAACAAGTTACTAAATCGCAAATTGGACTTGTTACATACCAAAATTAATTTTTGCCTGTTGGGCTGTTTGCAGTCGCAAAAATGTGTGATACATCTGGCCCCTAGTTCGATGAATTGCGAACAATAATCAAATAACACAGTGCATTTGCAATTTATACCAAACATGAAAAAGTTCAAAGAACTAGCACAATATATTCATATCTGGTGTCAACTTAATCGCAAATATTTTATTTGACGTTTATTTCCTGTATAGCTATACCATGCACCATGGAAATAATGAAAAGATTGCTGGTGGGCAAAAACCCAACTACACCATTCCCTTAGTCATTTGACATAAATATCTGAAATCAATGCAGAAAACAAACTGTTTATTGCATATTCTTTGAGATTCCTGAGTATTATGATGGGAACTGACAGATGGCTGTCAGTGATCCTTGCTTGTCCTGTAGCCCTCTGCAAAGGGTTTTGAGTCCCATGGCTTGAATTGAGGCCTGACTTACTATTGAATGCTGAGAATCGGGGCCAAGTACTTCTGCACAGGGCTCTGTGTATGAGCATGGTCTGAGCAGTCTAACCACTATTGGTTGGGGGGAGGGTGGTGGTGGGTAATGCAAATACCATAGAGTGAACACAGACTCACAACACAAATTGCAAGTAACAGAGCAAAATACTAAATTTTATGCCAAAAAAAAAAAAAGATAAGCTTTTTATTTCTATTGCTACCCACACAAACGAAAAATAAAACATTCACAAACAACTACACAATCCCCCTGAGGTCAGGGCTCTAGTATTTCCATGAAGGTTTCATGTTGCACTTCCTTCTACCTTTAGAATATAGTTATTACCCACTCACTATTGGCAAAATCCAGGGTACGCTCCACTAGTAGGATTACATGGTGCGGCACACCTAACAGAAACTAATTATGAATGATCCGTAGAAAATTAAACACATTCAAGTATCAACTTTTAATACCAATTCAAAAGGTCCATTCTCAGTGCTTTAAATAATTGTTCCTCATAAGTATAAACATGTCTCCAAAATGGTACAACTCAAGCCAACACGTGTTTCGTCTTGGGAAAACTCCAAATCGATCCCAAACGACTTCTTCAGGGCTAAAATTGTAAATATATTAATTGAGTTAGAAATCAAAATACTACAACTTAGTCCTCAAAGTTGACAGAAAAAAAAAGATGTTTAGTGAACATTCTAATTTGAGCCCATACAAAATGGCCGAAGTGTTCACCACATAGTGTCTTGTCTCTAATACACGTGTCCCAAAAAGAAACAAAAAGTGGAATGAGAGCCAAGATAATAACAGTTGGACTATCCATATGTAAAAAATTTGAAAACAGATTATATAGTTGAAAGGAAAACACCTCCTAACATGCACTAGCTCCAACTCCAAAATTAATATGAGAAAACACCACTGTGTTGATTGACATGCAATAACATACAGAAATCATACCTCTTAATTTTCAAAAGGTTGACCAAACTTCAACCATCCTCAAACAGAATCCACGAGAAATCAATCAATAGGTAAGTAATGATCTTCTAAAACAAGAATAATAATAATGCTATTTATACCTCCTATTCAAGAAATACTCGAAATGGAAGTAAGTCTACAAAGCTTGCAAATTTTTTTTTACCTATCATCACAGGATTTATATACTCCAATGTACGGTTTATAACATCAATGTCGGTAACGGGTCCGTGAATCAGTAAATGTCCGATACAACAGCCTTTATTAGGCCTCCAGATCTAGCAAGAGATCAAACAAAATAAAAACAAATACATGACATTCCCCTTCTAATAGTCTGCACACCACGTTAAAAGAATTTGTAGTCTTTTAATGTTCAATCAAGCACAACCTCCAGATGTCACAAAAAGCTATTTGCTGGTATAAATGTGTATAACTAAGGACACCCTAAACAATGAAACATCAATCGAATTTGTTGTTTATATTATACGGTGCAAATGCCTGAAGATTTATGTAGGTAGCACAATTCGTGCACTTAAGATCAGAATTGGTGAACATATGAGAGCGCTTAATAATATTGATATGAAATATCCATTAGTGACACATATAATGAATTGTGACTCACAGACCAATCACAAGAGTTTTGAATTTTTTGGGCTAGAACACATCCCCAAAGATCTGAGGGGTGGCAACAGGGAACTAGCCCTGCGACAAAGAGAGGCACTCTGGATTATGAGACTGAAGGCCGTGGAATCTGGTCTTGACATCGATGCATAGGTAACCTTTTTTATTCTACAAGGAAGAATTCCAACTCCCTATCGGTGTTAGTGACTGGTTGAGTTAACCTAAAAATATTATTGTCATCTGTTTTCTTTGTCTAAATAGAATGTGCTGTATGTTGTATATTTGTCTCCCATTTTCTTTAGTAACTCAAATAATGTAAACCCATTGTCAACAATCAAAATCCTCCAACAAAGTTGTCTGAGGTTATCTATTTTACCTTGTTTCTTTTATATTTAATGGGGACAATTCGATTGGCTTCCATCATCAAATTAATATACTTTTTGATTTCGAACCTGCGATCATTCAATTTGCCCCTTGAATTGACACATTAGAGTTTGTGAGGTTATCTATTTAATAAAACGAATTTGTAGTTTTTAGAGTTTCAGTCCATAACATGGCTTGGTTTCCTTTAGGTGAATCTACTGTGTATTTCTCACTAATAGGGATATGCTGGATTATTGTCTAATTTGAACGTTAGTGTCTTCCAATGGAAATAGTTTATATTCAAGTATACATTATTTGCAATTTGATTTTTGTAAATCGTGAACTTAAAGGGGTAGTTTAGACAGTTAACATTGGGTTCTCCCCAGACGCATAATGAGGCTATTTCGGTTTTGCAATCAATGTTAGTCTGTTGTTCAGTTTAATGATGATGCTTTCGTGTTTCCCGGTAGTCCATTTTCTATGTTTATGACTTCTTGTATATCTCGACTTCCGGGTCCCAGACTTTGAAAATACGAGAAACGCGAGTGCGCGACTCTTAAATCTATTTTATTTCACCGCGTCGGGAGTTGCGTACTCGCTTCTCTCTGTCTCTTTCGTAGTAGATATTGGAGCCTAATTCTGTTCGCATTTAGATACGGTGAGTATCGGTGTTTGTATTTTGATGTAGGGGGATGTATTTTTTGTATGTTAGAAGACCCGGATGTGGGTGTGTTTTTCGGCATTTTAATAGCTCTCACTCACGATTTAATTCGATTGATGTTTCATTGTTTAGGGTGTCCTTAGTTATACACATTTATACCAGCAAATAGCTTTTTGTGACATCTGGAGGTTGTGCTTGATTGAACATTAAAAGACTACAAATTCTTTTAACGTGGTGTGCAGACTATTAGAAGGGGAATGTCATGTATTTGTTTTTATTTTGTTTGATCTCTTGCTAGATCTGGAGGCCTAATAAAGGCTGTTGTATCGGACATTTACTGATTCACGGACCCGTTACCGACATTGATGTTATAAACCGTACATTGGAGTATATAAATCCTGTGATGATAGGTAAAAAAAAATTTGCAAGCTTTGTAGACTTACTTCCATTTCGAGTATTTCTTGAATAGGAGGTATAAATAGCATTATTATTATTCTTGTTTTAGAAGATCATTACTTACCTATTGATTGATTTCTCGTGGATTCTGTTTGAGGATGGTTGAAGTTTGGTCAACCTTTTGAAAATTAAGAGGTATGATTTCTGTATGTTATTGCATGTCAATCAACACAGTGGCGTTTTCTCATATTAATTTTGGAGTTGGAGCTAGTGCATGTTAGGAGATGTTTTCCTTTCAACTATATAATCTGTTTTCAAATTTTTTACATATGGATAGTCCAACTGTTATTATCTTGGCTCTCATTCCACTTTTTGTTTCTTTTTGGGACACGTGTATTAGAGACAAGACACTATGTGGTGAACACTTCAGCCATTTTGTATGGGCTCAAATTAGAATGTTCACTAAACATCTTCTTTTTTCTGTCAACTTTGAGGACTAAGTTGTAGTATTTTGATTTCTAACTCAATTAATATATTTACAATTTTAGCCCTGAAGAAGTCGTTTGGGATCGATTTGGAGTTTTCCCAAGACGAAACACGTGTTGGCTTGAGTTGTACCATTTTGGAGACATGTTTATACTTATGAGGAACAATTATTTAAAGCACTGAGAATGGACCGTTTGAATTGGTATTAAAAGTTGATACTTGAATGTGTTTAATTTTCTACGGATCATTCATAATTAGTTTCTGTTAGGTGTGCCGCACCATGTAATCCTGTTTGTTGGGTTGTTCTAACCTATAAGGGATGGGGGTGTTCCCTTGTGCAGGCACCCGTGTTGTCCTTGTTTCCATGTCTACTTGATCTGAAGTTTATGCTATTTTTTGATCCTGAGCGCCTATGTAACCCCAATTTTTCACCCCATTAGCAATTTTTCATTTACGCTCCACTCGTAGTCTGAGTCTCAAGAGTCCACTATGACTGTATTCTGAAAATCAACATGTCGGAGAGTCTTCACATGCGATCACACCTCCTCAGTGACTGGAGGTTCTGGATGACTCCTCTTCCCCAGTCATCTCAGGTTACTCTCACGGTGGGGGGTATTTGATTATACATAGCTCCTCGTGTGAATCCTTTATCCCAGACAGGTGCACAGAGTCCTTAGTGGCCCCACTCCTCTCAGGGATTACTCCAACCAGGTCACACGACTTGCTGGTCTCAATGAAAATCTCTGGCATATGGGGTCACTGTATCTTCGCTGTGCCAATCAGGCCGGAGCCCCTATTCTGTGAAGTCCTTGATGGTGGCCCCTCCTGGCACATGGGGTCATGGCCCACTACTGCATACAGACTACAGCCATTACCATACAGCAGTCTTCTCAGGGCAGCCCAACCTGGTACATGGGGTCACCACTTTCCCACTATGCACAGGCTCCAGTCCGCAGCAATACACATGGCTTATTATACAGTGGCACTCCTCTGGCATACATGGGTCGCCGACTTTGTTCTGCACATAGTCAATGACCCAATTGGTGCAGCAGCTGCCTCCTCACAGTGGGAGTCCACTTGACAGGGCTCCCCTCTGGACCTCACGCTCTCTAACACTCTCCCCATCCTCACAGAACACACTGGACTTGTATTTCATGGGTGATGTTCCCTCACGCAACAGACCTTAGCCCGAGTTCTGGTCACAGGCAGACGCTTCCCCTGCTCACACAGCACATGTAGCTCCTTAGCAGGTGACACTTTTTGGGGTCTCAAGCTCCACTTCTTATAGTCAGCTTCCGGACAGTAAATGTCATTCAGAGTTGGAGTCTTTGAAGTTTGTATTGGGGGTCTGCTTCTTTTGGAGCACCCACTCCTCTCTTCTCTTTATGATGTAGTTCCTATTATTAAACAGGACTGCACGTTTAGGAAGGCAGAACTTATGAATGGACTCATTCCCCCCCCCCCCCCCATTCTTACCATCAGAAAGTGTCAGTGCGGTTATTGGTTAGCTCGCAGCGCCTCACCTGAACCCCTGATGTTACAGGGAGAAGGTGATTTGTGGCAACCTGAAAAAATGACACTCTGTTTCCACTGCTTCCCTGGAGAGTCAGATCTAACCCTCTCATCATATTACTCATGCATGCCAAAGTGAAAACACAAAGAAGATATGCAAGATTATGTTAGTTTCAATAAATGCATTAAAAACTCATCACATAAGGAGAATGAGCTGTGATAATTAGGCAGATGAAACAGAGCAAAATAATCAAGCATTATAAGCAGGGTGAAAACAATGAATACTCCCACCATTGTTAGTCGGTTCTCGGAATTCCAGAGATTCCTACTTGGCCCTAATTTCCTGAAGAGAGCATATTTGGGTGTGCCCTTCTGCCTGCCCAATCCAAGGGATTAGCCTTAGCCTCATACCTGAAACTGGTGTCAGGACCGCTGTGCTCGACTATGCAGCTTTACTGGTGTTGGTCCACCAACCTCCCAACGACGATTGTCAATTCTCAAACAGGCAGATTCCTAAGATTGTAGTGGCTGGAATACACTTCAGACCCTTCTGGTCAGCACATTGCTTATATAATAAAACTGCACTGTTAAAGCATCATCTCAGGGATGCATCTTCTGTCTTAGTATTAGAAGCTGCCGCCCAATGAGCACCAACAATATCTTGTTCTATGTTTCCAGTCGGTGGCCCTGGTCTGAGGGTTTTTTGACATACAATCAGGAACAAACTAGAGACGAGTGTCATGTACTTTGCCTTCTCAGAATATCATGTAAGCTTGTACATAAAAAATAATACTGCTACAAAAGCCAAAATGTACAACATGTAAAATATGCAAAGAGGAAAAAAAGCTAAAAAACGGGGCACCACACTCGGTCCAAGACTGACGGACTTCACCACATCTTCTTGAAAGCAGTCACAGCAGGTGTGACTCCAAAGCTAGCAAAAACCAAAGCTAGCCCCACAAAACAGGCCATTGCAGTGATTAGAGTTCACACCTGGATACCAGCCACAGTAATATGTTTATCAAAACGTTAGCCCAGGGCACCAGCCCATTTTTTAAATGATTTTATCATCAGCCCAATCTCTTT
Source organism: Pleurodeles waltl (assembly GCF_031143425.1). Lineage (NCBI taxonomy): Eukaryota > Metazoa > Chordata > Amphibia > Caudata > Salamandridae > Pleurodeles > Pleurodeles waltl. Next base: position 532,001,553 of record NC_090447.1, on the reverse strand, counting down.
CCTGAAATGTGCCCAGACACCTTTCATGTGACTTCTCACTTGAATCGAAAAGCACCCTTTGAAGTGTGCAGAGGAAGACTGTCTCTTCCTATAAAGTGGGTGGGGCACACACTGAAGAGAGAATACAGTAATACACATATCTGTCTTGGGAATTTCTCTACCTCCTCTCCATGTTTCACCATGCAGGCCTGGGTTTTCCAACATGGAACCCTGGGCCCTCCTTGTATTGTACTATCCACAGGCACACATCCACCCAGTGCATGTATATAACCTACACACACTGCATATCACTGTATCCTTCATGTACTGTACCACTCATGTGCAGTGAATCCATGTTAAATATATGTGCTGGATGGATGTGTGCGCATCACTGTATCCATCTTGTACTGTACCACTCATAGGTACACATACATCCAGCACATGTGCTGTGCAGTGCATGCATGGTAAATACAACGCTACAACCTCCATGTATTTTACGACTCATAGGCACACATACACCTGCACGAGCACTCAGCATGCAAGCATTACTCAGTACTTCATTATCGCTGTATTGTACCCTTACCAGGCACACATACACCCCTCCTGCGCTGTGCAGCACTTCACAACAAACCGATGTAGGCCAAAAGTGAGCTAAGCACACTGCACCGGGATACTAAAAATTAGTGAGCTTGCATGCCTCACTCCAGGGACACAGGTTAAAAAAGACCTAGTCATTCATACTGATCACTACACAGTATCCTGTCACCACTGCACTCTTGCTGCTTAACTTCTGGTGAAGGCAATAGTATCTCACACCTAAGAGGGTAGACCGGGAGGGGCACCCAAAGCGCTATCAAGACAGGCCTGTCCCATGGATTACAATGTCACTGCTCACATTCATGAATTGTCTTTGATCTCTAATGCTGGTGTTTGTTGCTGGAAGCAATCCTTAGTACAGTTTGGCCAGGGGTGCACAGACTTTGCCTTCCCAACAATGGCAAAATAAAATACTCAACTTATATCTTGCAGATAATGGTGTCTTTTGGAGATATAAAATACATGCACGTGTACAAGGTTTGTGTATGTGTTTTTACATCTTTGGTGGAATAAAATGGCTGAAAGAATTAATTTAGGAACATTTACTGACATTTGTCTGTCATTAATTGTTTTTAATGAGAAGTATGTACAACAGTGTTGATCACTCACAACAATTAGAGTAGAAATATGGGCCACAATGTCTACCTGTTTGCTCCAGATTTGCGTCATTTCTTTTGACGCAAATCCGGTGCAAACCTAACTCCATATTTATACTTTGGTGCAAGACCCCTCTAGCGCCAAATTTATGGAGTTAGGTTTCCACTGTAAAAAAATGACTGCATCCCATTGACGCAAGATAAAGGCATTTACGCCTTATTTATACTCCCGTGCAAAAATGACGCACAGGAGGAGGAGGGCCTTTAAACAGGCTTAGAGCCATTTTTTGAGTCATTTTGTAACGCCTGGGTCAGGGCAGGTGTTGGAAATGAGCCCACAGGTCCTCTATGGTCTCTGACCATGGAAGCAGTCCACAGGTGCCCTTCCCTGCACCCAGGGAGATCCCCTGCCACCCTTGCCCACCCCTGGAGGACACCCATGGATGGGGGACCCATCTACAGTAAGTACAGGTAAGTCGAGGGAAGTATATATATATATTTTTTTAAGTGGCATAGAGTGCCTAACTTAGTCACCCCTACATGCCACTGTGCCCGATGGCCATGCCCAGGGGACAGAAGTTCCGTGGGCATGGCCATTAGGAAGGGGGGCATGACTCCTGTCTTTGCTAAGACAGGAGTCATTTCCTTGGGGGATGTGCGTCAAAAAATGACGTTAGTCAGGTTAGAGTCAATATTTTTGACTCTAACCTGACTTGCACCATTCTTTGACGCACAACCCCCAGTCTTCCTACGCCTCCGCTGCCCGGTTAGCGTCAATTATGTTGACGCTAACCAGGCCGCAGCATCCGCTACCGTCATTCATTAAATATGACGCCCGGCTGGCGCATTGGAATGGCGGTAGCCGGCCTTAAATGTTTTGATGCAAGCCTGCGCTAGTGCAGGTTTGCGTCAAAAAGTATAAATATGGGCCTGTATGTCTGAAGACAATACAGATTCCCACCAAGCGTCCCTGAGCAAAAAAATGACATGCTAATGCTCACTGAGATGTGAACAAATATTTTTAATGTGTTAGTAGGGATATAATCACATGCATCATCCACAGGGCAAAGATCTTATGCTTGAGGGGTTGTCCCCTGGCTTTGTGGTTTGGGGGTCTTAATCATAATATATGTATCCATGCCACAGAGTCATTACATAGCAGCAGGTGTGCCATTTCAGCAAGGAGCATCTCAAGATTTCTAAACAATTTGCGAGCATTCATTGTCTCCAAGAAACTATACTAAGACAGTTTTGAGGGTCAAATAATGAGAGATGACCCCAGCCACGTCACTTCAATTGCTTTGTTTCCAAATGCATTCCCAAAAGGCATGTAGGAAATATCAGTGTTCAGTGAGGCAGTCCAGACACAGCTAAAGTTTAGTTGTGTTAAATGAAAAAAGACAGCTTACCCCTATCTCCATTGGATATACTGCACAACTGGGTAAGTTGGTGTCTTTAAAGTACATAAAAGATCTTACTTGCCAAACTGAGTGTTGTGGAGTTTGGAGACACCTATCTGCTTCGAACAAGTGAATCCCTCTACTTCTAGACTTTGGATTCAAAGTTAGGAATCTACATCTGGTGCCTGAGCTTATTCTAGAGATTTTTGTCACCCATGCTTCCCAGCACCGTTAAGTGGTACCAAATGATTCTGCATTGGCTTGTGCAGCGGAGTCGCACATAAGCACCACCCTTGATTGCTGACATCAGTTCCCTTCTAACCGCGCCCTTCAACACAGATCTGTAGCTCGACTTCAACTCCGTCTGGACAAACGTAGGAGCTGGAAAACCAACAGTGTGCCTGGGAAGATTCCTCTCTCGTAAACTACAGAATTCAAGCTGTACCACAACTACATTAAACATGAGTGAGGCTCATGTACCATAGGTACACATCTTGTGGAGTTGTGATTTGAGTGCACCCTCATGCTACTAAAGGCAATCAGGGAGCAGGAGGTAAAGCTTTACACTGCAAAGCATAAAAAAGGCTGCATTCATGACAGAGGTCCTGCTTCCTATCATTTGACAGTTCTTGATAATGAGGTGGCTCCTGTGCAAAGTTCCATTCCCACCCAAAGTCTTGTGGTAACTTAAACTCAAACATGTGCTAGAAGCACAAGAAAGTCAAGCAGGACTCTATCCCTTCTCGCCACTTGAAGTCTGGGGAGGAGTCACAAGGGTGTCATTCGAACAGCTCAGCGTCTTCTGAGTCAGTCCCACATTTGCTCTCAGTGCCCCATGAATTTGCCTTGGTCATCATCAACCATGCAGTAAATATGGGCCTTTAAGAAAGCCAAGCTCAAATGTTTCTAATGATACTGGTTCTCTTCGGGTCCCACAGAGCCATGAGGATACCAGTTAGACTTCTGCCGGCAGAAGTCTGACACCAACTTTCCCTTCGGGTCCCATTCCCAAGCCTATACAGAAGCCAGTCTAGACTTTAACTCCAGCTTCAAGGTCCTTCAATGCCAACACAGATAAAGAAACTGCCAGCAAAAGATCCAATTGTGACAGTGGTGTCTGAAAAAAATATTCTGAATGCTGAGCTCGTACAAAGGCTTTCTGCGGGCTGATTCTGGTTTTGGTCAGAGAGTGACGATGGACAGTCCAAAGTTGATGGCCACATTAACACCAGAATTATCCAGGGTTAGGTGTCCTCTTCAGTTCTGATTTAGATCCAGTCCAGGGTGTACCTAATATCATCATCAGGGTTGAGGGGATAAGAGGCCAGTGTGCCCTTTCCACATCTCATTACAGAGATGAAGGGATGTACGTAGCCTGGCAAACTGCTCATGGCCGAGTAGTATAACTTTATTTCAGTTAAAACCCATAAAAGTGCTCATATGTAAGACACATAAACGCTTTCTAACCATATTATGTAGCACTAATAAAATTAAACAGTTAAAATGTCATCATAATCAATTGTGAGATCTACTATATTTGAACTAAAGTTCAATGTCAGTTGTAAAGTGCAAGATGGGCATTTATGTTTCTAAACATTCCTAAACAGCACCTATATTCTACTACAAGAACCAAAAATTAAAGATTAATAATTTCCTGTCCCATAAGTGTTACTAACATTATCACAATTAACCTGGTACTATACCACACTCGTGCAAATTCATTTATTGAATGGCTCGCCTGTTTTTGGGTCACGGAGGAGGGGGGAAATTGTCACAACAAAAAGCTAATCAAATACATATATTTTTTTTTTAAACTGTTATGTATTAATTCCACAGCATTACTTTTAAAACGTATATCCCCTCTTTTTTCCGCAGAAACCCAACTGCAATAAAATATCTACCTCGGCTGTATACTATATGAGGCGAGGTGTGTGTGTTTAAAATCCTTGGCACACCCAGATACGTTTGAAAACCCAAGTTGCAGCATATCGGACGGATCCATTACCTTCTAAAACTGGTGTATGCAGTACAAAAATAACTTGTGTAGTGCATAAAGTACAACTATGATCAGTGGAAGGTTTCTGTCAGAGGTCCATCTCAAGATATGTGAGTTTATTTGGAGGATGTCATAACGAAATTTCTCATAAAGGCCCATATTTATATTTTTTGACGCAAACCAGCGCCGGTTTGCGTAAAAAAAATTACCGCCGGCTAACGCCATTCCTACGCACCAGGCGGGCGCCTTATTTAAGGATTGACGTTAGCCGGCACTGTGGGCTGGTCAGAGTAAAAAAAAATGACGCAAACCAGGATGCGCCGGCGTAGGGGAAAATGGGGGTTGTGTGTCAAAAAATGGTGCAAGTCAGGTTTGAGTCAAAAATCATGGCGCCATTTTTTGACGCACAACCCCCATTGAAATGACTCCTGTCTTAGCAGCAATAAAATTATTGAGCGAGCTCTGTAAACTCCTCGAGGTTTCTGACAGCAAAATTGTGTCATCTGCAAAAAGTAATGCAGGTACTGGAACCCCATGAAGCTTTTGTGAATCATGGCTACATTCCTGCTAAACCTCTACAAGATCATTGATGTTCAGCTAGAAAAGGGCAGGCTCTAGCACACAGCCCGACCTCACTACCCTATTTATAGGAACTTACCCTAGGGTCCCCAACGAACTTTAGAATTGTTGTCTGGTGTAAGCTAATTATCCGTTTTAGGAGACTAGTGGTTGAGGAAGATCTCCTAAGTGACACCCACAAGGGGCCCCTTGGAATAAAGAACGAAAGCAGCTCTTTTATATATAGCATTTGCTGATCTGTGACGTTCCTTTCACTTTAGTATACTTCCATATAATACACAACAATCTGGGTACCTGAGCTACTGTACTGACCCAGGACCTAAATGCTGCTTGATTGGATTGAGGAAAGTAAGATTATTTCACCCAGTCATTCCAGCTATTTAAGATCTATCTAGCATATTTTTTTTGCAGTGTCTAAGAGGCTTATAGGTCTGTAATTGGCCGGATTTGACTGATTCCTTTTTTTTTGTTTTTTTTAATAAATCCGTACTATTTCTGCACCTTTCCATGATTCAGGAGTTGGAGCACCGAATGCAAACAAGTTACATAATAGAGTGACATAAGGTGCCTAAACAGATTTATCATGTCTCAGTAAGTCGTCTGGAATGTTTTAAGGTCTCTGGGCCTTGCAAGCACTAATGGTGTCAGAGGCCAGCATTGTCTCTACAAGGGAAAAGTAAGGTTTATAGGTTATACCGGGGTTTAAATATGGCAGTGGTTTTTGTACTGTGAGAGAGAGGGAAGTTTCAACTACTTTACCCTGGGAGTACACGTTTGAGAAACGTTGGACCCAAGTTTCAGGATCTAAATAATGATCAGTTTGGGTTTGTTGGTCCTTACTTCAATAGGCAACTATTTTCCAGATAGTTGGGGAATCTCTAGTTTTGGCTGCAGTAATCAAATCACCCCAATTAGCATCATCCCTTCTCATTTTAGCAAGGGATAACTATTAATTGTGTTTTTTTTCTGTCCAACAGGCAAGAACAACTTTTTTGCTGGTTGGCAGTCCTGTGTATGCCAAGGATTACACAAAGATCCCTTTGTACTTCCTCGTTTCTCTGTTAAAGAAGATTTATTTTTTAGTTAAGTATGGTCTCAGATTTTCCTCTAAGGAATGTTGTACATCAGCAATGGGTATATCTGAAGCCGAATAGTCAACAAATGGAGCTAAGGTGTTCGAGAAGGCGTTATAAATCTTAGTCATGGTATCAAGATTCCCGATATTCGTAGCTATTTAATTGATCTGCGACTAGATCTATTATCGGTGGTACAACATATTAGGAATAAAGATAGAGTGGGCATTTCTGCTAAAGATTCTGACATTACTAAATGCAGTGGGAAATGATACTCCGATAATTGAAGCCAGACTGGGCTGAAGAATTGTTGTCAATAAATTGGCTTTATCAGAGCCACTGCTACCATTTATTGAGACTCTTATGAACACTCTCATGGCCCCCCAATCTTAAGCCATGCTCAGACCTTCCAGTCAGCTGATCTGTGGCCAGATGGTACAGGCCAGCCCCTGGATCCCCTGACTTTGTGAATGCTGTAACAGAACGCTTTCAGGTGCTGGGAGTTGCATTTGGATTGTGTTTATTTATGAGTTTCCAGCAAATCCGTTGGATAGGAAGACAAAAAGTATCAATGCCTTTGGTAAGAATATGTTTTACTCTGCTAGCCCTGCTTTATGTTCTCTGAACACAATGTGCTTTCAGGCAGGTGCAACCAAGCCTTATTTAAGATATTGCAGGCCTTTCCTTCGGAAGTCACCATTCAAAATGATCCAAGATGGACAGGAACCACTGTCCGTTAACTGCAGGCCTGAGCAGCACCAACTGCATAGGTCCTGCTACTGGTACCAGTGTGTCCCTTATGAATATGCCCTTCCATGGATCTAAACTGCTGGTATTTAAAGCCGAGTCTGCCCTCAAGCAGTTCAAAATAGTTGTGCCACAGCTTCATCCTTGGGATTATTGTCCCCTTCTGACAATTCCACCAGCAGTATAGTAAGTTTAGGGGCCATACCAGACCTGACCCACCTGACTATTCCGTAACTTATCTGCATTTGTTCTTACCAATAATACCTTTTGCTTCCCTGTTTGGATTACAACTCGCCCGGCTCTTCTTGAAGCACAATTTAATCTGCTCAAAAATTCTTCAACATCACATTCTTGGTTAAATGGATCCCCCCTGGACATCGTCCAAAACAGGTTGCTCTATAGAAGGTAAACTCATTTTGGAACCTGGGAACTTTTCTATCGACCTTTGACTTTCTGAACTGAGAGGAATATTTACAAACCCCTAGCACCACCTTGCGCTGTCTTAGCATCATTTCTTTTTATGCTAAGGCGGTATTAAGGAGGCCTTTCTCCTGCACTGTATTTTTGTGCCACTTTGTAAACTCTTGTGCCACATTATGCCTGTGCCAGGCATAATGTATGCAAGGGGGGCGTTCCAACGCAGGGAGGCCCGAAAAAATTGCTCAGTGAAATTTACAACATTTCACTGCATAATTTTTTCATTTTGTAATGCTCAGAGCAGGCGTTTAAAATTGGTGTGTCATTTTATCAATGGGCCTTCCTGGGCTTTGCTACACTAGCGTCAACATTTTTGACGCTAGTGCAGCAAAGCGCCACAATAGCATCAAAACGTTTTACCCAAAAGTCCTAACGACAAACATGGAGTGCTGTATTGTAAATATGGTGCAACCATGGTGTCGTTAGATGGAGCAGGGGCGACACAAGAAAAGTAGCACATTGGGTCTGCTGCACCACTTTCTTGTAAATATGCCCCTTAGACTCTCTGCTCTTTCTTTCGGAATAGCACTAATCCCACCAGCTTCCCCACTCCACTGCAGTTTAGTATAGATTAATTTATTTCCTATTTATACATGTTATTCCAGTCTATTACAACGGAGAATAAGGTGTGTCTGTAAACTGACTTTCTCTACTATTCTCAGTTGTGGTTTCCAGTGGCCTTGCCTATTCTTCTCTGGTAGGAGCTTTGTACGCTTTGGAGAAGCAGGCATGACTAAAAGGCTGGCATACAAGAAAACTGAAGTCTAAATTGTTCATACCATAGTTAATAGTGACCATGTACAAATGTTTGCTAGCATAATTTGCAATATTCAACATTCCAGTATTCTAGGCATTCGCTACTAATGGTCCTGACATGCTCAATAATACGTTCTTTTAATTTGTACCTTGTGTCAGTATGTAGCCATTGGATGGCTTTGCAAGAACATTCTATTACTTGTGGGATTTCACACCACTTTCTGCCTTCTTTCCCTCATCACAATCCTTAAAACAATGAAGCTGGAAATGAATCAAGGAAGATAAAAAGAGGGATGATTGAGGATACAGGGCAATACAATTTGTTAGTAATATATATTAATGTTTCTTCAGCTCCCTCCTGTAAACACTCTATAAATTGTGAGCATGACATTGGGTTAATCACACCATACTTTTATTTGTAGATAGGAGCACTTTGTCAACATCTAGAAAGTCAATTTTACCCTTTACTATGACGATATATTGAAATGAGCAATTTCATTTTTGGAATCACTCGGTAATTCTATAATCTTTTGATCCAGAATCTTTATCTGCTGAGTAATACCTACTAGCCTTGAACTATTGTCCATTTCTAAATTTTTATTTAGTTACTGGTAACGCGTCCCTTTATAATCATTTATTACACATTGGGACTCGTTTTAGGCCAATTAATCTTTTGACCAAGTTGAGAGACACCTTAGGACGAGATAGCTAGTCAACATAATAATCAATACGTCAATAATGTCATCAATATTTACTATAACAATGTAATTCACTTTAGTCAAAGACATTTAATTAAACTCAAGATACACCCATGACCTCACAGTCATGAATAACCACACCAGTTTAGTAGAATTTTATGATGTTTATTCCCTATTGGTTACAATTCTAATAGCAAATGTATTAATCTGAGAAGCAAAACGCTCATTAACATTGTCATAATTTGGCAACTCGATTAAG